>NC_091979.1:10275376-10631626 GCF_044704955.1 Pristiophorus japonicus
TCCCCGATCGACACTCCCCGACCGACACTCCCCGATCGACACTCCCCGATCGACACTCCCCGATCGACACTCCCCGATCGACACTCCCCGATCGACACTTCCCGATCGACACTCCCCGGTCGACACTCCCCGATTGACACTCCCTGATCATTCATCCTTCCCCGATCGATCGGCAATCCCCGATCGACATTCATCGATTGATCGGCATTCTCCGATCGACACTCCCTGATCGACACTCTCCGATCGACACTCCCCGATCGTCACTCCCCGATCGACACTCTCTGATCGACACTCCCCGATCGACACTCCCCGATCGACACTCCCCGATCGACACTCCCTGATCGACACTCCCCGATCGACACTCCCCGATCGACACTCCCCGATCAACACTCTCCGATCGACACTCCCCGATCAACACTCCCCGATCGACACTCCCCGTTCGACACTCCCCGATCGACACTCCCCGATCGACACTCCCCGATCAACACTCGCCGATCGACACTCCCCGATCGACACTACCCAATCGACTATCCCTGCTCGGCACTCCCTGATCGACACTCCCCGATCGACACTCCCCGATCGACACTCCCCGATCGACACTCCCTGATCGGCACTCCCTGATCGACACTCCCCGATCGACACTCCCTGATCGGCACTCCCTGATCGACACTCCCTGATCGACACTCCCCGATCGACACTCCCCGATCGACACTCTCCTATCGACACTCCCGGATTGAACGACACTCCCCGATCGATCGAGATTCTCCCATCGATCGACACTCCCCGATCGATCGACATTCTCCCATCGATCGACACTCCACGATCGACTTACCCCGATCAACACTCCCCTAGCGATCGCCACTCCCCAATCATCACTCCCCGATCGATCGCCACTCCCCAACCGTTCGACACTCCCCGATAGACATTCCCGATCAACACTCCCCGATCGATCGACACTCTCCGATCGACACTCCCCGATCGACACTCTCCTATCGACACTCCCGGATTGAACGACACTCCCCGATCGATCGAGATTCTCCCATCGATTGACACTCCACGATCGATTTACCCCGATCAACACTCCCCTAGCGATCGCCACTCCCCGAACATCACTCCCCGATCGATCGCCACTCCCCAATTGTTCGACACTCCCCGATAGACATTCCCGATCAACACTCCCCGATTGATTGACACTCCCCGATCGACACTCCCGATTGACACTCCCCGATCGATTGACACTCCCCGATCGACACTCCCCGATCGACACTCTCCGATCGACACTCCCCGATCGACACTCCCCGATCGACACTCCCCGATCGACACTCTCCGATCGACACTCCCCGATCAACACTCCCCGATCGACACTCCCCGATCGACACTCTCCGATCGACACTCCCCGATCGACACTCCCTGATCGACACTCCCCGATTGACACTCCCCGATCGATTGACACTCCCCGATCAACACTCCCCGATCGACACTCCCCGATCGACACTCCCCGATTGACACTCCCCGATCGATTGACACTCCCCGATCAACACTCCCCGATCAACACTCCCCGATCGACACTCTCCGATCGACACTCTCCGATCGACACTCCCCGATCAACACTCCCCGATCGACACTCCCCGATCGACACTCTCCGATCGACACTCCCCGATCGACACTCCCTGATCGACACTCCCCGATCGACACTCTCCGATCGACACTCCCCGATCAACACTCCCCGATCGACACTCCCCGATCGACACTCTCCGATCGACACTCCCCGATCGACACTCCCTGATCGACACTCCCCGATTGACACTCCCCGATCGACACATCCTGATCGACACTCTCCGATCGACACTCCCTGATCGACACTCCCTGATCGACACTCCCCGATCGACACTCTCCGATCGACACTCCCCGATCAACACTCCCCGATCGACACTCCCCGATCGACACTCTCCGATCGACACTCCCTGATCGACACTCCCCGATCGACACTCCCCGATCAACACTCCCCGATCGATCGACACTCCCCGATCGACACTCCCGATTGACACTCCCCGATCGATCGACACGCCCCGATCGACACTCCCCGATCGACACTCCCCGATTGATCGACATTCTCCGATTGACACTCCCCGATCAACACGCCCTGATTGATTGACACTCCCCGATCGACACTCCCCGATCGACACTTCCCGATCGACACTCCCCGATTGACACTCCCCGATCGACACTCCCCGATCGACACTCCCCGATCGACACTTCCCGATCGACACTCCCCGATTGACACTCCCCGATCGACACTTCCCGATCGACACTCCCCGATCGACACTCCCCGATCGACACTCCCCGATCGACACTCCCCGATCGACACTCCCCGATCGACACTCGCCGATCGACACTCCCCGATCGACACTCCCCGATCGACACTCCCCGATCGACAAACACTTCCCGATCGACACTCCCCGATCGACACTCCCCGATCGACACTACCCGATCGACACTACCCGATCGACACTCCCCGATCGACACTCCCCGATCGACACTACCCGATCGACACTCCCCGATCGACACTCCCCGATCGACACTCCCCGATCGACACTCCCCGATCGACACTCACCGATCGACACTCTCCGATCGACACTACCCGATCGACACTCTCCGATCGACACTCCCCGATCGACACTCCCCGATCGACACTCCCCGATCGACACTCCCCGATCGACACTCCCCGATCGACACTCCCCGATCGACACTACCCGATCGACACTCTCCGATCGACACTCCCCGATCGACACTCCCCGATCGACACTCCCCGATCGACACTCCCCGATCGACACTCCCCGATTGACACTCCCCGATTGACACTCCCTGATCATTCATTCTTCCCCGATCGATCGGCAATCCCCGATCGACATTCATCGATTGATCGGCATTCTCCGATCGACACTCCCCGATCGACACTCTCCGATCGACACTCCCTGATCGGCACTCCCTGATCATTCATTCTTCCCCGATCGATCGGCAATCCCCGATCGACATTCATCGATTGATCGGCATTCTCCGATCGACACTCCCCGATCGACTCTCCCCGATTGACACTCCCCGATTGACACTCCCTGATCATTCATTCTTCCCCGATCGATCGGCAATCCCCGATCGACATTCATCGATTGATCAGCATTCTCCGATCGACACTCCCTGATCGACACTCCCCGATCGACACTCCCCGATCGACACTACCCGATCGACACTCCCCGATCGACACTCCCCGATCGACACTACCCGATCGACACTACCCGATCGACACTCCCCGATCGACACTCCCCGATTGACACTCCCCGATCGACACTCCCCGATCGACACTCTCCGATCGACACTACCCGATCGACACTCTCCGATCGACACTCCCCGATCGACACTCCCCGATCGACACTCCCCGATCGACACTCCCCGATCGACACTCCCCGATCGACACTCCCCGATCGATTGACACTCCCCGATCAACACTCCCTGATCAACACTCCCCGATCGACACTCTCCGATCGACACTCTCCGATCGACACTCCCCGATCGACACTCCCTGATCGACACTCCCCGATCGACACTCTCCGATCGACACTCTCCGATCGACACTCCCCGATCAACACTCCCCGATCGACACTCCCCGATCGACACTCTCCGATCGACACTCCCCGATCAACACTCCCCGATCGACACTCCCCGATCAACACTCCCCGATTGACACTCCCCGATCGACACTCTCCGATCGACACCCCCTGATCGACACTCCCCGATCGACACTCCCCGATCGATCGACACTCCCCGATCGACACTCCCGATTGACACTCCCCGATCGATCGACACGCCCCGATCGACACTCTCCGATCGACACTCCCCGATCGACACTCCCCGATCGACACTCCCTGATCGACACTCCCCGATCGACACTCCCCGATCGACACTCCCCGATCGACACTCCCTGATCGACACTCCCCGATCGACACTCCCTGATCGACACTCCCTGATCGACACTCCCCGATCGACACTCTCCGATCGACACTCCCTGATCGACACTCCCCGATCGACACTCCCCGATCAACACTCACCGATCGATGGACACTCCCCGATCGACACTCCCGATTGACACTCCCCGATCGACACTCCCCGATCGACACTCCCCGATCGACACTCCCCGATCGACACTCCCCGATCAACACTCGCCGATCGACACTCCCCGATCGACACTACCCAATCGACTATCCCTGATCGGCACTCCCTGATCGACACTCCCCGATCGACACTCCCCGATCGACACTCCCCGATCGACACTCCCTGATCGGCACTCCCTGATCGACACTCCCCGATCGACACTCCCTGATCGGCACTCCCTGATCGACACTCCCTGATCGACACTCCCCGATCGACACTCCCCGATCGACACTCTCCTATCGACACTCCCGGATTGAACGACACTCCCCGATCGATCGAGATTCTCCCATCGATCGACACTCCCCGATCGATCGACATTCTCCCATCGATCGACACTCCACGATCGACTTACCCCGATCAACACTCCCCTAGCGATCGCCACTCCCCAATCATCACTCCCCGATCGATCGCCACTCCCCAACCGTTCGACACTCCCCGATAGACATTCCCGATCAACACTCCCCGATCGATCGACACTCTCCGATCGACACTCCCCGATCGACACTCTCCTATCGACACTCCCGGATTGAACGACACTCCCCGATCGATCGAGATTCTCCCATCGATCGACACTCCACGATCGATTTACCCCGATCAACACTCCCCTAGCGATCGCCACTCCCCGAACATCACTCCCCGATCGATCGCCACTCCCCAATTGTTCGACACTCCCCGATAGACATTCCCGATCAACACTCCCCGATTGATTGACACTCCCCGATCGACACTCCCGATTGACACTCCCCGATCGATTGACACTCCCCGATCGACACTCCCCGATCGACAATCTCCGATCGACACTCCCCGATCGACACTCCCCGATCGACACTCCCCGATCGACACTCTCCGATCGACACTCCCCAATCAACACTCCCCGATCGACACTCCCCGATCGACACTCTCCGATCGACACTCCCCGATCGACACTCCCTGATCGACACTCCCCGATTGACACTCCCCGATCGATTGACACTCCCCGATCAACACTCCCCGATCGACACTCCCCGATCGACACTCCCCGATTGACACTCCCCGATCGATTGACACTCCCCGATCAACACTCCCCGATCAACACTCCCCGATCGACACTCTCCGATCGACACTCTCCGATCGACACTCCCCGATCAACACTCCCCGATCGACACTCCCCGATCGACACTCTCCGATCGACACTCCCCGATCGACACTCCCAGATCGACACTCCCCGATCGACACTCTCCGATCGACACTCCCCGATCAACACTCCCCGATCGACACTCCCCGATCGACACTCTCCGATCGACACTCCCCGATCGACACTCCCTGATCGACACTCCCCGATTGACACTCCCCGATCGACACATCCTGATCGACACTCTCCGATCGACACTCCCTGATCGACACTCCCCGATCGACACTCCCCGATCGACACTCTCCGATCGACACTCCCTGATCGACACTCCCCGATCGACACTCCCCGATCAACACTCCCCGATCGATCGACACTCCCCGATCGACACTCCCGATTGACACTCCCCGATCGATCGACACGCCCCGATCGACACTCCCCGATCGACACTCCCCGATTGATCGACATTCTCCGATTGACACTCCCCGATCAACACGCCCTGATTGATTGACACTCCCCGATCGACACTCCCGATGGACACTCCCCGATCGACACTCCCCGATCGACACTCCCCGATCGACACTCCCCGATCGACACTCCCCGATCGACACTCGCCGATCGACACTCCCCGATCGACACTCCCCGATCGACACTCCCCGATCGACACTCCCCGATCGACACTCCCCGATCGACACTCCCCGATCGACACTCCCCGATCGACACTCCCCGATCGACACTCCCCGATCGACACTCCCCGATCGACACTCCCCGATCGACAAACACTTCCCGATCGACACTCCCCGATCGACACTCCCCGATCGACACTACCCGATCGACACTACCCGATCGACACTACCCGATCGACACTCCCCGATCGACACTACCCGATCGACACTCCCCGATCGACACTCCCCGATCGACACTCCCCGATCGACACTCCCCGATCGACACTCACCGATCGACACTCTCCGATCGACACTACCCGATCGACACTCTCCGATCGACACTCCCCGATCGACACTCCCCGATCGACACTCCCCGATCGACACTCCCCGATCGACACTCCCCGATCGACACTCCCCGATCGACACTACCCGATCGACACTCTCCGATCGACACTCCCCGATCGACACTCCCCGATCGACACTCCCCGATCGACACTCCCCGATCGACACTCCCCGATTGACACTCCCCGATTGACACTCCCCGATTGACACTCCCTGATCATTCATTCTTCCCCGATCGATCGGCAATCCCCGATCGACATTCATCGATTGATCGGCATTCTCCGATCGACACTCCCCGATCGACACTCTCCGATCGACACTCCCTGATCGGCACTCCCTGATCATTCATTCTTCCCCGATCGATCGGCAATCCACGATCGACATTCATCGATTGATCGGCATTCTCCGATCGACACTCCCCGATCGACACTCCCCGATTGACACTCCCCGATTGACACTCCCTGATCATTCATTCTTCCCCGATCGATCGGCAATCCCCGATCGACATTCATCGATTGATCGGCATTCTCCGATCGACACTCCCTGATCGACACTCCCCGATCGACACTCCCCGATCGACACTACCCGATCGACACTCCCCGATCGACACTCCCCGATCGACACTACCCGATCGACACTACCCGATCGACACTCCCCGATCGACACTCCCCGATCGACACTCCCCGATCGACACTCCCCGATCGACACTCTCCGATCGACACTACCCGATCGACACTCTCCGATCGATACTCCCCGATCGACACTCTCCGATCGACACTCCCCGATCGACACTCCCCAATCGACACTCCCCGATCGACACTCCCCGATCGATTGACACTCCCCGATCAACACTCCCCGATCAACACTCCCCGATCGACACTCTCCGATCGACACTCTCCGATCGACACTCCCCGATCAACACTCCCCGATCGACACTCCCCGATCGACACTCTCCGATCGACACTCCCCGATCGACACTCCCTGATCGACACTCCCCGATCGACACTCTCCGATCGACACTCCCCGATCAACACTCCCCGATCGACACTCCCCGATCGACACTCTCCGATCGACACTCCCCGATCGACACTCCCTGATCGACACTCCCCGATTGACACTCCCCGATCGACACATCCTGATCGACACTCTCCGATCGACACTCCCTGATCGACACTCCCTGATCGACACTCCCCGATCGACACTCTCCGATCGACACTCCCCGATCAACACTCCCCGATCGACACTCCCCGATCGACACTCTCCGATCGACACTCCCTGATCGACACTCCCCGATCGACACTCCCCGATCGATCGACACTCCCCGATCGACACTCCCGATTGACACTCTCCGATCGACACTCCCCGATCGATCGACACGCCCGGATCGACACTCCCCGATCGACACTCCCCGATTGATCGACATTCTCCGATTGACACTCCCCGATCAACACGCCCTGATTGATTGACACTCCCCGATCGACACTCCCGATTGACACTCCCCGATCGACACTCCCCGATCGACACTCCCCGATCGACACTCCCCGATCGACACTCCCCGATCGACACTCGCCGATCGACACTCCCCGATCGACACTCCCCGATCGACACTCCCCGATCGACACTCCCCGATCGACACTCCCCGATCGACACTCCCCGATCGACACTCCCCGATCGACACTCGCCGATCGACACTCCCCGATCGACACTTCCCGATCGACACTCCCCGATTGACACTCCCCGATCGACACTTCCCGATCGACACTCCCCGATTGACACTCCCCGATCGACACTCCCCGATCGACACTCCCCGATCGACACTTCCCGATCGACACCCCCCGATTGACACTCCCCGATCGACACTTCCCGATCGACACCCCCCGATTGACACTCCCCGATCGACACTCCCCGATCGACACTCCCCGATCGACACTCACCGATCGACACTCCCCGATCGACACTCCCCGATCGACAAACACTTCCCGATCGACACTCCCCGATCGACACTCCCCGATCGACACTACCCGATCGACACTACCCGATCGACACTCCCCGATCGACACTCCCCGATCGACACTACCCGATCGACACTCCCCGATCGACACTCCCCGATCGACACTCCCCGATCGACACTCCCCGATCGACACTCACCGATCGACACTCTCCGATCGACACAACCCGATCGACACTCTCCGATCGACACTCCCCGATCGACACTCCCCGATCGACACTCCCCGATCGACACTCCCCGATCGACACTCCCCGATCGACACTCCCCGATCGACACTCCCCGATCGACACTACCCGATCGACACTCCCCGATCGACACTCCCCGATCGACACTCCCCGATCGACACTCCCCGATCGACACTCCCCGATCGACACTCCCCGATTGACACTCCCCGATTGACACTCCCTGATCATTCATTCTTCCCCGATCGATCGGCAATCCCCGATCGACATTCATCGATTGATCGGCATTCTCCGATCGACACTCCCCGATCGACACTCTCCGATCGACACTCCCTGATCGGCACTCCCTGATCATTCATTCTTCCCCGATCGATCGGCAATCCCCGATCGACATTCATCGATTGATCGGCATTCTCCGATCGACACTCCCCGATCGACACTCCCCGATTGACACTCCCCGATTGACACTCCCTGATCATTCATTCTTCCCCGATCGATCGGCAATCCCCGATCGACATTCATCGATTGATCGGCATTCTCCGATCGACACTCCCTGATCGACACTCCCCGATCGACACTCCCCGATCGACACTACCCGATCGACACTCCCCGATCGACACTCCCCGATCGACACTACCCGATCGACACTACCCGATCGACACTCCCCGATCGACACTCCCCGATCGACACTCCCCGATCGACACTCCCCGATCGACACTCCCCGATCGACACTCTCCGATCGACACTACCCGATCGACACTCTCCGATCGACACTCCCCGATCGACACTCCCCGATCGACACTCCCCGATCGACACTCCCCGATCGACACTCCCCGATCGACACTCCCCGATCGACACTACCCGATCGACACTCTCCGATCGACACTCCCCGATCGACACTCCCCGATCGACACTCCCCGATCGACACTCCCCGATCGACACTCCCCGATTGACACTCCCCGATTGACACTCCCTGATCATTCATTCTTCCCCGATCGATCGGCAATCCCCGATCGACATTCATCGATTGATCGGCATTCTCCGATCGACACTCCCCGATCGACACTCTCCGATCGACACTCCCTGATCGGCACTCCCTGATCATTCATTCTTCCCCGATCGATCGGCAATCCCCGATCGACATTCATCGATTGATCGGCATTCTCCGATCGACACTCCCCGATCGACACTCCCCGATTGACACTCCCCGATTGACACTCCCTGATCATTCATTCTTCCCCGATCGATCGGCAATCCCCGATCGACATTCATCGATTGATCGGCATTCTCCGATCGACACTCCCTGATCGACACTCCCCGATCGACACTCCCCGATCGACACTCTCCGATCGACACTCTCCGATCGACACTCCCCGATCAACACTCCCCGATCGACACTCCCTGATCGACACTCCCCGATCGACACTCTCCGATCGACACTCCCTGATCGACACTCCCCGATCGACACTCTCCTATCCACACTCCCGGATTGAACGACACTCTCCGATCGACACTCTCCGATCGACACTCCCCGATCAACACTCCCCAATCGACACTCCCCGATCGACACTCCCCGATCGATCGACACTCCCCGATCGACAATCCCCGATCGATCGACACTCTCCGATCGACACTCCCCGATCGACACTCCCCCATCGATTGAAACTCCCCGATCAATACTCCCTGATCGACAATCTCCGATCGACACTCCCCGATCGACACACCCCGATTGATCGACATTCTCCGATTATCACTCCCCGATCGACACTCCCCGATCGACACTCCCCGATCGATCGACACTCCCCGATCGACACTTCCCGACCAATCGACACTCTCCGATCGACACTCCCCGATCGACACTCCCTGATCGATCGACACTCCCCAATCGACACTCCCCGATCGACACTCCCCCATCGATTGAAACTCCCCGATCAATACTCCCTGATCGACAATCTCCGATCGACACTCCCCGATCGACACACCCCGATTGATCGACATTCTCCGATTATCACTCCCCGATCGACACTCCCCGATCGACACTCCCCGATCAATCGACATTCCCCAATCAACACTCCCTGATCGACAATCCCCGATCGATCGACACTCCCCGATCGACACTCTCCGATCGACACTCCCCGATCGACACTCCCCGATCGACCGACACTCCCCGATCGACAATCCCCAATCAATCGACACTCCGCGATCGATGCTCTCCGATCGATCGGCAATCCCCGACCGACACTCGCCAATCGATCGACACTCCCCGATCGACACTCCCCGATCGACACTCCCCGATTGATCGACATTCTCCGATTGACACTCCCCGCTCGATCGACACTCCCCGATCGACAATCCCCGATCGATCGACACTCCCCGATCGACACTCCCCGATCGACACTTCCCGACCAATCGACACTCCCCGATCGACAGTCTCCGATCGACACTCCCCGATCGACACTCCCCGATCGACAGTCCCCGATCGACACTCCCCGATCGACACTCCCCGATCGACACTCCCCGATCGACACTCCCCGATCTCACTCTCCGATCGACACTCCCCGATCGACACTCCCCGATCGACACTCCCCGATCGACACTTCCCGACCAATCGACACTCTCCGATCGACACTCCCCGATCAACACTCCCTGATCGACAGTCCCCGATCGACAGTCCCCGATCGACACTTCCCGACCAATCGACACTCCCCGATCGACACTCCCCGATCGACAATCCCCGATCAATCGACACTCCGCGATCGATGCTCTCCGATCGATACTTACTGATCGACATTTCCCGATTGACACTCACCGATCGACACTCCCCGATCGACACTCCCCGATCGACAAACACTTCCCGATCGACACTCCCCGATCGACACTCCCCGATCGACACTACCCGATCGACACTCCCCGATCGACACTACCCGATCGACACTCCCCGATCGACACTCCCCGATCGACACTCCCCGATCGACACTCCCCGATCGACACTCACCGATCGACACTCTCCGATCGACACTACCCGATCGACACTCTCCGATCGACACTCCCCGATCGACACTCCCCGATCGACACTCCCCGATCGACACTCCCCGATCGACACTCCCCGATCGACACTCCCCGATCGACACTCCCCGATCGACACTACCCGATCGACACTCTCCGATCGACACTCCCCGATCGACACTCCCCGATCGACACTCCCCGATCGACACTCCCCGATCGACACTCCCCGATTGACACTCCCCGATTGACACTCCCTGATCATTCATTCTTCCCCGATCGATCGGCAATCCCCGATCGACATTCATCGATTGATCGGCATTCTCCGATCGACACTCCCCGATCGACACTCTCCGATCGACACTCCCTGATCGGCACTCCCTGATCATTCATTCTTCCCCGATCGATCGGCAATCCCCGATCGACATTCATCGATTGATCGGCATTCTCCGATCGACACTCCCCGATCGACACTCCCCGATTGACACTCCCCGATTGACACTCCCTGATCATTCATTCTTCCCCGATCGATCGGCAATCCCCGATCGACATTCATCGATTGATCGGCATTCTCCGATCGACACTCCCTGATCGACACTCCCCGATCGACACTCCCCGATCGACACTCTCCGATCGACACTCTCCGATCGACACTCCCCGATCAACACTCCCCGATCGACACTCCCTGATCGACACTCCCCGATCGACACTCTCCGATCGACACTCCCTGATCGACACTCCCCGATCGACACTCTCCTATCGACACTCCCGGATTGAACGACACTCTCCGATCGACACTCTCCGATCGACACTCCCCGATCAACACTCCCCAATCGACACTCCCCGATCGACACTCCCCGATCGATCGACACTCCCCGATCGACAATCCCCGATCGATCGACACTCTCCGATCGACACTCCCCGATCGACACTCCCCCATCGATTGAAACTCCCCGATCAATACTCCCTGATCGACAATCTCCGATCGACACTCCCCGATCGACACACCCCGATTGATCGACATTCTCCGATTATCACTCCCCGATCGACACTCCCCGATCGACACTCCCCGATCGATCGACACTCCCCGATCGACACTTCCCGACCAATCGACACTCTCCGATCGACACTCCCCGATCGACACTCCCTGATCGATCGACACTCCCCAATCGACACTCCCCGATCGACACTCCCCCATCGATTGAAACTCCCCGATCAATACTCCCTGATCGACAATCTCCGATCGACACTCCCCGATCGACACACCCCGATTGATCGACATTCTCCGATTATCACTCCCCGATCGACACTCCCCGATCGACACTCCCCGATCAATCGACATTCCCCAATCAACACTCCCTGATCGACAATCCCCGATCGATCGACACTCCCCGATCGACACTCTCCGATCGACACTCCCCGATCGACACTCCCCGATCGACCGACACTCCCCGATCGACAATCCCCAATCAATCGACACTCCGCGATCGATGCTCTCCGATCGATCGGCAATCCCCGACCGACACTCGCCAATCGATCGACACTCCCCGATCGACACTCCCCGATCGACACTCCCCGATTGATCGACATTCTCCGATTGACACTCCCCGCTCGATCGACACTCCCCGATCGACAATCCCCGATCGATCGACACTCCCCGATCGACACTCCCCGATCGACACTTCCCGACCAATCGACACTCCCCGATCGACAGTCTCCGATCGACACTCCCCGATCGACACTCCCCGATCGACAGTCCCCGATCGACACTCCCCGATCGACACTCCCCGATCGACACTCCCCGATCGACACTCCCCGATCTCACTCTCCGATCGACACTCCCCGATCGACACTCCCCGATCGACACTCCCCGATCGACACTTCCCGACCAATCGACACTCTCCGATCGACACTCCCCGATCAACACTCCCTGATCGACAGTCCCCGATCGACAGTCCCCGATCGACACTTCCCGACCAATCGACACTCCCCGATTGACACTCCCCGATCGATCGGCAATCCCCGAACGACATTCATCGATTGATCGACATTCTCCGATCGACACTCCACGATTGACACTGCCCGATCAATCGACACTCCCCGATCGACACTCGCCAATCAATCGACACTCCCTGATCGACACTCCCCGATCGACACTCCCCGATCGACACTCCCCGATCGACACTTCCCGACCAATCGACACTCCCCGATCGACACTCCCCGATCGACACTCCCCAATCAACAGTCCCCGATTGACACTCCCCGATCGACACTCTCCGATCGACACTCCCCGATCGACAATCCCCGATCAATCGACACTCCGCGATCGATGCTCTCCGATCGATACTTACTGATCGACACTCCCCGATTGACACTCCCCGATTGACACTCCCCGATCATTCGTCACTCCCCGATTGATCGGCAATCACCGATCGACTCTCCCCGATCGACATTCATCGATTGATCGGCATTCTCCGATCGACACTCCACGATTGACGCTGCCAGATCAATCGACACTCCCCGATCGACACTCCCTGATCGACACTCCCCGATCGACACTTCCCGACCAATTGACACTACCCGATCGACACTCGCAGATCAATCGACACTCCCCGATCGACACTCCACGATCGACACTCTCCGATCGACACTCCCCGATTGACAATCCCAAATCAACACTCCCCATGCGACACTCCCCGATCGACACTCCCCGATCGACACTACCCGATCGACACTCCCTGATCGACACTCCCCGAGCAACACTTCCCGATCGACACTCCCCGATCGACACTCCCCGATCGACACTCCCCGATCGACACTCCCCGATCGAAACTTGCCAATCGATCGACACTCCCCGATCGACACTCCCCGATCGACAATCCCCGATCGACACTCCCCGATCGACACTCACCGATTGATTGACATTCTCCGATTGACCCTCCCCGATCGATCGACACTCCTCGATCGACACTCCTGATCGATCGACACTCCCCGATCGACAATCCCCGATTGATCGCCACTCCCCAATCGCAATTCCCCGATCGATCGACACTCCCCGATCGACACTCTCCGATCGACACTCCCTGATCGACACTCCCCGATCGACACTCTCCTATCGACACTCCCGGATTGAACGACACTCTCCGATCGACACTCTCCGATCGACACTCCCCGATCAACACTCCCCAATCGACACTCCCCGATCGACACTCCCCGATCGATCGACACTCCCCGATCGACAATCCCCGATCGATCGACACTCTCCGATCGACACTCCCCGATCGACACTCCCCCATCGATTGAAACTCCCCGATCAATACTCCCTGATCGACAATCTCCGATCGACACTCCCCGATCGACACACCCCGATTGATCGACATTCTCCGATTATCACTCCCCGATCGACACTCCCCGATCGACACTCCCCGATCGATCGACACTCCCCGATCGACACTTCCCGACCAATCGACACTCTCCGATCGACACTCCCCGATCGACACTCCCTGATCGATCGACACTCCCCAATCGACACTCCCCGATCGACACTCCCCCATCGATTGAAACTCCCCGATCAATACTCCCTGATCGACAATCTCCGATCGACACTCCCCGATCGACACACCCCGATTGATCGACATTCTCCGATTATCACTCCCCGATCGACACTCCCCAATCGACACTCCCCGATCAATCGACATTCCCCAATCAACACTCCCTGATCGACAATCCCCGATCGATCGACACTCCCCGATCGACACTCTCCGATCGACACTCCCCGATCGACACTCCCCGATCGACCGACACTCCCCGATCGACAATCCCCAATCAATCGACACTCCGCGATCGATGCTCTCCGATCGATCGGCAATCCCCGACCGACACTCGCCAATCGATCGACACTCCTCGATCGACACTCCCCGATCGACAATCCCCGATTGATCGACACTCCCCGATCGACACTCCCCGATCGACACTTCCCGACCAATCGACACTCCCCGATCGACAGTCTCCGATCGACACTCCCCGATCGACACTCCCCGATCGACAGTCCCCGATCGACACTCCCCGATCGACACTCCCCGATCGACACTCCCCGATCGACACTCCCCGATCTCACTCTCCGATCGGCACTCCCTGATCGACACTCCCTGATCGACACTCCCCGATCGACACTCCCCGATCGACACTCTCCTATCGACACTCCCGGATTGAACGACACTCCCCGATCGATCGAGATTCTCCCATCGATTGACACTCCACGATCGATTTACCCCGATCAACACTCCCCTAGCGATCGCCACTCCCCGAACATCACTCCCCGATCGATCGCCACTCCCCAATTGTTCGACACTCCCCGATAGACATTCCCGATCAACACTCCCCGATTGATTGACACTCCCCGATCGACACTCCCGATTGACACTCCCCGATCGATTGACACTCCCCGATCGACACTCCCCGATCGACACTCTCCGATCGACACTCCCCGATCGACACTCCCCGATCGACACTCCCCGATCGACACTCTCCGATCGACACTCCCCGATCAACACTCCCCGATCGACACTCCCCGATCGACACTCTCCGATCGACACTCCCCGATCGACACTCCCTGATCGACACTCCCCGATTGACACTCCCCGATCGATTGACACTCCCCGATCAACACTCCCCGATCGACACTCCCCGATCGACACTCCCCGATTGACACTCCCCGATCGATTGACACTCCCCGATCAACACTCCCCGATCAACACTCCCCGATCGACACTCTCCGATCGACACTCTCCGATCGACACTCCCCGATCAACACTCCCCGATCGACACTCCCCGATCGACACTCTCCGATCGACACTCCCCGATCGACACTCCCTGATCGACACTCCCCGATCGACACTCTCCGATCGACACTCCCCGATCAACACTCCCCGATCGACACTCCCCGATCGACACTCTCCGATCGACACTCCCCGATCGACACTCCCTGATCGACACTCCCCGATTGACACTCCCCGATCGACACATCCTGATCGACACTCTCCGATCGACACTCCCTGATCGACACTCCCTGATCGACACTCCCCGATCGACACTCTCCGATCGACACTCCCCGATCAA
Source organism: Pristiophorus japonicus (assembly GCF_044704955.1). Taxonomy (NCBI): domain Eukaryota; kingdom Metazoa; phylum Chordata; class Chondrichthyes; family Pristiophoridae; genus Pristiophorus; species Pristiophorus japonicus. The sequence continues at coordinate 10,292,009 of NC_091979.1, forward strand.
CACTCCCCGATCGACACTCCCCGATCGACACTCTCCGATCGACACTCCCTGATCGACACTCCCCGATCGACACTCCCCGATCAACACTCCCCGATCGATCGACACTCCCCGATCGACACTCCCGATTGACACTCCCCGATCGATCGACACGCCCCGATCGACACTCCCCGATCGACACTCCCCGATTGATCGACATTCTCCGATTGACACTCCCCGATCAACACGCCCTGATTGATTGACACTCCCCGATCGACACTCCCCGATCGACACTTCCCGATCGACACTCCCCGATTGACACTCCCCGATCGACACTCCCCGATCGACACTCCCCGATCGACACTTCCCGATCGACACTCCCCGATTGACACTCCCCGATCGACACTTCCCGATCGACACTCCCCGATCGACACTCCCCGATCGACACTCCCCGATCGACACTCCCCGATCGACACTCCCCGATCGACACTCGCCGATCGACACTCCCCGATCGACACTCCCCGATCGACACTCCCCGATCGACAAACACTTCCCGATCGACACTCCCCGATCGACACTCCCCGATCGACACTACCCGATCGACACTACCCGATCGACACTCCCCGATCGACACTCCCCGATCGACACTCCCCGATCGACACTCCCCGATCGACACTCCCCGATCGACACTCCCCGATCGACACTCACCGATCGACACTCTCCGATCGACACTACCCGATCGACACTCTCCGATCGACACTCCCCGATCGACACTCCCCGATCGACACTCCCCGATCGACACTCCCCGATCGACACTCCCCGATCGACACTCCCCGATCGACACTCCCCGATCGACACTACCCGATCGACACTCTCCGATCGACACTCCCCGATCGACACTCCCCGATCGACACTCCCCGATCGACACTCCCCGATCGACACTCCCCGATTGACACTCCCCGATTGACACTCCCTGATCATTCATTCTTCCCCGATCGATCGGCAATCCCCGATCGACATTCATCGATTGATCGGCATTCTCCGATCGACACTCCCCGATCGACACTCTCCGATCGACACTCCCTGATCGGCACTCCCTGATCATTCATTCTTCCCCGATCGATCGGCAATCCCCGATCGACATTCATCGATTGATCGGCATTCTCCGATCGACACTCCCCGATCGACTCTCCCCGATTGACACTCCCCGATTGACACTCCCTGATCATTCATTCTTCCCCGATCGATCGGCAATCCCCGATCGACATTCATCGATTGATCAGCATTCTCCGATCGACACTCCCTGATCGACACTCCCCGATCGACACTCCCCGATCGACACTACCCGATCGACACTCCCCGATCGACACTCCCCGATCGACACTACCCGATCGACACTACCCGATCGACACTCCCCGATCGACACTCCCCGATTGACACTCCCCGATCGACACTCCCCGATCGACACTCTCCGATCGACACTACCCGATCGACACTCTCCGATCGACACTCCCCGATCGACACTCCCCGATCGACACTCCCCGATCGACACTCCCCGATCGACACTCCCCGATCGATTGACACTCCCCGATCAACACTCCCTGATCAACACTCCCCGATCGACACTCTCCGATCGACACTCTCCGATCGACACTCCCCGATCGACACTCCCTGATCGACACTCCCCGATCGACACTCTCCGATCGACACTCTCCGATCGACACTCCCCGATCAACACTCCCCGATCGACACTCCCCGATCGACACTCTCCGATCGACACTCCCCGATCAACACTCCCCGATCGACACTCCCCGATCAACACTCCCCGATTGACACTCCCCGATCGACACTCTCCGATCGACACCCCCTGATCGACACTCCCCGATCGACACTCCCCGATCGATCGACACTCCCCGATCGACACTCCCGATTGACACTCCCCGATCGATCGACACGCCCCGATCGACACTCTCCGATCGACACTCCCCGATCGACACTCACCGATCGACACTCTCCGATCGACACAACCCGATCGACACTCTCCGATCGACACTCCCCGATCGACACTCCCCGATCGACACTCCCCGATCGACACTCCCCGATCGACACTCCCCGATCGACACTCCCCGATCGACACTCCCCGATCGACACTACCCGATCGACACTCTCCGATCGACACTCCCCGATCGACACTCCCCGATCGACACTCCCCGATCGACACTCCCCGATTGACACTCCCCGATTGACACTCCCTGATCATTCATTCTTCCCCGATCGATCGGCAATCCCCGATCGACATTCATCGATTGATCGGCATTCTCCGATCGACACTCCCCGATCGACACTCTCCGATCGACACTCCCTGATCGGCACTCCCTGATCATTCATTCTTCCCCGATCGATCGGCAATCCCCGATCGACATTCATCGATTGATCGGCATTCTCCGATCGACACTCCCCGATCGACACTCCCCGATTGACACTCCCCGATTGACACTCCCTGATCATTCATTCTTCCCCGATCGATCGGCAATCCCCGATCGACATTCATCGATTGATCGGCATTCTCCGATCGACACTCCCTGATCGACACTCCCCGATCGACACTCCCCGATCGACACTACCCGATCGACACTCCCCGATCGACACTCCCCGATCGACACTACCCGATCGACACTACCCGATCGACACTCCCCGATCGACACTCCCCGATCGACACTCCCCGATCGACACTCCCCGATCGACACTCCCCGATCGACACTCTCCGATCGACACTACCCGATCGACACTCTCCGATCGACACTCCCCGATCGACACTCCCCGATCGACACTCCCCGATCGACACTCCCCGATCGACACTCCCCGATCGACACTCCCCGATCGACACTCCCCGATCGACACTACCCGATCGACACTCTCCGATCGACACTCCCCGATCGACACTCCCCGATCGACACTCCCCGATCGACACTCCCCGATCGACACTCCCCGATTGACACTCCCCGATTGACACTCCCTGATCATTCATTCTTCCCCGATCGATCGGCAATCCCCGATCGACATTCATCGATTGATCGGCATTCTCCGATCGACACTCCCCGATCGACACTCTCCGATCGACACTCCCTGATCGGCACTCCCTGATCATTCATTCTTCCCCGATCGATCGGCAATCCCCGATCGACATTCATCGATTGATCGGCATTCTCCGATCGACACTCCCCGATCGACACTCCCCGATTGACACTCCCCGATTGACACTCCCTGATCATTCATTCTTCCCCGATCGATCGGCAATCCCCGATCGACATTCATCGATTGATCGGCATTCTCCGATCGACACTCCCTGATCGACACTCCCCGATCGACACTCCCCGATCGACACTCTCCGATCGACACTCTCCGATCGACACTCCCCGATCAACACTCCCCGATCGACACTCCCTGATCGACACTCCCCGATCGACACTCTCCGATCGACACTCCCTGATCGACACTCCCCGATCGACACTCTCCTATCGACACTCCCGGATTGAACGACACTCTCCGATCGACACTCTCCGATCGACACTCCCCGATCAACACTCCCCAATCGACACTCCCCGATCGACACTCCCCGATCGATCGACACTCCCCGATCGACAATCCCCGATCGATCGACACTCTCCGATCGACACTCCCCGATCGACACTCCCCCATCGATTGAAACTCCCCGATCAATACTCCCTGATCGACAATCTCCGATCGACACTCCCCGATCGACACACCCCGATTGATCGACATTCTCCGATTATCACTCCCCGATCGACACTCCCCGATCGACACTCCCCGATCGATCGACACTCCCCGATCGACACTTCCCGACCAATCGACACTCTCCGATCGACACTCCCCGATCGACACTCCCTGATCGATCGACACTCCCCAATCGACACTCCCCGATCGACACTCCCCCATCGATTGAAACTCCCCGATCAATACTCCCTGATCGACAATCTCCGATCGACACTCCCCGATCGACACACCCCGATTGATCGACATTCTCCGATTATCACTCCCCGATCGACACTCCCCGATCGACACTCCCCGATCAATCGACATTCCCCAATCAACACTCCCTGATCGACAATCCCCGATCGATCGACACTCCCCGATCGACACTCTCCGATCGACACTCCCCGATCGACACTCCCCGATCGACCGACACTCCCCGATCGACAATCCCCAATCAATCGACACTCCGCGATCGATGCTCTCCGATCGATCGGCAATCCCCGACCGACACTCGCCAATCGATCGACACTCCCCGATCGACACTCCCCGATCGACACTCCCCGATTGATCGACATTCTCCGATTGACACTCCCCGCTCGATCGACACTCCCCGATCGACAATCCCCGATCGATCGACACTCCCCGATCGACACTCCCCGATCGACACTTCCCGACCAATCGACACTCCCCGATCGACAGTCTCCGATCGACACTCCCCGATCGACACTCCCCGATCGACAGTCCCCGATCGACACTCCCCGATCGACACTCCCCGATCGACACTCCCCGATCGACACTCCCCGATCTCACTCTCCGATCGACACTCCCCGATCGACACTCCCCGATCGACACTCCCCGATCGACACTTCCCGACCAATCGACACTCTCCGATCGACACTCCCCGATCAACACTCCCTGATCGACAGTCCCCGATCGACAGTCCCCGATCGACACTTCCCGACCAATCGACACTCCCCGATCGACACTCCCCGATCGACAATCCCCGATCAATCGACACTCCGCGATCGATGCTCTCCGATCGATACTTACTGATCGACATTTCCCGATTGACACTCACCGATCGACACTCCCCGATCGACACTCCCCGATCGACAAACACTTCCCGATCGACACTCCCCGATCGACACTCCCCGATCGACACTACCCGATCGACACTACCCGATCGACACTCCCCGATCGACACTCCCCGATCGACACTACCCGATCGACACTCCCCGATCGACACTCCCCGATCGACACTCCCCGATCGACACTCCCCGATCGACACTCACCGATCGACACTCTCCGATCGACACTACCCGATCGACACTCTCCGATCGACACTCCCCGATCGACACTCCCCGATCGACACTCCCCGATCGACACTCCCCGATCGACACTCCCCGATCGACACTCCCCGATCGACACTCCCCGATCGACACTACCCGATCGACACTCTCCGATCGACACTCCCCGATCGACACTCCCCGATCGACACTCCCCGATCGACACTCCCCGATCGACACTCCCCGATTGACACTCCCCGATTGACACTCCCTGATCATTCATTCTTCCCCGATCGATCGGCAATCCCCGATCGACATTCATCGATTGATCGGCATTCTCCGATCGACACTCCCCGATCGACACTCTCCGATCGACACTCCCTGATCGGCACTCCCTGATCATTCATTCTTCCCCGATCGATCGGCAATCCCCGATCGACATTCATCGATTGATCGGCATTCTCCGATCGACACTCCCCGATCGACACTCCCCGATTGACACTCCCCGATTGACACTCCCTGATCATTCATTCTTCCCCGATCGATCGGCAATCCCCGATCGACATTCATCGATTGATCGGCATTCTCCGATCGACACTCCCTGATCGACACTCCCCGATCGACACTCCCCGATCGACACTCTCCGATCGACACTCTCCGATCGACACTCCCCGATCAACACTCCCCGATCGACACTCCCTGATCGACACTCCCCGATCGACACTCTCCGATCGACACTCCCTGATCGACACTCCCCGATCGACACTCTCCTATCGACACTCCCGGATTGAACGACACTCTCCGATCGACACTCTCCGATCGACACTCCCCGATCAACACTCCCCAATCGACACTCCCCGATCGACACTCCCCGATCGATCGACACTCCCCGATCGACAATCCCCGATCGATCGACACTCTCCGATCGACACTCCCCGATCGACACTCCCCCATCGATTGAAACTCCCCGATCAATACTCCCTGATCGACAATCTCCGATCGACACTCCCCGATCGACACACCCCGATTGATCGACATTCTCCGATTATCACTCCCCGATCGACACTCCCCGATCGACACTCCCCGATCGATCGACACTCCCCGATCGACACTTCCCGACCAATCGACACTCTCCGATCGACACTCCCCGATCGACACTCCCTGATCGATCGACACTCCCCAATCGACACTCCCCGATCGACACTCCCCCATCGATTGAAACTCCCCGATCAATACTCCCTGATCGACAATCTCCGATCGACACTCCCCGATCGACACACCCCGATTGATCGACATTCTCCGATTATCACTCCCCGATCGACACTCCCCGATCGACACTCCCCGATCAATCGACATTCCCCAATCAACACTCCCTGATCGACAATCCCCGATCGATCGACACTCCCCGATCGACACTCTCCGATCGACACTCCCCGATCGACACTCCCCGATCGACCGACACTCCCCGATCGACAATCCCCAATCAATCGACACTCCGCGATCGATGCTCTCCGATCGATCGGCAATCCCCGACCGACACTCGCCAATCGATCGACACTCCCCGATCGACACTCCCCGATCGACACTCCCCGATTGATCGACATTCTCCGATTGACACTCCCCGCTCGATCGACACTCCCCGATCGACAATCCCCGATCGATCGACACTCCCCGATCGACACTCCCCGATCGACACTTCCCGACCAATCGACACTCCCCGATCGACAGTCTCCGATCGACACTCCCCGATCGACACTCCCCGATCGACAGTCCCCGATCGACACTCCCCGATCGACACTCCCCGATCGACACTCCCCGATCGACACTCCCCGATCTCACTCTCCGATCGACACTCCCCGATCGACACTCCCCGATCGACACTCCCCGATCGACACTTCCCGACCAATCGACACTCTCCGATCGACACTCCCCGATCAACACTCCCTGATCGACAGTCCCCGATCGACAGTCCCCGATCGACACTTCCCGACCAATCGACACTCCCCGATCGACACTCCCCGATCGACAATCCCCGATCAATCGACACTCCGCGATCGATGCTCTCCGATCGATACTTACTGATCGACATTTCCCGATTGACACTCCCCGATTGACACTCCCCGATCGATCGGCAATCCCCGAACGACATTCATCGATTGATCGACATTCTCCGATCGACACTCCACGATTGACACTGCCCGATCAATCGACACTCCCCGATCGACACTCGCCAATCAATCGACACTCCCTGATCGACACTCCCCGATCGACACTCCCCGATCGACACTCCCCGATCGACACTTCCCGACCAATCGACACTCCCCGATCGACACTCCCCGATCGACACTCCCCAATCAACAGTCCCCGATTGACACTCCCCGATCGACACTCTCCGATCGACACTCCCCGATCGACAATCCCCGATCAATCGACACTCCGCGATCGATGCTCTCCGATCGATACTTACTGATCGACACTCCCCGATTGACACTCCCCGATTGACACTCCCCGATCATTCGTCACTCCCCGATTGATCGGCAATCACCGATCGACTCTCCCCGATCGACATTCATCGATTGATCGGCATTCTCCGATCGACACTCCACGATTGACGCTGCCAGATCAATCGACACTCCCCGATCGACACTCCCTGATCGACACTCCCCGATCGACACTTCCCGACCAATTGACACTACCCGATCGACACTCGCAGATCAATCGACACTCCCCGATCGACACTCCACGATCGACACTCTCCGATCGACACTCCCCGATTGACAATCCCAAATCAACACTCCCCATGCGACACTCCCCGATCGACACTCCCCGATCGACACTACCCGATCGACACTCCCTGATCGACACTCCCCGAGCAACACTTCCCGATCGACACTCCCCGATCGACACTCCCCGATCGACACTCCCCGATCGAAACTTGCCAATCGATCGACACTCCCCGATCGACACTCCCCGATCGACAATCCCCGATCGACACTCCCCGATCGACACTCACCGATTGATTGACATTCTCCGATTGACCCTCCCCGATCGATCGACACTCCTCGATCGACACTCCTGATCGATCGACACTCCCCGATCGACAATCCCCGATTGATCGCCACTCCCCAATCGCAATTCCCCGATCGATCGACACTCCCCGATCGACACTCTCCGATCGACACTCCCTGATCGACACTCCCCGATCGACACTCTCCTATCGACACTCCCGGATTGAACGACACTCTCCGATCGACACTCTCCGATCGACACTCCCCGATCAACACTCCCCAATCGACACTCCCCGATCGACACTCCCCGATCGATCGACACTCCCCGATCGACAATCCCCGATCGATCGACACTCTCCGATCGACACTCCCCGATCGACACTCCCCCATCGATTGAAACTCCCCGATCAATACTCCCTGATCGACAATCTCCGATCGACACTCCCCGATCGACACACCCCGATTGATCGACATTCTCCGATTATCACTCCCCGATCGACACTCCCCGATCGACACTCCCCGATCGATCGACACTCCCCGATCGACACTTCCCGACCAATCGACACTCTCCGATCGACACTCCCCGATCGACACTCCCTGATCGATCGACACTCCCCAATCGACACTCCCCGATCGACACTCCCCCATCGATTGAAACTCCCCGATCAATACTCCCTGATCGACAATCTCCGATCGACACTCCCCGATCGACACACCCCGATTGATCGACATTCTCCGATTATCACTCCCCGATCGACACTCCCCGATCGACACTCCCCGATCAATCGACATTCCCCAATCAACACTCCCTGATCGACAATCCCCGATCGATCGACACTCCCCGATCGACACTCTCCGATCGACACTCCCCGATCGACACTCCCCGATCGACCGACACTCCCCGATCGACAATCCCCAATCAATCGACACTCCGCGATCGATGCTCTCCGATCGATCGGCAATCCCCGACCGACACTCGCCAATCGATCGACACTCCTCGATCGACACTCCCCGATCGACAATCCCCGATCGATCGACACTCCCCGATCGACACTCCCCGATCGACACTTCCCGACCAATCGACACTCCCCGATCGACAGTCTCCGATCGACACTCCCCGATCGACACTCCCCGATCGACAGTCCCCGATCGACACTCCCCGATCGACACTCCCCGATCGACACTCCCCGATCGACACTCCCCGATCTCACTCTCCGATCGGCACTCCCTGATCGACACTCCCTGATCGACACTCCCCGATCGACACTCCCCGATCGACACTCTCCTATCGACACTCCCGGATTGAACGACACTCCCCGATCGATCGAGATTCTCCCATCGATTGACACTCCACGATCGATTTACCCCGATCAACACTCCCCTAGCGATCGCCACTCCCCGAACATCACTCCCCGATCGATCGCCACTCCCCAATTGTTCGACACTCCCCGATAGACATTCCCGATCAACACTCCCCGATTGATTGACACTCCCCGATCGACACTCCCGATTGACACTCCCCGATCGATTGACACTCCCCGATCGACACTCCCCGATCGACACTCTCCGATCGACACTCCCCGATCGACACTCCCCGATCGACACTCCCCGATCGACACTCTCCGATCGACACTCCCCGATCAACACTCCCCGATCGACACTCCCCGATCGACACTCTCCGATCGACACTCCCCGATCGACACTCCCTGATCGACACTCCCCGATTGACACTCCCCGATCGATTGACACTCCCCGATCAACACTCCCCGATCGACACTCCCCGATCGACACTCCCCGATTGACACTCCCCGATCGATTGACACTCCCCGATCAACACTCCCCGATCAACACTCCCCGATCGACACTCTCCGATCGACACTCTCCGATCGACACTCCCCGATCAACACTCCCCGATCGACACTCCCCGATCGACACTCTCCGATCGACACTCCCCGATCGACACTCCCTGATCGACACTCCCCGATCGACACTCTCCGATCGACACTCCCCGATCAACACTCCCCGATCGACACTCCCCGATCGACACTCTCCGATCGACACTCCCCGATCGACACTCCCTGATCGACACTCCCCGATTGACACTCCCCGATCGACACATCCTGATCGACACTCTCCGATCGACACTCCCTGATCGACACTCCCTGATCGACACTCCCCGATCGACACTCTCCGATCGACACTCCCCGATCAACACTCCCCGATCGACACTCCCCGATCGACACTCTCCGATCGACACTCCCTGATCGACACTCCCCGATCGACACTCCCCGATCAACACTCCCCGATCGATCGACACTCCCCGATCGACACTCCCGATTGACACTCCCCGATCGATCGACACGCCCCGATCGACACTCCCCGATCGACACTCCCCGATTGATCGACATTCTCCGATTGACACTCCCCGATCAACACGCCCTGATTGATTGACACTCCCCGATCGACACTCCCCGATCGACACTTCCCGATCGACACTCCCCGATTGACACTCCCCGATCGACACTCCCCGATCGACACTCCCCGATCGACACTTCCCGATCGACACTCCCCGATTGACACTCCCCGATCGACACTTCCCGATCGACACTCCCCGATCGACACTCCCCGATCGACACTCCCCGATCGACACTCCCCGATCGACACTCCCCGATCGACACTCGCCGATCGACACTCCCCGATCGACACTCCCCGATCGACACTCCCCGATCGACAAACACTTCCCGATCGACACTCCCCGATCGACACTCCCCGATCGACACTACCCGATCGACACTACCCGATCGACACTCCCCGATCGACACTCCCCGATCGACACTACCCGATCGACACTCCCCGATCGACACTCCCCGATCGACACTCCCCGATCGACACTCCCCGATCGACACTCACCGATCGACACTCTCCGATCGACACTACCCGATCGACACTCTCCGATCGACACTCCCCGATCGACACTCCCCGATCGACACTCCCCGATCGACACTCCCCGATCGACACTCCCCGATCGACACTCCCCGATCGACACTCCCCGATCGACACTACCCGATCGACACTCTCCGATCGACACTCCCCGATCGACACTCCCCGATCGACACTCCCCGATCGACACTCCCCGATCGACACTCCCCGATTGACACTCCCCGATTGACACTCCCTGATCATTCATTCTTCCCCGATCGATCGGCAATCCCCGATCGACATTCATCGATTGATCGGCATTCTCCGATCGACACTCCCCGATCGACACTCTCCGATCGACACTCCCGGATCGGCACTCCCTGATCATTCATTCTTCCCCGATCGATCGGCAATCCCCGATCGACATTCATCGATTGATCGGCATTCTCCGATCGACACTCCCCGATCGACTCTCCCCGATTGACACTCCCCGATTGACACTCCCTGATCATTCATTCTTCCCCGATCGATCGGCAATCCCCGATCGACATTCATCGATTGATCAGCATTCTCCGATCGACACTCCCTGATCGACACTCCCCGATCGACACTCCCCGATCGACACTACCCGATCGACACTCCCCGATCGACACTCCCCGATCGACACTACCCGATCGACACTACCCGATCGACACTCCCCGATCGACACTCCCCGATTGACACTCCCCGATCGACACTCCCCGATCGACACTCTCCGATCGACACTACCCGATCGACACTCTCCGATCGACACTCCCCGATCGACACTCCCCGATCGACACTCCCCGATCGACACTCCCCGATCGACACTCCCCGATCGACACTCCCCGATCGATTGACACTCCCCGATCAACACTCCCTGATCAACACTCCCCGATCGACACTCTCCGATCGACACTCTCCGATCGACACTCCCCGATCGACACTCCCTGATCGACACTCCCCGATCGACACTCTCCGATCGACACTCTCCGATCGACACTCCCCGATCAACACTCCCCGATCGACACTCCCCGATCGACACTCTCCGATCGACACTCCCCGATCAACACTCCCCGATCGACACTCCCCGATCAACACTCCCCGATTGACACTCCCCGATCGACACTCTCCGATCGACACCCCCTGATCGACACTCCCCGATCGACACTCCCCGATCGATCGACACTCCCCGATCGACACTCCCGATTGACACTCCCCGATCGATCGACACGCCCCGATCGACACTCTCCGATCGACACTCCCCGATCGACACTCCCCGATCGACACTCCCTGATCGACACTCCCCGATCGACACTCCCCGATCGACACTCCCCGATCGACACTCCCTGATCGACACTCCCCGATCGACACTCCCTGATCGACACTCCCTGATCGACACTCCCCGATCGACACTCTCCGATCGACACTCCCTGATCGACACTCCCCGATCGACACTCCCCGATCAACACTCCCCGATCGATGGACACTCCCCGATCGACACTCCCGATTGATACTCCCCGATCGATCGACTCGCCCCGATCGACACTCCCCGATCGATCGACACTCTCCGATCGACACTCCCCGATCAACACTCCCTGATTGATTGACACTCCCCGATCGACACTCCCGATTGACACTCCCCGATCGACACTCCCCGATCGACACTCCCCGATCGACACTCCCCGATCGACACTCCCCGATCAACACTCGCCGATCGACACTCCCCGATCGACACTACCCAATCGACTATCCCTGATCGGCACTCCCTGATCGACACTCCCCGATCGACACTCCCCGATCGACACTCCCCGATCGACACTCCCTGATCGGCACTCCCTGATCGACACTCCCCGATCGACACTCCCTGATCGGCACTCCCTGATCGACACTCCCTGATCGACACTCCCCGATCGACACTCCCCGATCGACACTCTCCTATCGACACTCCCGGATTGAACGACACTCCCCGATCGATCGAGATTCTCCCATCGATCGACACTCCCCGATCGATCGACATTCTCCCATCGATCGACACTCCACGATCGACTTACCCCGATCAACACTCCCCTAGCGATCGCCACTCCCCAATCATCACTCCCCGATCGATCGCCACTCCCCAACTGTTCGACACTCCCCGATAGACATTCCCGATCAACACTCCCCGATCGATCGACACTCTCCGATCGACACTCCCCGATCGACACTCTCCTATCGACACTCCCGGATTGAACGACACTCCCCGATCGATCGAGATTCTCCCATCGATCGACACTCCACGATCGATTTACCCCGATCAACACTCCCCTAGCGATCGCCACTCCCCGAACATCACTCCCCGATCGATCGCCACTCCCCAATTGTTCGACACTCCCCGATAGACATTCCCGATCAACACTCCCCGATTGATTGACACTCCCCGATCGACACTCCCGATTGACACTCCCCGATCGATTGACACTCCCCGATCGACACTCCCGATCGACACTCTCCGATCGACACTCCCCGATCGACACTCCCCGATCGACACTCCCCGATCGACACTCTCCGATCGACACTCCCCGATCAACACTCCCCGATCGACACTCCCCGATCGACACTCTCCGATCGACACTCCCCGATCGACACTCACTGATCGACACTCCCCGATTGACACTCCCCGATCGATTGACACTCCCCGATCAACACTCCCCGATCGACACTCCCCGATCGACACTCCCCGATTGACACTCCCCGATCGATTGACACTCCCCGATCAACACTCCCCGATCAACACTCCCCGATCGACACTCTCCGATCGACACTCTCCGATCGACACTCCCCGATCAACACTCCCCGATCGACACTCCCCGATCGACACTCTCCGATCGACACTCCCCGATCGACACTCCCAGATCGACACTCCCCGATCGACACTCTCCGATCGACACTCCCCGATCAACACTCCCCGATCGACACTCCCCGATCGACACTCTCCGATCGACACTCCCCGATCGACACTCCCTGATCGACACTCCCCGATTGACACTCCCCGATCGACACATCCTGATCGACACTCTCCGATCGACACTCCCTGATCGACACTCCCCGATCGACACTCCCCGATCGACACTCTCCGATCGACACTCCCTGATCGACACTCCCCGATCGACACTCCCCGATCAACACTCCCCGATCGATCGACACTCCCCGATCGACACTCCCGATTGACACTCCCCGATCGATCGACACGCCCCGATCGACACTCCCCGATCGACACTCCCCGATTGATCGACATTCTCCGATTGACACTCCCCGATCAACACGCCCTGATTGATTGACACTCCCCGATCGACACTCCCGATGGACACTCCCCGATCGACACTCCCCGATCGACACTCCCCGATCGACACTCCCCGATCGACACTCCCCGATCGACACTCGCCGATCGACACTCCCCGATCGACACTCCCCGATCGACACTCCCCGATCGACACTCCCCGATCGACACTCCCCGATCGACACTCCCCGATCGACACTCCCCGATCGACACTCCCCGATCGACACTCCCCGATCGACACTCCCCGATCGACACTCCCCGATCGACAAACACTTCCCGATCGACACTCCCCGATCGACACTCCCCGATCGACACTACCCGATCGACACTACCCGATCGACACTACCCGATCGACACTCCCCGATCGACACTCCCCGATCGACACTCCCCGATCGACACTCCCCGATCGACACTCCCCGATCGACACTCCCCGATCGACACTACCCGATCGACACTCCCCGATCGACACTCCCCGATCGACACTCCCCGATCGACACTCCCCGATCGACACTACCCGATCGACACTCTCCGATCGACACTCCCCGATCGACACTCCCCGATCGACACTCCCCGATCGACACTCCCCGATCGACACTCCCCGATCGACACTCCCCGATCGACACTCCCCGATCGACACTCCCCGATCGACACTCCCCGATTGACACTCCCCGATTGACACTCCCTGATCATTCATTCTTCCCCGATCGATCGGCAATCCCCGATCGACATTCATCGATTGATCGGCATTCTCCGATCGACACTCCCCGATCGACACTCTCCGATCGACACTCCCTGATCGGCACTCCCTGATCATTCATTCTTCCCCGATCGATCGGCAATCCCCGATCGACATTCATCGATTGATCGGCATTCTCCGATCGACACTCCCCGATCGACACTCCCCGATTGACACTCCCCGATTGACACTCCCTGATCATTCATTCTTCCCCGATCGATCGGCAATCCCCGATCGACATTCATCGATTGATCGGCATTCTCCGATCGACACTCCCTGATCGACACTCCCCGATCGACACTCCCCGATCGACACTACCCGATCGACACTCCCCGATCGACACTCCCCGATCGACACTACCCGATCGACACTACCCGATCGACACTCCCCGATCGACACTCCCCGATCGACACTCCCCGATCGACACTCCCCGATCGACACTCTCCGATCGACACTACCCGATCGACACTCTCCGATCGATACTCCCCGATCGACACTCTCCGATCGACACTCCCCGATCGACACTCCCCGATCGACACTCCCCGATCGACACTCCCCGATCGATTGACACTCCCCGATCAACACTCCCCGATCAACACTCCCCGATCGACACTCTCCGATCGACACTCTCCGATCGACACTCCCCGATCAACACTCCCCGATCGACACTCCCCGATCGACACTCTCCGATCGACACTCCCCGATCGACACTCCCTGATCGACACTCCCCGATCGACACTCTCCGATCGACACTCCCCGATCAACACTCCCCGATCGACACTCCCCGATCGACACTCTCCGATCGACACTCCCCGATCGACACTCCCTGATCGACACTCCCCGATTGACACTCCCCGATCGACACATCCTGATCGACACTCTCCGATCGACACTCCCTGATCGACACTCCCTGATCGACACTCCCCGATCGACACTCTCCGATCGACACTCCCCGATCAACACTCCCCGATCGACACTCCCCGATCGACACTCTCCGATCGACACTCCCTGATCGACACTCCCCGATCGACACTCCCCGATCGATCGACACTCCCCGATCGACACTCCCGATTGACACTCCCCGATCGATCGACACGCCCGGATCGACACTCCCCGATCGACACTCCCCGATTGATCGACATTCTCCGATTGACACTCCCCGATCAACACGCCCTGATTGATTGACACTCCCCGATCGACACTCCCGATTGACACTCCCCGATCGACACTCCCCGATCGACACTCCCCGATCGACACTCCCCGATCGACACTCCCCGATCGACACTCGCCGATCGACACTCCCCGATCGACACTCCCCGATCGACACTCCCCGATCGACACTCCCCGATCGACACTCCCCGATCGACACTCCCCGATCGACACTCCCCGATCGACACTCCCCGATCGACACTCCCCGATCGACACTCCCCGATCGACACTTCCCGATCGACACTCCCCGATCGACACTCGCCGATCGACACTCCCCGATCGACAATTCCCGATCGACACTCCCCGATTGACACTCCCCGATCGACACTTCCCGATCGACACTCCCCGATTGACACTCCCCGATCGACACTCCCCGATCGACACTCCCCGATCGACACTTCCCGATCGACACCCCCCGATTGACACTCCCCGATCGACACTTCCCGATCGACACTCCCCGATCGACACTCCCCGATCGACACTCCCCGATCGACACTCCCCGATCGACACTCACCGATCGACACTCCCCGATCGACACTCCCCGATCGACAAACACTTCCCGATCGACACTCCCCGATCGACACTCCCCGATCGACACTACCCGATCGACACTACCCGATCGACACTCCCCGATCGACACTCCCCGATCGACACTACCCGATCGACACTCCCCGATCGACACTCCCCGATCGACACTCCCCGATCGACACTCCCCGATCGACACTCACCGATCGACACTCTCCGATCGACACAACCCGATCGACACTCTCCGATCGACACTCCCCGATCGACACTCCCCGATCGACACTCCCCGATCGACACTCCCCGATCGACACTCCCCGATCGACACTCCCCGATCGACACTCCCCGATCGACACTACCCGATCGACACTCTCCGATCGACACTCCCCGATCGACACTCCCCGATCGACACTCCCCGATCGACACTCCCCGATTGACACTCCCCGATTGACACTCCCTGATCATTCATTCTTCCCCGATCGATCGGCAATCCCCGATCGACATTCATCGATTGATCGGCATTCTCCGATCGACACTCCCCGATCGACACTCTCCGATCGACACTCCCTGATCGGCACTCCCTGATCATTCATTCTTCCCCGATCGATCGGCAATCCCCGATCGACATTCATCGATTGATCGGCATTCTCCGATCGACACTCCCCGATCGACACTCCCCGATTGACACTCCCCGATTGACACTCCCTGATCATTCATTCTTCCCCGATCGATCGGCAATCCCCGATCGACATTCATCGATTGATCGGCATTCTCCGATCGACACTCCCTGATCGACACTCCCCGATCGACACTCCCCGATCGACACTACCCGATCGACACTCCCCGATCGACACTCCCCGATCGACACTACCCGATCGACACTACCCGATCGACACTCCCCGATCGACACTCCCCGATCGACACTCCCCGATCGACACTCCCCGATCGACACTCCCCGATCGACACTCTCCGATCGACACTACCCGATCGACACTCTCCGATCGACACTCCCCGATCGACACTCCCCGATCGACACTCCCCGATCGACACTCCCCGATCGACACTCCCCGATCGACACTCCCCGATCGACACTCCCCGATCGACACTACCCGATCGACACTCTCCGATCGACACTCCCCGATCGACACTCCCCGATCGACACTCCCCGATCGACACTCCCCGATCGACACTCCCCGATTGACACTCCCCGATTGACACTCCCTGATCATTCATTCTTCCCCGATCGATCGGCAATCCCCGATCGACATTCATCGATTGATCGGCATTCTCCGATCGACACTCCCCGATCGACACTCTCCGATCGACACTCCCTGATCGGCACTCCCTGATCATTCATTCTTCCCCGATCGATCGGCAATCCCCGATCGACATTCATCGATTGATCGGCATTCTCCGATCGACACTCCCCGATCGACACTCCCCGATTGACACTCCCCGATTGACACTCCCTGATCATTCATTCTTCCCCGATCGATCGGCAATCCCCGATCGACATTCATCGATTGATCGGCATTCTCCGATCGACACTCCCTGATCGACACTCCCCGATCGACACTCCCCGATCGACACTCTCCGATCGACACTCTCCGATCGACACTCCCCGATCAACACTCCCCGATCGACACTCCCTGATCGACACTCCCCGATCGACACTCTCCGATCGACACTCCCTGATCGACACTCCCCGATCGACACTCTCCTATCGACACTCCCGGATTGAACGACACTCTCCGATCGACACTCTCCGATCGACACTCCCCGATCAACACTCCCCAATCGACACTCCCCGATCGACACTCCCCGATCGATCGACACTCCCCGATCGACAATCCCCGATCGATCGACACTCTCCGATCGACACTCCCCGATCGACACTCCCCCATCGATTGAAACTCCCCGATCAATACTCCCTGATCGACAATCTCCGATCGACACTCCCCGATCGACACACCCCGATTGATCGACATTCTCCGATTATCACTCCCCGATCGACACTCCCCGATCGACACTCCCCGATCGATCGACACTCCCCGATCGACACTTCCCGACCAATCGACACTCTCCGATCGACACTCCCCGATCGACACTCCCTGATCGATCGACACTCCCCAATCGACACTCCCCGATCGACACTCCCCCATCGATTGAAACTCCCCGATCAATACTCCCTGATCGACAATCTCCGATCGACACTCCCCGATCGACACACCCCGATTGATCGACATTCTCCGATTATCACTCCCCGATCGACACTCCCCGATCGACACTCCCCGATCAATCGACATTCCCCAATCAACACTCCCTGATCGACAATCCCCGATCGATCGACACTCCCCGATCGACACTCTCCGATCGACACTCCCCGATCGACACTCCCCGATCGACCGACACTCCCCGATCGACAATCCCCAATCAATCGACACTCCGCGATCGATGCTCTCCGATCGATCGGCAATCCCCGACCGACACTCGCCAATCGATCGACACTCCCCGATCGACACTCCCCGATCGACACTCCCCGATTGATCGACATTCTCCGATTGACACTCCCCGCTCGATCGACACTCCCCGATCGACAATCCCCGATCGATCGACACTCCCCGATCGACACTCCCCGATCGACACTTCCCGACCAATCGACACTCCCCGATCGACAGTCTCCGATCGACACTCCCCGATCGACACTCCCCGATCGACAGTCCCCGATCGACACTCCCTGATCGACACTCCCCGATCGACACTCCCCGATCGACACTCCCCGATCTCACTCTCCGATCGACACTCCCCGATCGACACTCCCCGATCGACACTCCCCGATCGACACTTCCCGACCAATCGACACTCTCCGATCGACACTCCCCGATCAACACTCCCTGATCGACAGTCCCCGATCGACAGTCCCCGATCGACACTTCCCGACCAATCGACACTCCCCGATCGACACTCCCCGATCGACAATCCCCGATCAATCGACACTCCGCGATCGATGCTCTCCGATCGATACTTACTGATCGACATTTCCCGATTGACACTCACCGATCGACACTCCCCGATCGACACTCCCCGATCGACAAACACTTCCCGATCGACACTCCCCGATCGACACTCCCCGATCGACACTACCCGATCGACACTACCCGATCGACACTACCCGATCGACACTCCCCGATCGACACTCCCCGATCGACACTACCCGATCGACACTCCCCGATCGACACTCCCCGATCGACACTCCCCGATCGACACTCCCCGATCGACACTCACCGATCGACACTCTCCGATCGACACTACCCGATCGACACTCTCCGATCGACACTCCCCGATCGACACTCCCCGATCGACACTCCCCGATCGACACTCCCCGATCGACACTCCCCGATCGACACTCCCCGATCGACACTCCCCGATCGACACTACCCGATCGACACTCTCCGATCGACACTCCCCGATCGACACTCCCCGATCGACACTCCCCGATCGACACTCCCCGATCGACACTCCCCGATTGACACTCCCCGATTGACACTCCCTGATCATTCATTCTTCCCCGATCGATCGGCAATCCCCGATCGACATTCATCGATTGATCGGCATTCTCCGATCGACACTCCCCGATCGACACTCTCCGATCGACACTCCCTGATCGGCACTCCCTGATCATTCATTCTTCCCCGATCGATCGGCAATCCCCGATCGACATTCATCGATTGATCGGCATTCTCCGATCGACACTCCCCGATCGACACTCCCCGATTGACACTCCCCGATTGACACTCCCTGATCATTCATTCTTCCCCGATCGATCGGCAATCCCCGATCGACATTCATCGATTGATCGGCATTCTCCGATCGACACTCCCTGATCGACACTCCCCGATCGACACTCCCCGATCGACACTCTCCGATCGACACTCTCCGATCGACACTCCCCGATCAACACTCCCCGATCGACACTCCCTGATCGACACTCCCCGATCGACACTCTCCGATCGACACTCCCTGATCGACACTCCCCGATCGACACTCTCCTATCGACACTCCCGGATTGAACGACACTCTCCGATCGACACTCTCCGATCGACACTCCCCGATCAACACTCCCCAATCGACACTCCCCGATCGACACTCCCCGATCGATCGACACTCCCCGATCGACAATCCCCGATCGATCGACACTCTCCGATCGACACTCCCCGATCGACACTCCCCCATCGATTGAAA
Organism: Pristiophorus japonicus; assembly: GCF_044704955.1. NCBI lineage: Eukaryota > Metazoa > Chordata > Chondrichthyes > Pristiophoridae > Pristiophorus > Pristiophorus japonicus. The sequence continues at coordinate 10,313,018 of NC_091979.1, forward strand.
CTCCCCGATCAATACTCCCTGATCGACAATCTCCGATCGACACTCCCCGATCGACACACCCCGATTGATCGACATTCTCCGATTATCACTCCCCGATCGACACTCCCCGATCGACACTCCCCGATCGATCGACACTCCCCGATCGACACTTCCCGACCAATCGACACTCTCCGATCGACACTCCCCGATCGACACTCCCTGATCGATCGACACTCCCCAATCGACACTCCCCGATCGACACTCCCCCATCGATTGAAACTCCCCGATCAATACTCCCTGATCGACAATCTCCGATCGACACTCCCCGATCGACACACCCCGATTGATCGACATTCTCCGATTATCACTCCCCGATCGACACTCCCCGATCGACACTCCCCGATCAATCGACATTCCCCAATCAACACTCCCTGATCGACAATCCCCGATCGATCGACACTCCCCGATCGACACTCTCCGATCGACACTCCCCGATCGACACTCCCCGATCGACCGACACTCCCCGATCGACAATCCCCAATCAATCGACACTCCGCGATCGATGCTCTCCGATCGATCGGCAATCCCCGACCGACACTCGCCAATCGATCGACACTCCCCGATCGACACTCCCCGATCGACACTCCCCGATTGATCGACATTCTCCGATTGACACTCCCCGCTCGATCGACACTCCCCGATCGACAATCCCCGATCGATCGACACTCCCCGATCGACACTCCCCGATCGACACTTCCCGACCAATCGACACTCCCCGATCGACAGTCTCCGATCGACACTCCCCGATCGACACTCCCCGATCGACAGTCCCCGATCGACACTCCCCGATCGACACTCCCCGATCGACACTCCCCGATCGACACTCCCCGATCTCACTCTCCGATCGACACTCCCCGATCGACACTCCCCGATCGACACTCCCCGATCGACACTTCCCGACCAATCGACACTCTCCGATCGACACTCCCCGATCAACACTCCCTGATCGACAGTCCCCGATCGACAGTCCCCGATCGACACTTCCCGACCAATCGACACTCCCCGATCGACACTCCCCGATCGACAATCCCCGATCAATCGACACTCCGCGATCGATGCTCTCCGATCGATACTTACTGATCGACATTTCCCGATTGACACTCCCCGATTGACACTCCCCGATCGATCGGCAATCCCCGAACGACATTCATCGATTGATCGACATTCTCCGATCGACACTCCACGATTGACACTGCCCGATCAATCGACACTCCCCGATCGACACTCGCCAATCAATCGACACTCCCTGATCGACACTCCCCGATCGACACTCCCCGATCGACACTCCCCGATCGACACTTCCCGACCAATCGACACTCCCCGATCGACACTCCCCGATCGACACTCCCCAATCAACAGTCCCCGATTGACACTCCCCGATCGACACTCTCCGATCGACACTCCCCGATCGACAATCCCCGATCAATCGACACTCCGCGATCGATGCTCTCCGATCGATACTTACTGATCGACACTCCCCGATTGACACTCCCCGATTGACACTCCCCGATCATTCGTCACTCCCCGATTGATCGGCAATCACCGATCGACTCTCCCCGATCGACATTCATCGATTGATCGGCATTCTCCGATCGACACTCCACGATTGACGCTGCCAGATCAATCGACACTCCCCGATCGACACTCCCTGATCGACACTCCCCGATCGACACTTCCCGACCAATTGACACTACCCGATCGACACTCGCAGATCAATCGACACTCCCCGATCGACACTCCACGATCGACACTCTCCGATCGACACTCCCCGATTGACAATCCCAAATCAACACTCCCCATGCGACACTCCCCGATCGACACTCCCCGATCGACACTACCCGATCGACACTCCCTGATCGACACTCCCCGAGCAACACTTCCCGATCGACACTCCCCGATCGACACTCCCCGATCGACACTCCCCGATCGACACTCCCCGATCGAAACTTGCCAATCGATCGACACTCCCCGATCGACACTCCCCGATCGACAATCCCCGATCGACACTCCCCGATCGACACTCACCGATTGATTGACATTCTCCGATTGACCCTCCCCGATCGATCGACACTCCTCGATCGACACTCCTGATCGATCGACACTCCCCGATCGACAATCCCCGATTGATCGCCACTCCCCAATCGCAATTCCCCGATCGATCGACACTCCCCGATCGACACTCTCCGATCGACACTCCCTGATCGACACTCCCCGATCGACACTCTCCTATCGACACTCCCGGATTGAACGACACTCTCCGATCGACACTCTCCGATCGACACTCCCCGATCAACACTCCCCAATCGACACTCCCCGATCGACACTCCCCGATCGATCGACACTCCCCGATCGACAATCCCCGATCGATCGACACTCTCCGATCGACACTCCCCGATCGACACTCCCCCATCGATTGAAACTCCCCGATCAATACTCCCTGATCGACAATCTCCGATCGACACTCCCCGATCGACACACCCCGATTGATCGACATTCTCCGATTATCACTCCCCGATCGACACTCCCCGATCGACACTCCCCGATCGATCGACACTCCCCGATCGACACTTCCCGACCAATCGACACTCTCCGATCGACACTCCCCGATCGACACTCCCTGATCGATCGACACTCCCCAATCGACACTCCCCGATCGACACTCCCCCATCGATTGAAACTCCCCGATCAATACTCCCTGATCGACAATCTCCGATCGACACTCCCCGATCGACACACCCCGATTGATCGACATTCTCCGATTATCACTCCCCGATCGACACTCCCCGATCGACACTCCCCGATCAATCGACATTCCCCAATCAACACTCCCTGATCGACAATCCCCGATCGATCGACACTCCCCGATCGACACTCTCCGATCGACACTCCCCGATCGACACTCCCCGATCGACCGACACTCCCCGATCGACAATCCCCAATCAATCGACACTCCGCGATCGATGCTCTCCGATCGATCGGCAATCCCCGACCGACACTCGCCAATCGATCGACACTCCTCGATCGACACTCCCCGATCGACAATCCCCGATCGATCGACACTCCCCGATCGACACTCCCCGATCGACACTTCCCGACCAATCGACACTCCCCGATCGACAGTCTCCGATCGACACTCCCCGATCGACACTCCCCGATCGACAGTCCCCGATCGACACTCCCCGATCGACACTCCCCGATCGACACTCCCCGATCGACACTCCCCGATCTCACTCTCCGATCGACACTCCCCGATCGACACTCCCCGATCGACACTCCCCGATCGACACTTCCCGACCAATCGACACTCTCCGATCGACACTCCCCGATCAACACTCCCTGATCGACAGTCCCCGATCGACAGTCCCCGATCGACACTTCCCGACCAATCGACACTCCCCGATCGAGACTCCCCGATCGACAATCCCCGATCAATCGACACTCCGCGATCGATGCTCTCCGATCGATACTTACTGATCGACATTTCCCGATTGACACTCCCCGATTGACACTCCCCGATCGATCGGCAATCCCCGAACGACATTCATCGATTGATCGACATTCTCCGATCGACACTCCACGATTGACACTGCCCGATCAATCGACACTCCCCGATCGACACTCGCCAATCAATCGACACTCCCTGATCGACACTCCCCGATCGACACTCCCCGATCGACACTCCCCGATCGACACTTCCCGACCAATCGACACTCCCCGATCGACACTCCCCGATTGACACTCCCCAATCAACAGTCCCCGATTGACACTCCCCGATCGACACTCTCCGATCGACACTCCCCGATCGACAATCCCCGATCAATCGACACTCCGCGATCGATGCTCTCCGATCGATACTTACTGATCGACACTCCCCGATTGACACTCCCCGATTGACACTCCCCGATCATTCGTCACTCCCCGATTGATCGGCAATCACCGATCGACTCTCCCCGATCGACATTCATCGATTGATCGGCATTCTCCGATCGACACTCCACGATTGATGCTGCCAGATCAATCGACACTCCCCGATCGACACTCCCTGATCGACACTCCCCGATCGACACTTCCCGACCAATTGACACTACCCGATCGACACTCGCAGATCAATCGACACTCCCCGATCGACACTCCACGATCGACACTCTCCGATCGACACTCCCCGATTGACAATCCCAAATCAACACTCCCCATGCGACACTCCCCGATCGACACTCCCCGATCGACACTACCCGATCGACACTCCCTGATCGACACTCCCCGAGCAACACTTCCCGATCGACACTCCCCGATCGACACTCCCCGATCGACACTCCCTGATCGACACTCCCCGATCGACACTCCCCGATCGAAACTTGCCAATCGATCGACACTCCCCGATCGACACTCCCCGATCGACAATCCCCGATCGACACTCCCCGATCGACACTCACCGATTGATTGACATTCTCCGATTGACCCTCCCCGATCGATCGACACTCCTCGATCGACACTCCTGATCGATCGACACTCCCCGATCGACAATCCCCGATTGATCGCCACTCCCCAATCGCAATTCCCCGATCGATCGACACTCCCCGATCGACACTCTCCGATCGACACTCCCTGATCGACACTCCCCGATCGACACTCTCCTATCGACACTCCCGGATTGAACGACACTCTCCGATCGACACTCTCCGATCGACACTCCCCGATCAACACTCCCCAATCGACACTCCCCGATCGACACTCCCCGATCGATCGACACTCCCCGATCGACAATCCCCGATCGATCGACACTCTCCGATCGACACTCCCCGATCGACACTCCCCCATCGATTGAAACTCCCCGATCAATACTCCCTGATCGACAATCTCCGATCGACACTCCCCGATCGACACACCCCGATTGATCGACATTCTCCGATTATCACTCCCCGATCGACACTCCCCGATCGACACTCCCCGATCGATCGACACTCCCCGATCGACACTTCCCGACCAATCGACACTCTCCGATCGACACTCCCCGATCGACACTCCCTGATCGATCGACACTCCCCAATCGACACTCCCCGATCGACACTCCCCCATCGATTGAAACTCCCCGATCAATACTCCCTGATCGACAATCTCCGATCGACACTCCCCGATCGACACACCCCGATTGATCGACATTCTCCGATTATCACTCCCCGATCGACACTCCCCGATCGACACTCCCCGATCAATCGACATTCCCCAATCAACACTCCCTGATCGACAATCCCCGATCGATCGACACTCCCCGATCGACACTCTCCGATCGACACTCCCCGATCGACACTCCCCGATCGACCGACACTCCCCGATCGACAATCCCCAATCAATCGACACTCCGCGATCGATGCTCTCCGATCGATCGGCAATCCCCGACCGACACTCGCCAATCGATCGACACTCCCCGATCGACACTCCCCGATCGACACTCCCCGATTGATCGACATTCTCCGATTGACACTCCCCGCTCGATCGACACTCCCCGATCGACAATCCCCGATCGATCGACACTCCCCGATCGACACTCCCCGATCGACACTTCCCGACCAATCGACACTCCCCGATCGACAGTCTCCGATCGACACTCCCCGATCGACACTCCCCGATCGACAGTCCCCGATCGACACTCCCCGATCGACACTCCCCGATCGACACTCCCCGATCGACACTCCCCGATCTCACTCTCCGATCGACACTCCCCGATCGACACTCCCCGATCGACACTCCCCGATCGACACTTCCCGACCAATCGACACTCTCCGATCGACACTCCCCGATCAACACTCCCTGATCGACAGTCCCCGATCGACAGTCCCCGATCGACACTTCCCGACCAATCGACACTCCCCGATCGACACTCCCCGATCGACAATCCCCGATCAATCGACACTCCGCGATCGATGCTCTCCGATCGATACTTACTGATCGACATTTCCCGATTGACACTCCCCGATTGACACTCCCCGATCGATCGGCAATCCCCGAACGACATTCATCGATTGATCGACATTCTCCGATCGACACTCCCCGATCGACACTCCCCGATCGACACTTCCCGACCAATCGACACTCCCCGATCGACACTCCCCGATCGACACTCCCCAATCAACAGTCCCCGATTGACACTCCCCGATCGACACTCTCCGATCGACACACCCCGATCGACAATCCCCGATCAATCGACACTCCGCGATCGATGCTCTCCGATCGATACTTACTGATCGACACTCCCCGATTGACACTCCCCGATTGACACTCCCCGATCATTCGTCACTCCCCGATTGATCGGCAATCACCGATCGACTCTCCCCGATCGACATTCATCGATTGATCGGCATTCTCCGATCAACACTCCACGATTGACGCTGCCAGATCAATCGACACTCCCCGATCGACACTCCCTGATCGACACTCCCCGATCGACACTTCCCGACCAATTGACACTACCCGATCGACACTCGCAGATCAATCGACACTCCCCGATCGACACTCCACGATCGACACTCTCCGATCGACACTCCCCGATTGACAATCCCAAATCAACACTCCCCATGCGACACTCCCCGATCGACACTCCCCGATCGACACTACCCGATCGACACTCCCTGATCGACACTCCCCGAGCAACACTTCCCGATCGACACTCCCCGATCGACACTCCCCGATCGACACTCCCTGATCGACACTCCCCGATCGACACTCCCCGATCGAAACTTGCCAATCGATCGACACTCCCCGATCGACACTCCCCGATCGACAATCCCCGATCGACACTCCCCGATCGACACTCACCGATTGATTGACATTCTCCGATTGACCCTCCCCGATCGATCGACACTCCTCGATCGACACTCCTGATCGATCGACACTCCCCGATCGACAATCCCCGATTGATCGCCACTCCCCAATCGCAATTCCCCGATCGATCGACACTCCCCGATCGACACTTCCCGATCGACACTCCCCGATCGACACTCCCCGACCAATCGACAATCCCTGATCGACACTCCCCAATCGACACTCCCCGATCGACACTCCCCGATCGACACTCCCCAATCGACACTCCCCAATCTACACTCCCCGATCGACACTACCCGATCGACACTCCCCGATCGACACTCCCCGATCGATCGGCAATCCCCGACCGACACTCCCCGATCGACACTCCCCGATCGACACTCCCCGATCGACACTCCCCGATCGACACTCCCCGATCGATCGGCAATCCCCGACCGACACTCCCCGATCGACACTCCCCGATCGATCGACACTCCCCGATCGACACTCGCCAATCGATCGACACTCCCCGATCGACACGACCCGACCGACACTCCCCGATCGACACTCCCCGATCGATCGACACTCCCCGATCGACAATCCCCGATCGATCGACATTCCCTGATCGACACTCCCCGATCGACACTTCCCGACCAATCGACACTCTCCGATCGACACTCCCCGATCGACAATCCCCGATCTCACTCTCCGATCGACACTCCCCGATCGACACTTCCCGACCAATCGACACTCTCCGATCGACACTCCCCGATCGACACTCCCCGATCGACACTCCCCGATCGACACTCCCCGATCGACAATCCCCGATCTCACTCTCCGATCGACACGCCCCGATCGACAATCCCCGATCTCACTCTCCGATCGACACTCCCCGATCGACACTTCCCGACCAATCGACACTCTCCGATCGACACTCCCCGATTGATCGACACTCTCCGATCGACAATCCCCGATCAATCGACACTCCGCGATCGATGCTCTCCGATCGATACTTACTGATCGACATTTCCCGATTGACACTCCCCGATTGACACTCCCCGATCATTCATCACTCCCCGATCAATCGACACACCCCGATCGACACTCGCCAATCGATCGACACTCCCTGATCGACACTCCCTGATCGACACTCCCCGATCGACACTCCCCGATCGACAATCCCTGATCGACACTTCCCGACCAATCGACACTCCCCGATCGACACTCCCCGATTGGCACTCCCCGATTGACACTCCCCGATCGACACTCTCCGATCGACACTCCCCGATCGACACTTCCCGACCAATCGACACTCCCCGATCGACACTCCCCGATTGACACTCCCCGATTGATACTCCCCGATCGACACTCTCCGATCGACACTCCCCGATCGACAATCCCCGATCAATCGACACTCCGCGATCGATGCTCTCCGATCGATACTTACTGATCGACACTTCCCGACCAATCGACACTCTCCGATCGACACTCCCCAATCAACAGTCCCCGATTGACACTCCCCGATCGACACTCCCCGATCGACACAGCCGATCGACACTCCCCGATCGACAATCCCCGATCAATCGACACTCCGCGATCGATGCTCTCCGATCGATACTTACTGATCGACACTCCCCGATTGACACTCCCCGATTGACACTCCCCGTTCATTCGTCACTCCCTGATTGATCGGCAATCACCGATCGACTCTCCCCGATCAACATTCATCGATTGATCGGCATTCTCCGATCGACACTCCACGATTGACGCTGCCTGATCAATCGACACTCCCCGATCGACACTCCCTGATCGACACTCCCCGATCGACACTCCCCATGCGACACTCCACGATCGACACTCTCCGATCGACACTCCCCGATTGACAATCCCAAATCAACACTCCCCATGCGACACTCCCCGATCGACACTCCCCGATCGACACTCACCGATCGACACTCCCCGATCGACACTCCCTGATCGACAATCCCCGATCGACACTCCCCGATCAATCGACAATCCCCGATCGACACTACCCGATCGACACTCCCCGATCGACACTCCCTGATCGACAATCCCCGATCGACACTCCCCGATCGACACTCACCGATCGACACGCCCCGATCGACACTCTCCGATTGATCGACATTCTCCGATTGACACTCCCCGATCGATCGACACTCCCCGATCGACACTCCCCGATCGATCGACACTCCCCGATTGATCGACATTCTCCGATCGACAATCCCCGATCGATCGACACTCCCCGATCGACACTCTCCGATCGACACTTCCCGACCAATCGACACTCCCCGATCGACAATCCCCGATCGACACTCTCCGATCGACACTCCCCGATCGACACTCCCCGATCGACACTCCCCGATCTCACTCTCCGATCGACACTCCCCGATCGACACTCCCCGATCGACACTCCCCGATCGACACTTCCCGACCAATCGACACTCCCCGATCGACACTCCCCGATCGACAATCCCCGATCAATCAACACTCCGCGATCGATGCTCTCCGATCGATACTTACTGATCGACATTTCCCGATTGACACTCCCCGATCGACACTCTCCGATCGACACTCCCCAATCGACACTCCCCGATCGACACTCTCCGATCGACACTCCCCGATCGACACTCCCCGATCGACACTTCCCGATCGACACTCCCCGATCGACACTCCCCGATCGACACTCCCCGATCGACACTCCCCGATCGACACTGCCCGATCAATCGACACTCCCCGATCGACACTCCCTGATCGACACTCCCCGATCGACACTCCCCGATCGACACTCCCCGATCGACACTCCCTGATCGACACTCCCCGATTGACACTCCCCGATCGACACTCTCCGATCGACACTCCCCGATCGACAATCCCCGATCAATCGACACTCCGCGATCGATGCTCTCCGATCGATACTTACTGATCGACACTCCCCGATTGACACTCCCCGATTGACACTCCCCGTTCATTCGTCACTCCCCGATTGATCGGCAATCACCGATCGACTCTCCCCGATCGACATTCATCGATTGATCGACACTCCACGCTTGACGCTGCCTGATCAATCGACACTCCCCGATCGACACTCCCCGATCGACACTCCCCGATCGACACTTCCCGACCAATTGACACTCCCCGATCGACACTCCCCGATCGACACTCCCCGATCGACACTCCCCGATCGACAATCCCCGATCTCACTCTCCGATCGACACTCCCCGATCGACAATCCCCGATCTCACTCTCCGATCGACACTCCCCGATCGACACTTCCCGACCAATCGACACTCTCCGATCGACACTCTCCGATCGACAATCCCCGATCAATCGACACTCCGCGATCGATGCTCTCCGATCGATACTTACTGATCGACATTTCCCGATTGACACTCCCCGATTGACACTCTCCGATCGACACTCCCCGATTGACACTCCCCGATCGACACTCCCTGATCGACACTGCTCGATCAATCGACACTCCCCGATCGACACTCGCCAATCAATCGACACTCCCTGATCGACACTCCCCGATCGACACTCTCCGATCGACACTCCCCGATCGACACTCTCCGATCGACACTCCCCGATCGACACTCCCCGATCGACACTCCCTGATCGACACTCCCCGATCGACACTCCCTGATCAATCGACACTCCGCGATCGATGCTGTCCGATCGATACTTACTGATCGACACTCCCCGATTGACACTCCCCGATTGACACTCCCCGTTCATTCGTCACTCCCCGATTGATCGGCAATCACCGATCGACTCTCCCCGATCGACATTCATCGATTGATCGGCATTCTCCGATCGACACTCCACGCTTGACGCTGCCTGATCAATCGACACTCCGCGATCGACACTCCCCGATCGACACTCCCCGATCGACACTTCCCGACCAATTGACACTACCCGATCGACACTCCCCGATCGACACTCCCTGATCGACACTCCCCGATCGACAATCCCCGATCGACACTCCCCGATCGAAACTTGCCAATCGATCGACACTCCCCGATCGACACTCCACGATCGACAATCCCCGATCGACACTCCCCGATCGACACTCACCGATTGATCGACATTTTCCGATTGACCCGCCCCGATCGATCGACATTCCTCGATCGACACTCCTGATCGATCGACACTCCCCGATCGACAATCCCCGATTGATCGCCACTCCCCAATCGCAATTCCCCGATCAATCGACACTCCCCGATCGACACTTCCCGATCGACACTCCCCGAACGACACTCCCCGATCGACACTCCCCGACCAATCGACAATCCCTGATCGACGCTCCCCAATCGACACTCCCCGATCGACACTACCCGATCGACACTCACCGATCGACACTCCCCGATCGACATTCCCCGATCGACACTCCCCGATTGACAATCCCCGATCAACACTTCCCGACCAATCGACACTTCCCGATCGACACTCCCTGATCGACACTCCCCGACCGACACTACCCGATCAATCGACACTCCCCGATCGACACTCTCCGATCGACACTCCCCGATCGACACTCCCCGATCGACACTCCCCGATCAATCGACACTCCCTGATCGACACTCTCCGATCGACACTCCCCGATCGACACTTCCCGATCGACAATCCCCGATCGACAATCCCCGATCAATCGACACTCCGCGATCGATGCTCTCTAATCGATACTTACTGATCGACACTCCCCGAATAACACTCCCCGATCGACACTCCCCGATCGACAATCCCCGATCGACAATCCCCGATCAATCGACACTCCCCGATCGACACTCCCCGATCGACACTCCCCGATCGACAATCCCCGATCAATCGACACTCCGCGATCGATGCTCTCTAATCGATACTTACTGATCGACACTCCCCGAATAACACTCCCCGATCATTCGTCACTCCCCGGTTGATCGGCAATCACCGATCGACTCTCCCCGATCGACATTCATCGATTGATCGGCATTCTCCGATCGGCACTCCACGATTGACGCTGCCTGATCAATGGACACTACCTGATCGAAACTTGCCAATCGATCGACACTCCCCGATCGACACTCCCCGATCGACACTCCCCGATCGACACTTCCCGACCAATCGACACTACCCGATCGACACTCGCAGATCAATCGACACTCCACGATCGACACTCCCCGATCGACACTCTCCGATCGACACTCCCCGAGTGACACTCCCAAATCAACACTCCCCATGCGACACTCCCCGATCGACACTCCCCGATCGACGCTACCCGATCGAGCAACACTTCCCGATCGACACTCCCCGATCGAAACTTGCCAATCGATCGACACTCCCCGATCGACACTCCTCGATCGACAATCCCCAATCGACATTCCCCATCGATACTCACCGATTGATCGACATTCTCCGATTGACACTCCCGATCGATCGACACTCCTCGATCGACACTCCCGATCGATCGACACTCCCCGATCGACAATCCCCGATCGATCGCCACTCCCCAATCGCAATTCCCCGATCGATCGACACTCCCCGATCGACAATCTCCGATCGACACTCCCCGAACGACATTCCCTGATTGATCGACATTCCCCGATTGACACTCCCCGATCGACACTCCCTGATCGACACTTCCGATCGACACTTCCCGACCAATCGACACTCTCCGATCGACACTCCCCGATCGACAATCCCCGATCAATCGACACTCCGTGATCGATGCTCCACGATCGACACTCTCCGATCGACACTCCCCAATCGACACTCTCCGATTGACACTCCCAAATCAACACACCCCATGCGACACTCCCCGATCGACACTCCCCAATCGACACTCTCCGATCGACACTCCCCAATCGACACTCTCCGATCGACACTCCCCGATTGACACTCCCCGATCGACACTCTCCGATCGACACTCCCCAATCGACACTCTCCGATCGACACTCCCCAATCGACACTCTCCGATCGACACTCCCCGATTGACACTCCCCGATCGACACTCTCCGATCGACACTCCCCAATCGACACTCTCCGATCGACACTCCCCGATCGACACTCTCCGATCGACACTCCCCAATCGACACTCTCCGATCGACACTCCCCGATTGACACTCCCAAATCAACACACCCCATGCGACACTTCCCGATCGACACTTCCCGACCAATCGACACTCTCCGATCGACACTCCCCGATCGATCGACAATCCCCGATCAATCGACACTCCGCGATCGATGCTCTCCGATCGATACTTACTGATCGACACTTCCCGACTGACACTCCCCGATTGACACTCCCCGATCATTCGTCACTCCCCGATCGATCGGCAATCCCCGATCGACATTCATCGACTGATCGACATTCTCCGATCGACACTCCACGATTGACACTGCCCGATCAATCGACACTACCCGATCGACACTCGGCAATCGATCGACACTCCCTGATCGACACTCTCCGATCGACACTCCCCGATCGACACTCCCCGATCGACACTCCCCGATCGTCACTCCCCGATCGACACTCCCCGATCGACACTTCCCGACCAATCGACACTCCCCGATCGACACTCCCCGATCGCCATTCCCCAATCGACACTCTCCGATCGACACTCCCCGACCAATCGACACTCCCCGATCGACACTCCCCGATCGACACTCCCCGATCGACATTCCCCGATCGACACTCGACGATCGACACTCCCCGATCGACATTCCCCAATCGACACTCTCTGATCGACACTCCCCGACCAATCGACACTCCCCGATCGACACTCCCCGATCGACATTCCCCGATCGACACTCCCCGATCGACACTCCCCGATCGACATTCCCCGATCGACACTCCCCGATCGACACTCCCCGATCGACACTCCCCGATCGACGCTACCCGATCGAGCAACACTTCCCGATCGACACTCCCCGATCGAAACTTGCCAATCGATCGACACTCCCCGATCGACACTCCTCGATCGACAATCCCCAATCGACATTCCCCATCGATACTCACCGATTGATCGACATTCTCCGATTGAATCTCCCGATCGATCGACACTCCTCGATCGACACTCCCGATCGATCGACACTCCCCGATCGACAATCCCCGATCGATCGCCACTCCCCAATCGCAATTCCCCGATCGATCGACACTCCCCGATCGACAATCTCCGATCGACACTCCCCGAACGACACTCCCTGATTGATCGACATTCCCCGATTGACACTCCCCGATCGACACTCCCTGATCGACACTTCCGATCGACACTTCCCGACCAATCGACACTCTCCGATCGACACTCCCCGATCGACAATCCCCGATCAATCGACACTCCGTGATCGATGCTCCACGATCGACACTCTCCGATCGACACTCCCCAATCGACACTCTCCGATCGACACTCCCCGATTGACACTCCCCGATCGACACTCCCCAATCGACACTCTCCGATCGACACTCCCCGATCGACAATCCCCGATCGACACTCCCCGATCGACACTCCCCGATCGACACTCCCCAATCGACACTCTCCGATCGACACTCCCAAATCAACACACCCCATGCGACACTCCCCGATCGACACTCCCCAATCGACACTCTCCGATCGACACTCCCCAATCGACACTCTCCGATCGACACTCCCCGATTGACACTCCCCAATCGACACTCTCCGATCGACACTCCCCGATTGACACTCCCAAATCAACACACCCCATGCGACACTTCCCGATCGACACTTCCCGACCAATCGACACTCTCCGATCGACACTCCCCGATCGATCGACAATCCCCGATCAATCGACACTCCGCGATCGATGCTCTCCGATCGATACTTACTGATCGACACTTCCCGACTGACACTCCCCGATTGACACTCCCCGATCATTCGTCACTCCCCGATCGATCGGCAATCCCCGATCGACATTCATCGATTGATCGACATTCTCCGATCGACACTCCACGATTGACACTGCCCGATCAATCGACACTACCCGATCGACACTCCCGATCGATCGACACTCCCTGATCGACACTCTCCGATCGTCACTCCCCGATCGACACTCCCCGATCGACACTCCCCGATCGACACTTCCCGACCAATCGACACTCCCCGATCGACACTCCCCGATCGACACTCCCTGATCGACACTCCACGATCGTCACTCCCCGATCGACACTCCCCGATCGACACTTCCCGACCAATCGACACTCCCCGATCGACACTCCCCGATCGTCACTCCCCGATCGACACTCCCCAATCGACACTCCCCGATCGACACTCCCCGATCGACACTCCCCGATCGACACTCCCCGATCGACACTCCCCAATCGACACTCTCCGATCGACACTCCCCGACCAATCGACATTCTCCGATCGACACTCCCCGATCAATCGACACTCCCCGATCGACATTCCCCGATCGACACTCCACGATCGACACTCCCCGATCGACATTCCCCAATCGACACTCTCCGATCGACACTCCCCGACCAATCGACACTCCCCGATCGACACTCCCCGATCGACACTCCCCGATCGACATTTCCCGATCGACACTCCCCGATCGACACTCCCAGATCGACATTCCCCAATCGACACTCTCCGATCGACACTCCCCGACCAATCGACACTCCCCGATCGACACTCCCCGATCGACACTCCCCGATCGACACACTCTGATAGACACTGCCCGATCAATCGACACTCCCCGATCGACACTCGCCAATCAATCGACACTCCCTGATCGACACTCCCCGATCGACACTCTCCGATCGACACTCCCCGATCGACACTCTCCGATCGACACTCCCCGATCGACACTCCCCGATCGACACTCCCTGATCGACACTCCCCGATCGACACTCCCTGATCAATCGACACTCCGCGATCGATGCTGTCCGATCGATACTTACTGATCGACACTCCCCGATTGACACTCCCCGATTGACACTCCCCGTTCATTCGTCACTCCCCGATTGATCGGCAATCACCGATCGACTCTCCCCGATCGACATTCATCGATTGATCGGCATTCTCCGATCGACACTCCACGCTTGACGCTGCCTGATCAATCGACACTCCCCGATCGACACTCCCCGATCGACACTCCCCGATCGACACTTCCCGACCAATTGACACTACCCGATCGACACTCCCCGATCGACACTCCCCGATCGACACTCCCCGATCGACACTCCCCGATCGACACTCCCCGATCGACACTCCCCGATCGACACTCCCCGATCGACACTCCCCGATCGACACTCCCCGATCGACACTCCCCGATCGACACTCCCCGATCGACACTCCCCGATCGACACTCCCCGATCGACACTCCCTGATCGACACTCCCCGATCGACAATCCCCGATCGACACTCCCCGATCGAAACTTGCCAATCGATCGACACTCCCCGATCGACACTCCCCGATCGACAATCCCCGATCGACACTCCCCGATCGACACTCACCGATTGATCGACATTTTCCGATTGACCCTCCCCGATCGATCGACACTCCTCGATCGACACTCCTGATCGATCGACACTCCCCGATCGACAATCCCCGATTGATCGCCACTCCCCAATCGCAATTCCCCGATCGATCGACACTCCCCGATCGACACTTCCCGATCGACACTCCCCGAACGACACTCCCCGATCGACACTCCCCGACCAATCGACAATCCCTGATCGACGCTCCCCAATCGACACTCCCCGATCGACACTACCCGATCGACACTCACCGATCGACACTCCCCGATCGACATTCCCCGATCGACACTCCCCGATTGACAATCCCCGATCAACACTTCCCGACCAATCGACACTCCCCGATCGACACTCCCTGATCGACACTCCCCGACCGACACTACCCGATCAATCGACACTCCCCGATCGACACTCTCCGATCGACACTCCCCGATCGACACTCCCCGATCGACACTCCCCGATCAATCGACACTCCCCGATCGACACTCTCCGATCGACACTCCCCGATCGACACTCCCCGATCGACAATCCCCGATCAATCGACACTCCCCGATCGACACTCCCCGAACGACACTCCCCGATCGACACTCCCCGATCGACAATCCCCGATCAATCGACACTCTGCGATCGATGCTCTCTAATCGATACTTACTGATCGACACTCCCCGAATAACACTCCCCGATCATTCGTCACTCCCCGGTTGATCGGCAATCACCGATCGACTCTCCCCGATCGACATTCATCAATTGATCGGCATTCTCCGATCGACACTCCACGATTGACGCTGCCTGATCAATCGACACTCCCCGATCGACACTCCCCGATCGACACTCCCCGATCGACACTCCCCGATCGACACTTCCCGACCAATCGACACTACCCGATCGACACTCGCAGATCAATCGACACTCCCCGATCGACACTTCCCATGCGACACTCCACGATCGACACTCCCCGATCGACACTCTCCGATCGACACTCCCCGAGTGACACTCCCAAATCAACACTCCCCATGTGACACTCCCCGATCGACACTCCCCGATCGATGCTACCCGATCGAGCAACACTTCCCGATCGACACTCCCCGATCGAAACTTGCCAATCGATCGACACTCCCCGATCGACACTCCTCGATCGACAATCCCCAATCGACATTCCCCATCGATACTCACCGATTGATCGACATTCTCCGATTGAAACTCCCGATCGATCGACACTCCTCGATCGACACTCCCGATCGATCGACACTCCCCGATCGACAATCCCCGATCAATCGACACTCCGCGATCGATGCTCTCCGATCGATACTTACTGATCGACACTTCCCGACTGACACTCCCCGATTGACACTCCCCGATCATTCGTCACTCCCCGATCGATCGGCAATCCCCGATCGACATTCATCGATTGATCGACATTCTCCGATCGACACTCCACGATTGACACTGCCCGATCAATCGACACTACCCGATCGACACTCCCGATCGATCGACACTCCCTGATCGACACTCTCCGATCGTCACTCCCCGATCGACACTCCCCGATCGACACTCCCCGATCGACACTTCCCGACCAATCGACACTCCCCGATCGACACTCCCCGATCGACACTCCCTGATCGACACTCCCCGATCGTCACTCCCCGATCGACACTCCCCGATCGACACTTCCCGACCAATCGACACTCCCCGATCGACACTCCCCGATCGTCACTCCCCGATCGACACTCCCCAATCGACACTCCCCGATCGACACTCCCCGATCGACACTCCCCGATCGACACTCCCCGATCGACACTCCCCAATCGACACTCTCCGATCGACACTCCCCGACCAATCGACATTCTCCGATCGACACTCCCCGATCAATCGACACTCCCCGATCGACATTCCCCGATCGACACTCCACGATCGACACTCCCCGATCGACATTCCCCAATCGACACTCTCCGATCGACACTCCCCGACCAATCGACACTCCCCGATCGACACTCCCCGATCGACACTCCCCGATCGACATTTCCCGATCGACACTCCCCGATCGACACTCCCAGATCGACATTCCCCAATCGACACTCTCCGATCGACACTCCCCGACCAATCGACACTCCCCGATCGACACTCCCCGATCGACACTCCCCGATCGACACACTCTGATAGACACTGCCCGATCAATCGACACTCCCCGATCGACACTCGCCAATCAATCGACACTCCCTGATCGACACTCCCCGATCGACACTCTCCGATCGACACTCCCCGATCGACACTCTCCGATCGACACTCCCCGATCGACACTCCCCGATCGACACTCCCTGATCGACACTCCCCGATCGACACTCCCTGATCAATCGACACTCCGCGATCGATGCTGTCCGATCGATACTTACTGATCGACACTCCCCGATTGACACTCCCCGATTGACACTCCCCGTTCATTCGTCACTCCCCGATTGATCGGCAATCACCGATCGACTCTCCCCGATCGACATTCATCGATTGATCGGCATTCTCCGATCGACACTCCACGCTTGACGCTGCCTGATCAATCGACACTCCCCGATCGACACTCCCCGATCGACACTCCCCGATCGACACTTCCCGACCAATTGACACTACCCGATCGACACTCCCCGATCGACACTCCCCGATCGACACTCCCCGATCGACACTCCCCGATCGACACTCCCCGATCGACACTCCCCGATCGACACTCCCCGATCGACACTCCCCGATCGACACTCCCCGATCGACACTCCCCGATCGACACTCCCCGATCGACACTCCCCGATCGACACTCCCCGATCGACACTCCCTGATCGACACTCCCCGATCGACAATCCCCGATCGACACTCCCCGATCGAAACTTGCCAATCGATCGACACTCCCCGATCGACACTCCCCGATCGACAATCCCCGATCGACACTCCCCGATCGACACTCACCGATTGATCGACATTTTCCGATTGACCCTCCCCGATCGATCGACACTCCTCGATCGACACTCCTGATCGATCGACACTCCCCGATCGACAATCCCCGATTGATCGCCACTCCCCAATCGCAATTCCCCGATCAATCGACACTCCCCGATCGACACTTCCCGATCGACACTCCCCGAACGACACTCCCCGATCGACACTCCCCGACCAATCGACAATCCCTGATCGACGCTCCCCAATCGACACTCCCCGATCGACACTACCCGATCGACACTCACCGATCGACACTCCCCGATCGACATTCCCCGATCGACACTCCCCGATTGACAATCCCCGATCAACACTTCCCGACCAATCGACACTCCCCGATCGACACTCCCTGATCGACACTCCCCGACCGACACTACCCGATCAATCGACACTCCCCGATCGACACTCTCCGATCGACACTCCCCGATCGACACTCCCCGATCGACACTCCCCGATCAATCGACACTCCCCGATCGACACTCTCCGATCGACACTCCCCGATCGACACTCCCCGATCGACAATCCCCGATCAATCGACACTCCCCGATCGACACTCCCCGAACGACACTCCCCGATCGACACTCCCCGATCGACAATCCCCGATCAATCGACACTCTGCGATCGATGCTCTCTAATCGATACTTACTGATCGACACTCCCCGAATAACACTCCCCGATCATTCGTCACTCCCCGGTTGATCGGCAATCACCGATCGACTCTCCCCGATCGACATTCATCAATTGATCGGCATTCTCCGATCGACACTCCACGATTGACGCTGCCTGATCAATCGACACTCCCCGATCGACACTCCCCGATCGACACTCCCCGATCGACACTCCCCGATCGACACTTCCCGACCAATCGACACTACCCGATCGACACTCGCAGATCAATCGACACTCCCCGATCGACACTTCCCATGCGACACTCCACGATCGACACTCCCCGATCGACACTCTCCGATCGACACTCCCCGAGTGACACTCCCAAATCAACACTCCCCATGTGACACTCCCCGATCGACACTCCCCGATCGATGCTACCCGATCGAGCAACACTTCCCGATCGACACTCCCCGATCGAAACTTGCCAATCGATCGACACTCCCCGATCGACACTCCTCGATCGACAATCCCCAATCGACATTCCCCATCGATACTCACCGATTGATCGACATTCTCCGATTGACACTCCCGATCGATCGACACTCCTCGATCGACACTCCCGATCGATCGACACTCCCCGATCGACAATCCCCGATCGATCGCCACTCCCCAATCGCAATTCCCCGATCGATCGACACTCCCCGATCGACAATCTCCGATCGACACTCCCCGAACGACACTCCCTGATTGATCGACATTCCCCGATTGACACTCCCCGATCGACACTCCCTGATCGACACTTCCGATCGACACTTCCCGACCAATCGACACTCTCCGATCGACACTCCCCGATCGACAATCCCCGATCAATCGACACTCCGTGATCGATGCTCCACGATCGACACTCTCCGATCGACACTCCCCAATCGACACTCTCCGATCGACACTCCCCGATTGACACTCCCAAATCAACACACCCCATGCGACACTCCCCGATCGACACTCCCCAATCGACACTCTCCGATCGACACTCCCCAATCGACACTCTCCGATCGACACTCCCCGATCGACACTCCCCGATCGACACTCTCCGATCGACACTCCCCAATCGACACTCTCCGATCGACACTCCCCAATCGACACTCTCCGATCGACACTCCCCGATTGACACTCCCCGATCGACACTCTCCGATCGACACTCCCCAATCGACACTCTCCGATCGACACTCCCCGATCGACACTCTCCGATCGACACTCCCCAATCGACACTCTCCGATCGACACTCCCCGATTGACACTCCCAAATCAACACACCCCATGCGACACTTCCCGATCGACACTTCCCGACCAATCGACACTCTCCGATCGACACTCCCCGATCGATCGACAATCCCCGATCAATCGACACTCCGCGATCGATGCTCTCCGATCGATACTTACTGATCGACACTTCCCGACTGACACTCCCCGATTGACACTCCCCGATCATTCGTCACTCCCCGATCGATCGGCAATCCCCGATCGACATTCATCGACTGATCGACATTCTCCGATCGACACTCCACGATTGACACTGCCCGATCAATCGACACTACCCGATCGACACTCGGCAATCGATCGACACTCCCTGATCGACACTCTCCGATCGACACTCCCCGATCGACACTCCCCGATCGACACTCCCCGATCGTCACTCCCCGATCGACACTCCCCGATCGACACTTCCCGACCAATCGACACTCCCCGATCGACACTCCTCGATCGACATTCCCCAATCGACACTCTCCGATCGACACTCCCCGACCAATCGACACTCCCCGATCGACACTCCCCGATCGACACTCCCCGATCGACATTCCCCGATCGACACTCGACGATCGACACTCCCCGATCGACATTCCCCAATCGACACTCTCCGATCGACACTCCCCGACCAATCGACACTCCCCGATCAACACTCCCCGATCGACATTCCCCGATCGACACTCCCCGATCGACACTCACCGATCGACATTCCCCGATCGACACTCCCCGATCGACACTCCCCGATCGACACTCCCCGATCGACGCTACCCGATCGAGCAACACTTCCCGATCGACACTCCCCGATCGAAACTTGCCAATCGATCGACACTCCCCGATCGACACTCCTCGATCGACAATCCCCAATCGACATTCCCCATCGATACTCACCGATTGATCGACATTCTCCGATTGACACTCCCGATCGATCGACACTCCTCGATCGACACTCCCGATCGATCGACACTCCCCGATCGACAATCCCCGATCGATCGCCACTCCCCAATCGCAATTCCCCGATCGATCGACACTCCCCGATCGACAATCTCCGATCGACACTCCCCGAACGACACTCCCTGATTGATCGACATTCCCCGATTGACACTCCCCGATCGACACTCCCTGATCGACACTTCCGATCGACACTTCCCGACCAATCGACACTCTCCGATCGACACTCCCCGATCGACAATCCCCGATCAATCGACACTCCGTGATCGATGCTCCACGATCGACACTCTCCGATCGACACTCCCCAATCGACACTCTCCGATCGACACTCCCCGATTGACACTCCCCGATCAACACTCCCCAATCGACACTCTCCGATCGACACTCCCCGATCGACAATCCCCGATCGACACTCCCCGATCGACACTCCCCGATCGACACTCCCCAATCGACACTCTCCGATCGACACTCCCAAATCAACACACCCCATGCGACACTCCCCGATCGACACTCCCCAATCGACACTCTCCGATCGACACTCCCCAATCGACACTCTCCGATCGACACTCCCCGATTGACACTCCCCGATCGACACTCTCCGATCGACACTCCCCGATTGACACTCCCAAATCAACACACCCCATGCGACACTTCCCGATCGACACTTCCCGACCAATCGACACTCTCCGATCGACACTCCCCGATCGATCGACAATCCCCGATCAATCGACACTCCGCGATCGATGCTCTCCGATCGATACTTACTGATCGACACTTCCCGACTGACACTCCCCGATTGACACTCCCCGATCATTCGTCACTCCCCGATCGATCGGCAATCCCCGATCGACATTCATCGATTGATCGACATTCTCCGATCGACACTCCACGATTGACACTGCCCGATCAATCGACACTACCCGATCGACACTCCCGATCGATCGACACTCCCTGATCGACACTCTCCGATCGTCACTCCCCGATCGACACTCCCCGATCGACACTCCCCGATCGACACTTCCCGACCAATCGACACTCCCCGATCGACACTCCCCGATCGACACTCCCTGATCGACACTCCCCGATCGTCACTCCCCGATCGACACTCCCCGATCGACACTTCCCGACCAATCGACACTCCCCGATCGACACTCCCCGATCGTCACTCCCCGATCGACACTCCCCGATCGACACTCCCCGATCGACACTCCCCGATCGACACTCCCCAATCGACACTCCCCAATCGACACTCTCCGATCGACACTCCCCGACCAATCGACACTCTCCGATCGACACTCCCCGATCAATCGACACTCCCCGATCGACATTCCCCGATCGACACTCCACGATCGACACTCCCCGATCGACATTCCCCAATCGACACTCTCCGATCGACACTCCCCGACCAATCGACACTCCACGATCGACACTCCCCGATCGACAATCCCCGATCGACACTCCCAGATCGACATTCCCCAATCGACACTCTCCGATCGACACTCCCCGACCAATCGACACTCCCCGATCGACACTCCCCGATCGACATTCCCCGATCGACACTCCCCGATCGACACTCCCCGATCGACATTCCCCGATCGACACTCCCCGATCGACACTCCCCGATCGACACTCCCCGATCGACACTCTCCGATCGACATTCCCCGATCGACACTCCCCGATCGACACTCCCCGATCGACATTCCCCAATCGACACTCTCCGATCGACACTCCCGGATTGAACGACACTCCCCGATCGACACTTCCCGACCAATCGACACTCCCCGATCGACACTCCCCGATCGACACTCCCCGATCGACACTCCCGGATTGAACGACACTCCCCGATCGATCGACATTCTCCCATCGATCGACACTGCCCGATCGACTTTCCCTGATCAACACTCCCCTAGCGATCGCCACTCCCCGATCATCACTCCCCGATCGATCGCCACTCCCCGATCAATCGACACTCCCCGATCGACACTTCGCGATCATTCGACACTCCCCGATCGACACTCCCGATCGACACTCTCCGATCGACACTCCCCGATCGACACTCTCCGATCGACACTCCACGATCGACACTCCCCGATCGATACTCCCGATCGACACTCTCCGATCGACACTCCCCGATCGATCACTCCCCGATCGACACTCTCCGATCGACACTCCCCGATCGACACTCCCCGATCGATACTCCCGATCGACACTCTCCGATCGACACTCCCCGATCTATCACTCCCCGATCGACACTCTCCGATCGACAGTCCCCGATCGACACTCCCCGATCGACACTCCCCGATCGACACTCCCCGATCGACACTCCCCAATCGACACTCCCCAATCGACACTCTCCGATCGACACTCCCCGACCAATCGACACTCTCCGATCGACACTCCCCGATCAATCGACACTCCCCGATCGACATTCCCCGATCGACACTCCACGATCGACACTCCCCGATCGACATTCCCCAATCGACACTCTCCGATCGACACTCCCCGACCAATCGACACTCCCCGATCGACACTCCCCGATCGACACTCCCCGATCGACATTTCCCGATCGACACTCCCCGATCGACACTCCCAGATCGACATTCCCCAATCGACACTCTCCGATCGACACTCCCCGACCAATCGACACTCCCCGATCGACACTCCCCGATCGACACTCCCCGATCGACACTCTCTGATAGACACTGCCCGATCAATCGACACTCCCCGATCGACACTCGCCAATCAATCGACACTCCCTGATCGACACTCCCCGATCGACACTCTCCGATCGACACTCCCCGATCGACACTCTCCGATCGACACTCCCCGATCGACACTCCCCGATCGACACTCCCTGATCGACACTCCCCGATCGACAC
Organism: Pristiophorus japonicus; assembly: GCF_044704955.1. Lineage (NCBI taxonomy): Eukaryota > Metazoa > Chordata > Chondrichthyes > Pristiophoridae > Pristiophorus > Pristiophorus japonicus. The sequence goes on from NC_091979.1 coordinate 10,338,062, forward strand.
TCCCTGATCAATCGACACTCCGCGATCGATGCTGTCCGATCGATACTTACTGATCGACACTCCCCGATTGACACTCCCCGATTGACACTCCCCGTTCATTCGTCACTCCCCGATTGATCGGCAATCACCGATCGACTCTCCCCGATCGACATTCATCGATTGATCGGCATTCTCCGATCGACACTCCACGCTTGACGCTGCCTGATCAATCGACACTCCCCGATCGACACTCCCCGATCGACACTCCCCGATCGACACTTCCCGACCAATTGACACTACCCGATCGACACTCCCCGATCGACACTCCCCGATCGACACTCCCCGATCGACACTCCCCGATCGACACTCCCCGATCGACACTCCCCGATCGACACTCCCCGATCGACACTCCCCGATCGACACTCCCCGATCGACACTCCCCGATCGACACTCCCCGATCGACACTCCCTGATCGACACTCCCCGATCGACAATCCCCGATCGACACTCCCCGATCGAAACTTGCCAATCGATCGACACTCCCCGATCGACACTCCCCGATCGACAATCCCCGATCGACACTCCCCGATCGACACTCACCGATTGATCGACATTTTCCGATTGACCCTCCCCGATCGATCGACACTCCTCGATCGACACTCCTGATCGATCGACACTCCCCGATCGACAATCCCCGATTGATCGCCACTCCCCAATCGCAATTCCCCGATCAATCGACACTCCCCGATCGACACTTCCCGATCGACACTCCCCGAACGACACTCCCCGATCGACACTCCCCGACCAATCGACAATCCCTGATCGACGCTCCCCAATCGACACTCCCCGATCGACACTACCCGATCGACACTCACCGATCGACACTCCCCGATCGACATTCCCCGATCGACACTCCCCGATTGACAATCCCCGATCAACACTTCCCGACCAATCGACACTTCCCGATCGACACTCCCTGATCGACACTCCCCGACCGACACTACCCGATCAATCGACACTCCCCGATCGACACTCTCCGATCGACACTCCCCGATCGACACTCCCCGATCGACACTCCCCGATCAATCGACACTCCCCGATCGACACTCTCCGATCGACACTCCCCGATCGACACTCCCCGATCGACAATCCCCGATCAATCGACACTCCCCGATCGACACTCCCCGAACGACACTCCCCGATCGACACTCCCCGATCGACAATCCCCGATCAATCGACACTCTGCGATCGATGCTCTCTAATCGATACTTACTGATCGACACTCCCCGAATAACACTCCCCGATCATTCGTCACTCCCCGGTTGATCGGCAATCACCGATCGACTCTCCCCGATCGACATTCATCAATTGATCGGCATTCTCCGATCGACACTCCACGATTGACGCTGCCTGATCAATCGACACTACCTGATCGAAACTTGCCAATCGATCGACACTCCCCGATCGACACTCCCCGATCGACACTCCCCGATCGACACTCCCCGATCGACACTTCCCGACCAATCGACACTACCCGATCGACACTCGCAGATCAATCGACACTCCCCGATCGACACTCCCCGATCGACACTCTCCGATCGACACTCCCCGAGTGACACTCCCAAATCAACACTCCCCATGTGACACTCCCCGATCGACACTCCCCGATCGATGCTACCCGATCGAGCAACACTTCCCGATCGACTCTCCCCGATCGAAACTTGCCAATCGATCGACACTCCCCGATCGACACTCCTCGATCGACAATCCCCAATCGACATTCCCCATCGATACTCACCGATTGATCGACATTCTCCGATTGACACTCCCGATCGATCGACACTCCTCGATCGACACTCCCGATCGATCGACACTCCCCGATCGACAATCCCCGATCGATCGCCACTCCCCAATCGCAATTCCCCGATCGATCGACACTCCCCGATCGACAATCTCCGATCGACACTCCCCGAACGACACTCCCTGATTGATCGACATTCCCCGATTGACACTCCCCGATCGACACTCCCTGATCGACACTTCCGATCGACACTTCCCGACCAATCGACACTCTCTGATCGACACTCCCCGATCGACAATCCCCGATCAATCGACACTCCGTGATCGATGCTCCACGATCGACACTCTCCGATCGACACTCCCCAATCGACACTCTCCGATCGACACTCCCCGATTGACACTCCCAAATCAACACACCCCATGCGACACTCCCCGATCGACACTCCCCAATCGACACTCTCCGATCGACACTCCCCAATCGACACTCTCCGATCGACACTCCCCGATCGACACTCCCCGATCGACACTCTCCGATCGACACTCCCCAATCGACACTCTCCGATCGACACTCCCCAATCGACACTCTCCGATCGACACTCCCCGATTGACACTCCCCGATCGACACTCTCCGATCGACACTCCCCAATCGACACTCTCCGATCGACACTCCCCGATCGACACTCTCCGATCGACACTCCCCAATCGACACTCTCCGATCGACACTACCCGATCGACACTCTCCGATCGACACTCCCCAATCGACACTCTCCGATCGACACTCCCCGATTGACACTCCCAAATCAACACACCCCATGCGACACTTCCCGATCGACACTTCCCGACCAATCGACACTCTCCGATCGACACTCCCCGATCGATCGACAATCCCCGATCAATCGACACTCCGCGATCGATGCTCTCCGATCGATACTTACTGATCGACACTTCCCGACTGACACTCCCCGATTGACACTCCCCGATCATTCGTCACTCCCCGATCGATCGGCAATCCCCGATCGACATTCATCGACTGATCGACATTCTCCGATCGACACTCCACGATTGACACTGCCCGATCAATCGACACTACCCGATCGACACTCGGCAATCGATCGACACTCCCTGATCGACACTCTCCGATCGACACTCCCCGATCGACACTCCCCGATCGACACTCCCCGATCGTCACTCCCCGATCGACACTCCCCGATCGACACTCCCCGATCGACACTTCCCGACCAATCGACACTCCCCGATCGACACTCCTCGATCGACATTCCCCAATCGACACTCTCCGATCGACACTCCCCGACCAATCGACACTCCCCGATCGACACTCCCCGATCGACACTCCCCGATCGACATTCCCCGATCGACACTCGACGATCGACACTCCCCGATCGACATTCCCCAATCGACACTCCCCGATCGACATTCCCCGATCGACACTCGACGATCGACACTCCCAGATCGACATTCCCCAATCGACACTCTCCGATCGACACTCCCCGACCAATCGACACTCCCCGATCGACACTCCCCGATCGACATTCCCCGATCGACACTCCCCGATCGACACTCACCGATCGACATTCCCCGATCGACACTCCCCGATCGACACTCCCCGATCGACACTCCCCGATCGACGCTACCCGATCGAGCAACACTTCCCGATCGACACTCCCCGATCGAAACTTGCCAATCGATCGACACTCCCCGATCGACACTCCTCGATCGACAATCCCCAATCGACATTCCCCATCGATACTCACCGATTGATCGACATTCTCCGATTGACACTCCCGATCGATCGACACTCCTCGATCGACACTCCCGATCGATCGACACTCCCCGATCGACAATCCCCGATCGATCGCCACTCCCCAATCGCAATTCCCCGATCGATCGACACTCCCCGATCGACAATCTCCGATCGACACTCCCCGAACGACACTCCCTGATTGATCGACATTCCCCGATTGACACTCCCCGATCGACACTCCCTGATCGACACTTCCGATCGACACTTCCCGACCAATCGACACTCTCCGATCGACACTCCCCGATCGACAATCCCCGATCAATCGACACTCCGTGATCGATGCTCCACGATCGACACTCTCCGATCGACACTCCCCAATCGACACTCTCCGATCGACACTCCCCGATTGACACTCCCCGATCAACACTCCCCAATCGACACTCTCCGATCGACACTCCCCGATCGACAATCCCCGATCGACACTCCCCGATCGACACTCCCCGATCGACACTCCCCAATCGACACTCTCCGATCGACACTCCCAAATCAACACACCCCATGCGACACTCCCCGATCGACACTCCCCAATCGACACTCTCCGATCGACACTCCCCAATCGACACTCTCCGATCGACACTCCCCGATTGACACTCCCTGATCGACACTCTCCGATCGACACTCCCCGATTGACACTCCCAAATCAACACACCCCATGCGACACTTCCCGATCGACACTTCCCGACCAATCGACACTCTCCGATCGACACTCCCCGATCGATCGACAATCCCCGATCAATCGACACTCCGCGATCGATGCTCTCCGATCGATACTTACTGATCGACACTTCCCGACTGACACTCCCCGATTGACACTCCCCGATCATTCGTCACTCCCCGATCGATCGGCAATCCCCGATCGACATTCATCGATTGATCGACATTCTCCGATCGACACTCCACGATTGACACTGCCCGATCAATCGACACTACCCGATCGACACTCCCGATCGATCGACACTCCCTGATCGACACTCTCCGATCGTCACTCCCCGATCGACACTCCCCGATCGACACTCCCCGATCGACACTTCCCGACCAATCGACACTCCCCGATCGACACTCCCCGATCGACACTCCCTGATCGACACTCCCCGATCGTCACTCCCCGATCGACACTCCCCGATCGACACTTCCCGACCAATCGACACTCCCCGATCGACACTCCCCGTTCGTCACTCCCCGATCGACACTCCCCGATCGACACTCCCCGATCGACACTCCCCGATCAACACTCCCCAATCGACACTCCCCAATCGACACTCTCCGATCGACACTCCCCGACCAATCGACACTCTCCGATCGACACTCCCCGATCAATCGACACTCCCCGATCGACATTCCCCGATCGACACTCCACGATCGACACTCCCCGATCGACATTCCCCAATCGACACTCTCCGATCGACACTCCCCGACCAATCGACACTCCCCGATCGACACTCCCCGATCGACACTCCCCGATCGACAATCCCCGATCGACACTCCCCGATCGACACTCCCAGATCGACATTCCCCAATCGACACTCTCCGATCGACACTCCCCGACCAATCGACACTCCCCGATCGACACTCCCCGATCGACATTCCCCGATCGACACTCCCCGATCGACACTCCCCGATCGACATTCCCCGATCGACACTCCCCGATCGACACTCCCCGATCGACACTCCCCGATCGACACTCTCCGATCGACATTCCCCGATCGACACTCCCCGATCGACACTCCCCGATCGACATTCCCCAATCGACACTCTCCGATCGACACTCCCGGATTGAACGACACTCCCCGATCGACACTTCCCGACCAATCGACACTCCCCGATCGACACTCCCCGATCGACACTCCCCGATCGACACTCCCGGATTGAACGACACTCCCCGATCGATCGACATTCTCCCATCGATCGACACTGCCCGATCGACTTTCCCTGATCAACACTCCCCTAGCGATCGCCACTCCCCGATCATCACTCCCCGATCGATCGCCACTCCCCGATCAATCGACACTCCCCGATCGACACTTCGCGATCATTCGACACTCCCCGATCGACACTCCCGATCGACACTCTCCGATCGACACTCCCCGATCGACACTCTCCGATCGACACTCCACGATCGACACTCCCCGATCGATACTCCCGATCGACACTCTCCGATCGACACTCCCCGATCGATCACTCCCCGATCGACACTCTCCGATCGACACTCCCCGATCGACACTCCCCGATCGATACTCCCGATCGACACTCTCCGATCGACACTCCCCGATCTATCACTCCCCGATCGACACTCTCCGATCGACAGTCCCCGATCGACACTCCCCGATCGACAGTCCCCGATCGACACTCCCCGATCGACACTCCCCGATCGACACTCCCCGATCGACACTCCCCGATCGACACTTCCCGATCTTTCGACACTCTCCCATCGACACTCCCCGATCGACACTTCCCGATCATTCGACACTCTCCGATCGACACTCCCCGATCGACAGTCCCCGATCGACACTCCCCGATCGACACTTCCCGATCATTCGACACTCTCCGATCGACACTCCCCGATCGACATTCCCCGATCGACACTCCCGATCGACACTCCCCGATCGACACTCCCCGATCGATACTCCCGATCGACACTTCCCGATCTTTCGACACTCTCCCATCGACACTCCCCGATCGACACTTCCCGATCATTCGACACTCTCCGATCGACACTCCCCGATCGACAGTCCCCGATCGACACTCCCCGATCGACACTTCCCGATCATTCGACACTCTCCGATCGACACTCCCCGATCGACAGTCCCCGATCGACACTCCCCGATCGACACTTCCCGATCATTCGACACTCTCCGATCGACACTCCCCGATCGACATTCCCCGATCGACACTCCCGATCGACATTCCCCGATCGACACTCCCCGATCGACACTCTCCGATCGACATTCCCCGATCGACACTCCCCGATCGATACTCCCGATCGACACTCTCCGATCGACACTCCCCGATCGATCACTCCCCGATCGACACTCTCCGATCGACACTCTCCGATCGACACTCCCCGATCGATCACTCCCCGATCGACACTCTCCGATCGACACTCCCCGATCGATCACTCCCCGATCGACACTCTCCGATCGACACTCTCCGATCGACACTCTCCGATCGACACTCCCCGATCGACAGTCCCCGATCGACACTCCCCGATCGACACTCCCCGATCGACACTTCCCGATCATTCGACACTCCCCGATCGACACTCCCCGATCGATCACTCCCCGATCGACACTCTCCGATCGACACTCCCCGATCGACAGTCCCCGATCGACACTCCCCGATCGACACTTCCCGATCATTCGACACTCCCCGATCGACACTTCCCGATCGACACTCCCCGATCGACACTCCCCGATCGACAGTCCCCGATCGACACTCCCCGATCGACACTCCCCGATCGACACTCCCCGATCTATCACTCCCCGATCGACACTCTCCGATCGACAGTCCCCGATCGACACTCCCCGATCGACAGTCCCCGATCGACACTCCCCGATCGACACTCCCCGATCGACACTCCCCGATCGACACTCCCCGATCGACACTTCCCGATCATTCGACACTCTCCCATCGACACTCCCCGATCGACACTTCCCGATCATTCGACACTCTCCGATCGACACTCCCCGATCGACAGTCCCCGATCGACACTCCCCGATCGACATTCCCCGATCGACACTCCCGATCGACACTCCCCGATCATTCGACACTCCCCGATCGACACTCTCCGATCGACATTCCCCGATCGACACTCCCCGATCGATACTCCCGATCGACACTCTCCGATCGACACTCCCCGATCGATCACTCCCCGATCGACACTCTCCGATCGACACTCTCCGATCGACACTCCCCGATCGATCACTCCCCGATCGACACTCTCCGATCGACACTCCCCGATCGATCACTCCCCGATCGACACTCTCCGATCGACACTCTCCGATCGACACTCTCCGATCGACACTCCCCGATCGACAGTCCCCGATCGACACTCCCCGATCGACACTTCCCGATCATTCGACACTCCCCGATCGACACTCCCCGATCGATCACTCCCCGATCGACACTCTCCGATCGACACTCCCCGATCGACACTCCCCGATCGATACTCCCGATCGACACTCTCCGATCGACACTCCCCGATCGATCACTCCCCGATCGACACTCTCCGATCGACACTCTCCGATCGACACTCCCCGATCGATCACTCCCCGATCGACACTCTCCGATCGACACTCCCCGATCGACAGTCCCCGATCGACACTCCCCGATCGACACTTCCCGGTCATTCGACACTCCCCGATCGACACTTCCCGATCAATCGACACTCTCCGATCGACATTCCCCGATCGACACTCTCCGATCGACACTCCCCGATCGACACTCCCCGATCGACACTCCCCAATTAACACTCCCCGATCATTCGTCACTCCCCGGTTGATCGGCAATCACCGATCGACTCTCCACGATTGACGCTGCCTGATCAATCGACACTACCTGATCGAAACTTGCCAATCGATCGACACTCCCCGATCGACACTCCCCGATCGACACTCCCCGATCGACACTCGCAGATCAATCGACACGACCCGATCGACACTCCCCGATCGACACTCCCCATGCGACACTCCACGATCTCCACTCTCCGATCGACACTCCCCGATTGACACTCCCAAATCAACACTCCCCATGCGACACTCCCCGATCGACACTCCCCGATCGACACTACCCGATCGAGCAACACTTCCCGATCGACACCTCCCGATCGAAACTTGCCAATCGATCGACACTCCCCGATCGACACTCCTCGATCGACAATCCCCGATCGACACTCCTCGATCGACACTCACCGATTGATCGACATTCTCCGATTGACACTCCCGATCGATCGACACTCCCCGATCGACAATCCCCGATCGATCGCCACTCCCCAATCGCAATTCCCCGATCGATCGACACTCCCCGATCGACACTTCCCGATCGACACTCCCTGATCGATCGACAATCTCCGATCGACACTCCCCGAACGACACTCCCTGATTGATCGACATTCCCCGATTGACACTCCCCGATCGACACTCCCTGATGGACACGCCCCGATCGATCGACACTCCCCGATCGACACTCCCCGATCGATCGACATTCCCCAATCAACACTCCCTGATCAACAATCCCCGATCGATCGACACTCCCCGATCGACAATCCCCGATCGATCGAAACTCCCCGACCGACACTCTCCGATCGACACTCCCCGATCGACACTCTCCGATCGATCGACACTCCCCGATCAACAATCCCCGATCAATCGACACTCCGCGATCGATGCCCTCCGATCGATATTTCCTGATCGACACTCCCCGATCGACATTCCCCGATCGACACTCCCCGATCGACATTCCCCAATCGACACTCTCCGATCGACATTCCCCAATCGACATTCCCCGATCGACACTCCCCGATCGACATTCCCCAATCGACACTCTCCGATCGACATTCCCCAATCGACACTCCCCGATCGACACTCCCCGATCGACATTCCCCAATCGACACTCCCCGATCGACACTCCCCGATCGACATTCCCCAATCGACACTCCCTGATCGACACTCCCCGATCGACAATCCCCGATCGACAATCCCCGATCAATCGACACTCCGCGATCGATGCTCTCTAATCGATACTTACTGATCGACACTCCCCGAATAACACTCCCCGATCGACACTCCCCGATCGACAATCCCCGATCGACAATCCCCGATCAATCGACACTCCCCGATCGACACTCCCCGATCGACACTCCCCGATCGACAATCCCCGATCAATCGACACTCCGCGATCGATGCTCTCTAATCGATACTTACTGATCGACACTCCCCGAATAACACTCCCCGATCATTCGTCACTCCCCGGTTGATCGGCAATCACCGATCGACTCTCCCCGATCGACATTCATCGATTGATCGGCATTCTCCGATCGACACTCCACGATTGACGCTGCCTGATCAATGGACACTACCTGATCGAAACTTGCCAATCGATCGACACTCCCCGATCGACACTCCCCGATCGACACTCCCCGATCGACACTTCCCGACCAATCGACACTACCCGATCGACACTCGCAGATCAATCGACACTCCACGATCGACACTCCCCGATCGACACTCTCCGATCGACACTCCCCGAGTGACACTCCCAAATCAACACTCCCCATGCGACACTCCCCGATCGACACTCCCCGATCGACGCTACCCGATCGAGCAACACTTCCCGATCGACACTCCCCGATCGAAACTTGCCAATCGATCGACACTCCCCGATCGACACTCCTCGATCGACAATCCCCAATCGACATTCCCCATCGATACTCACCGATTGATCGACATTCTCCGATTGACACTCCCGATCGATCGACACTCCTCGATCGACACTCCCGATCGATCGACACTCCCCGATCGACAATCCCCGATCGATCGCCACTCCCCAATCGCAATTCCCCGATCGATCGACACTCCCCGATCGACAATCTCCGATCGACACTCCCCGAACGACATTCCCTGATTGATCGACATTCCCCGATTGACACTCCCCGATCGACACTCCCTGAACGACACTTCCGATCGACACTTCCCGACCAATCGACACTCTCCGATCGACACTCCCCGATCGACAATCCCCGATCAATCGACACTCCGTGATCGATGCTCCACGATCGACACTCTCCGATCGACACTCCCCAATCGACACTCTCCGATCGACACTCCCCGATCGACAATCCCCGATCAATCGACACTCCGTGATCGATGCTCCACGATCGACACTCTCCGATCGACACTCCCCAATCGACACTCTCCGATTGACACTCCCAAATCAACACACCCCATGCGACACTCCCCGATCGACACTCCCCAATCGACACTCTCCGATCGACACTCCCCAATCGACACTCTCCGATCGACACTCCCCGATTGACACTCCCCGATCGACACTCTCCGATCGACACTCCCCAATCGACACTCTCCGATCGACACTCCCCAATCGACACTCTCCGATCGACACTCCCCGATTGACACTCCCCGATCGACACTCTCCGATCGACACTCCCCAATCGACACTCTCCGATCGACACTCCCCGATCGACACTCTCCGATCGACACTCCCCAATCGACACTCTCCGATCGACACTCCCCGATTGACACTCCCAAATCAACACACCCCATGCGACACTTCCCGATCGACACTTCCCGACCAATCGACACTCTCCGATCGACACTCCCCGATCGATCGACAATCCCCGATCAATCGACACTCCGCGATCGATGCTCTCCGATCGATACTTACTGATCGACACTTCCCGACTGACACTCCCCGATTGACACTCCCCGATCATTCGTCACTCCCCGATCGATCGGCAATCCCCGATCGACATTCATCGACTGATCGACATTCTCCGATCGACACTCCACGATTGACACTGCCCGATCAATCGACACTACCCGATCGACACTCGGCAATCGATCGACACTCCCTGATCGACACTCTCCGATCGACACTCCCCGATCGACACTCCCCGATCGACACTCCCCGATCGTCACTCCCCGATCGACACTCCCCGATCGACACTTCCCGACCAATCGACACTCCCCGATCGACACTCCTCGATCGACATTCCCCAATCGACACTCTCCGATCGACACTCCCCGACCAATCGACACTCCCCGATCGACACTCCCCGATCGACACTCCCCGATCGACATTCCCCGATCGACACTCGACGATCGACACTCCCCGATCGACATTCCCCAATCGACACTCTCCGATCGACACTCCCCGACCAATCGACACTCCCCGATCGACACTCCCCGATCGACATTCCCCGATCGACACTCCCCGATCGACACTCCCCGATCGACATTCCCCGATCGACACTCCCCGATCGACACTCCCCGATCGACACTCCCCGATCGACGCTACCCGATCGAGCAACACTTCCCGATCGACACTCCCCGATCGAAACTTGCCAATCGATCGACACTCCCCGATCGACACTCCTCGATCGACAATCCCCAATCGACATTCCCCATCGATACTCACCGATTGATCGACATTCTCCGATTGAATCTCCCGATCGATCGACACTCCTCGATCGACACTCCCGATCGATCGACACTCCCCGATCGACAATCCCCGATCGATCGCCACTCCCCAATCGCAATTCCCCGATCGATCGACACTCCCCGATCGACAATCTCCGATCGACACTCCCCGAACGACACTCCCTGATTGATCGACATTCCCCGATTGACACTCCCCGATCGACACTCCCTGATCGACACTTCCGATCGACACTTCCCGACCAATCGACACTCTCCGATCGACACTCCCCGATCGACAATCCCCGATCAATCGACACTCCGTGATCGATGCTCCACGATCGACACTCTCCGATCGACACTCCCCAATCGACACTCTCCGATCGACACTCCCCGATTGACACTCCCCGATCGACACTCCCCAATCGACACTCTCCGATCGACACTCCCCGATCGACAATCCCCGATCGACACTCCCCGATCGACACTCCCCGATCGACACTCCCCAATCGACACTCTCCGATCGACACTCCCAAATCAACACACCCCATGCGACACTCCCCGATCGACACTCCCCAATCGACACTCTCCGATCGACACTCCCCAATCGACACTCTCCGATCGACACTCCCCGATTGACACTCCCCGATCGACACTCTCCGATCGACACTCCCCGATTGACACTCCCAAATCAACACACCCCATGCGACACTTCCCGATCGACACTTCCCGACCAATCGACACTCTCCGATCGACACTCCCCGATCGATCGACAATCCCCGATCAATCGACACTCCGCGATCGATGCTCTCCGATCGATACTTACTGATCGACACTTCCCGACTGACACTCCCCGATTGACACTCCCCGATCATTCGTCACTCCCCGATCGATCGGCAATCCCCGATCGACATTCATCGATTGATCGACATTCTCCGATCGACACTCCACGATTGACACTGCCCGATCAATCGACACTACCCGATCGACACTCCCGATCGATCGACACTCCCTGATCGACACTCTCCGATCGTCACTCCCCGATCGACACTCCCCGATCGACACTCCCCGATCGACACTTCCCGACCAATCGACACTCCCCGATCGACACTCCCCGATCGACACTCCCTGATCGACACTCCCCGATCGTCACTCCCCGATCGACACTCCCCGATCGACACTTCCCGACCAATCGACACTCCCCGATCGACACTCCCCGATCGTCACTCCCCGATCGACACTCCCCAATCGACACTCCCCGATCGACACTCCCCGATCGACACTCCCCGATCGACACTCCCCGATCGACACTCCCCAATCGACACTCTCCGATCGACACTCCCCGACCAATCGACATTCTCCGATCGACACTCCCCGATCAATCGACACTCCCCGATCGACATTCCCCGATCGACACTCCACGATCGACACTCCCCGATCGACATTCCCCAATCGACACTCTCCGATCGACACTCCCCGACCAATCGACACTCCCCGATCGACACTCCCCGATCGACACTCCCCGATCGACATTTCCCGATCGACACTCCCCGATCGACACTCCCAGATCGACATTCCCCAATCGACACTCTCCGATCGACACTCCCCGACCAATCGACACTCCCCGATCGACACTCCCCGATCGACACTCCCCGATCGACACTCTCTGATAGACACTGCCCGATCAATCGACACTCCCCGATCGACACTCGCCAATCAATCGACACTCCCTGATCGACACTCCCCGATCGACACTCTCCGATCGACACTCCCCGATCGACACTCTCCGATCGACACTCCCCGATCGACACTCCCCGATCGACACTCCCTGATCGACACTCCCCGATCGACACTCCCTGATCAATCGACACTCCGCGATCGATGCTGTCCGATCGATACTTACTGATCGACACTCCCCGATTGACACTCCCCGATTGACACTCCCCGTTCATTCGTCACTCCCCGATTGATCGGCAATCACCGATCGACTCTCCCCGATCGACATTCATCGATTGATCGGCATTCTCCGATCGACACTCCACGCTTGACGCTGCCTGATCAATCGACACTCCCCGATCGACACTCCCCGATCGACACTCCCCGATCGACACTTCCCGACCAATTGACACTACCCGATCGACACTCCCCGATCGACACTCCCCGATCGACACTCCCCGATCGACACTCCCCGATCGACACTCCCCGATCGACACTCCCCGATCGACACTCCCCGATCGACACTCCCCGATCGACACTCCCCGATCGACACTCCCCGATCGACACTCCCCGATCGACACTCCCCGATCGACACTCCCTGATCGACACTCCCCGATCGACAATCCCCGATCGACACTCCCCGATCGAAACTTGCCAATCGATCGACACTCCCCGATCGACACTCCCCGATCGACAATCCCCGATCGACACTCCCCGATCGACACTCACCGATTGATCGACATTTTCCGATTGACCCTCCCCGATCGATCGACACTCCTCGATCGACACTCCTGATCGATCGACACTCCCCGATCGACAATCCCCGATTGATCGCCACTCCCCAATCGCAATTCCCCGATCAATCGACACTCCCCGATCGACACTTCCCGATCGACACTCCCCGAACGACACTCCCCGATCGACACTCCCCGACCAATCGACAATCCCTGATCGACGCTCCCCAATCGACACTCCCCGATCGACACTACCCGATCGACACTCACCGATCGACACTCCCCGATCGACATTCCCCGATCGACACTCCCCGATTGACAATCCCCGATCAACACTTCCCGACCAATCGACACTTCCCGATCGACACTCCCTGATCGACACTCCCCGACCGACACTACCCGATCAATCGACACTCCCCGATCGACACTCTCCGATCGACACTCCCCGATCGACACTCCCCGATCGACACTCCCCGATCAATCGACACTCCCCGATCGACACTCTCCGATCGACACTCCCCGATCGACACTCCCCGATCGACAATCCCCGATCAATCGACACTCCCCGATCGACACTCCCCGAACGACACTCCCCGATCGACACTCCCCGATCGACAATCCCCGATCAATCGACACTCTGCGATCGATGCTCTCTAATCGATACTTACTGATCGACACTCCCCGAATAACACTCCCCGATCATTCGTCACTCCCCGGTTGATCGGCAATCACCGATCGACTCTCCCCGATCGACATTCATCAATTGATCGGCATTCTCCGATCGACACTCCACGATTGACGCTGCCTGATCAATCGACACTACCTGATCGAAACTTGCCAATCGATCGACACTCCCCGATCGACACTCCCCGATCGACACTCCCCGATCGACACTCCCCGATCGACACTTCCCGACCAATCGACACTACCCGATCGACACTCGCAGATCAATCGACACTCCCCGATCGACACTTCCCATGCGACACTCCACGATCGACACTCCCCGATCGACACTCTCCGATCGACACTCCCCGAGTGACACTCCCAAATCAACACTCCCCATGTGACACTCCCCGATCGACACTCCCCGATCGATGCTACCCGATCGAGCAACACTTCCCGATCGACTCTCCCCGATCGAAACTTGCCAATCGATCGACACTCCCCGATCGACACTCCTCGATCGACAATCCCCAATCGACATTCCCCATCGATACTCACCGATTGATCGACATTCTCCGATTGAAACTCCCGATCGATCGACACTCCTCGATCGACACTCCCGATCGATCGACACTCCCCGATCGACAATCCCCGATCGATCGCCACTCCCCAATCGCAATTCCCCGATCGATCGACACTCCCCGATCGACAATCTCCGATCGACACTCCCCGAACGACACTCCCTGATTGATCGACATTCCCCAATTGACACTCCCCGATCGACACTCCCTGATCGACACTCCCCGATCGACAATCCCCGATCAATCGACACTCCGTGATCGATGCTCCACGATCGACACTCTCCGATCGACACTCCCCAATCGACACTCTCCGATCGACACTCCCCGATTGACACTCCCAAATCAACACACCCCATGCGACACTCCCCGATCGACACTCCCCAATCGACACTCTCCGATCGACACTCCCCAATCGACACTCTCCGATCGACACTCCCCGATCGACACTCCCCGATCGACACTCTCCGATCGACACTCCCCAATCGACACTCTCCGATCGACACTCCCCAATCGACACTCTCCGATCGACACTCCCCGATTGACACTCCCCAATCGACACTCTCCGATCGACACTCCCCGATCGACACTCTCCGATCGACACTCCCCAATCGACACTCTCCGATCGACACTCCCCGATTGACACTCCCAAATCAACACACCCCATGCGACACTTCCCGATCGACACTTCCCGACCAATCGACACTCTCCGATCGACACTCCCCGATCGATCGACAATCCCCGATCAATCGACACTCCGCGATCGATGCTCTCCGATCGATACTTACTGATCGACACTTCCCGACTGACACTCCCCGATTGACACTCCCCGATCATTCGTCACTCCCCGATCGATCGGCAATCCCCGATCGACATTCATCGACTGATCGACATTCTCCGATCGACACTCCACGATTGACACTGCCCGATCAATCGACACTACCCGATCGACACTCGGCAATCGATCGACACTCCCTGATCGACACTCTCCGATCGGCACTCCCCGATCGACACTCCCCGATCGACACTCCCCGATCGACACTCCCCGATCGACACTCCCCGATCGACACTCCCCGATCGACACTTCCCGACCAATCGACACTCCCCGATCGACACTCCTCGATCGACATTCCCCAATCGACACTCTCCGATCGACACTCCCCGACCAATCGACACTCCCCGATCGACACTCCCCGATCGACACTCCCCGATCGACATTCCCCGATCGACACTCGACGATCGACACTCCCCGATCGACATTCCCCAATCGACACTCCCCGATCGACACTCTCCGATCGACACTCCCCGACCAATCGACACTCCCCGATCGACACTCCCCGATCGACACTCCCCGATCGACATTCCCCGATCGACACTCGACGATCGACACTCCCCGATCGACATTCCCCAATCGACACTCCCCGATCGACATTCCCCGATCGACACTCGACGATCGACACTCCCAGATCGACATTCCCCAATCGACACTCTCCGATCGACACTCCCCAACCAATCGACACTCCCCGATCGACACTCCCCGATCGACATTCCCCGATCGACACTCCCCGATCGACACTCACCGATCGACATTCCCCGATCGACACTCCCCGATCGACACTCCCCGATCGACACTCCCCGATCGACGCTACCCGATCGAGCAACACTTCCCGATCGACACTCCCCGATCGAAACTTGCCAATCGATCGACACTCCCCGATCGACACTCCTCGATCGACAATCCCCAATCGACATTCCCCATCGATACTCACCGATTGATCGACATTCTCCGATTGACACTCCCGATCGATCGACACTCCTCGATCGACACTCCCGATCGATCGACACTCCCCGATCGACAATCCCCGATCGATCGCCACTCCCCAATCGCAATTCCCCGATCGATCGACACTCCCCGATCGACAATCTCCGATCGACACTCCCCGAACGACACTCCCTGATTGATCGACATTCCCCGATTGACACTCCCCGATCGACACTCCCTGATCGACACTTCCGATCGACACTTCCCGACCAATCGACACTCTCCGATCGACACTCCCCGATCGACAATCCCCGATCAATCGACACTCCGTGATCGATGCTCCACGATCGACACTCTCCGATCGACACTCCCCAATCGACACTCTCCGATCGACACTCCCCGATTGACACTCCCCGATCAACACTCCCCAATCGACACTCTCCGATCGACACTCCCCGATCGACAATCCCCGATCGACACTCCCCGATCGACACTCCCCGATCGACACTCCCCAATCGACACTCTCCGATCGACACTCCCAAATCAACACACCCCATGCGACACTCCCCGATCGACACTCCCCAATCGACACTCTCCGATCGACACTCCCCAATCGACACTCTCCGATCGACACTCCCCGATTGACACTCCCAAATCAACACACCCCATGCGACACTTCCCGATCGACACTTCCCGACCAATCGACACTCTCCGATCGACACTCCCCGATCGATCGACAATCCCCGATCAATCGACACTCCGCGATCGATGCTCTCCGATCGATACTTACTGATCGACACTTCCCGACTGACACTCCCCGATTGACACTCCCCGATCATTCGTCACTCCCCGATCGATCGGCAATCCCCGATCGACATTCATCGATTGATCGACATTCTCCGATCGACACTCCACGATTGACACTGCCCGATCAATCGACACTACCCGATCGACACTCCCGATCGATCGACACTCCCTGATCGACACTCTCCGATCGTCACTCCCCGATCGACACTCCCCGATCGACACTCCCCGATCGACACTTCCCGACCAATCGACACTCCCCGATCGACACTCCCCGATCGACACTCCCTGATCGACACTCCCCGATCGTCACTCCCCGATCGACACTCCCCGATCGACACTTCCCGACCAATCGACACTCCCCGATCGACACTCCCCGTTCGTCACTCCCCGATCGACACTCCCCGATCGACACTCCCCGATCGACACTCCCCGATCAACACTCCCCAATCGACACTCCCCAATCGACACTCTCCGATCGACACTCCCCGACCAATCGACACTCTCCGATCGACACTCCCCGATCAATCGACACTCCCCGATCGACATTCCCCGATCGACACTCCACGATCGACACTCCCCGATCGACATTCCCCAATCGACACTCTCCGATCGACACTCCCCGACCAATCGACACTCCACGATCGACACTCCCCGATCGACATTCCCCGATCGACACTCCCCGATCGACACTCCCCGATCGACAATCCCCGATCGACACTCCCCGATCGACACTCCCAGATCGACATTCCCCAATCGACACTCTCCGATCGACACTCCCCGACCAATCGACACTCCCCGATCGACACTCCCCGATCGACATTCCCCGATCGACACTCCCCGATCGACACTCCCCGATCGACATTCCCCGATCGACACTCCCCGATCGACACTCCCCGATCGACACTCCCCGATCGACACTCTCCGATCGACATTCCCCGATCGACACTCCCCGATCGACACTCCCCGATCGACATTCCCCAATCGACACTCTCCGATCGACACTCCCGGATTGAACGACACTCCCCGATCGACACTTCCCGACCAATCGACACTCCCCGATCGACACTCCCCGATCGACACTCCCCGATCGACACTCCCGGATTGAACGACACTCCCCGATCGATCGACATTCTCCCATCGATCGACACTGCCCGATCGACTTTCCCTGATCAACACTCCCCTAGCGATCGCCACTCCCCGATCATCACTCCCCGATCGATCGCCACTCCCCGATCAATCGACACTCCCCGATCGACACTTCGCGATCATTCGACACTCCCCGATCGACACTCCCGATCGACACTCTCCGATCGACACTCCCCGATCGACACTCTCCGATCGACACTCCACGATCGACACTCCCCGATCGATACTCCCGATCGACACTCTCCGATCGACACTCCCCGATCGATCACTCCCCGATCGACACTCTCCGATCGACACTCCCCGATCGACACTCCCCGATCGATACTCCCGATCGACACTCTCCGATCGACACTCCCCGATCTATCACTCCCCGATCGACACTCTCCGATCGACAGTCCCCGATCGACACTCCCCGATCGACAGTCCCCGATCGACACTCCCCGATCGACACTCCCCGATCGACACTCCCCGATCGACACTCCCCGATCGACACTTCCCGATCTTTCGACACTCTCCCATCGACACTCCCCGATCGACACTTCCCGATCATTCGACACTCTCCGATCGACACTCCCCGATCGACAGTCCCCGATCGACACTCCCCGATCGACACTTCCCGATCATTCGACACTCTCCGATCGACACTCCCCGATCGACATTCCCCGATCGACACTCCCGATCGACACTCCCCGATCATTCGACACTCCCCGATCGACACTCTCCGATCGACATTCCCCGATCGACACTCCCCGATCGACACTCCCCGATCGACACTCCCCGATCGACACTCTCCGATCGACACTCCCCGATCGATCACTCCCCGATCGACACTCTCCGATCGACACTCTCCGATCGACACTCCCCGATCGATCACTCCCCGATCGACACTCTCCGATCGACACTCCCCGATCGATCACTCCCCGATCGACACTCTCCGATCGACACTCTCCGATCGACACTCTCCGATCGACACTCCCCGATCGACAGTCCCCGATCGACACTCCCCGATCGACACTTCCCGATCATTCGACACTCCCCGATCGACACTCCCCGATCGATCACTCCCCGATCGACACTCTCCGATCGACACTCCCCGATCGACACTCCCCAATCGATACTCCCGATCGACACTCTCCGATCGACACTCCCCGATCGATCACTCCCCGATCGACACTCTCCGATCGACACTCTCCGATCGACACTCCCCGATCGATCACTCCCCGATCGACACTCTCCGATCGACACTCCCCGATCGACAGTCCCCGATCGACACTCCCCGATCGACACTTCCCGATCATTCGACACTCCCCGATCGACACTTCCCGATCGACACTCCCCGATCGACACTCCCCGATCGACAGTCCCCGATCGACACTCCCCGATCGACACTCCCCGATCGACACTCCCCGATCTATCACTCCCCGATCGACACTCTCCGATCGACAGTCCCCGATCGACACTCCCCGATCGACAGTCCCCGATCGACACTCCCCGATCGACACTCCCCGATCGACACTCCCCGATCGACACTCCCCGATCGACACTTCCCGATCATTCGACACTCTCCCATCGACACTCCCCGATCGACACTTCCCGATCATTCGACACTCTCCGATCGACACTCCCCGATCGACAGTCCCCGATCGACACTCCCCGATCGACATTCCCCGATCGACACTCCCGATCGACACTCCCCGATCATTCGACACTCCCCGATCGACACTCTCCGATCGACATTCCCCGATCGACACTCCCCGATCGATACTCCCGATCGACACTCTCCGATCGACACTCCCCGATCGATCACTCCCCGATCGACACTCTCCGATCGACACTCTCCGATCGACACTCCCCGATCGATCACTCCCCGATCGACACTCTCCGATCGACACTCCCCGATCGATCACTCCCCGATCGACACTCTCCGATCGACACTCTCCGATCGACACTCTCCGATCGACACTCCCCGATCGACAGTCCCCGATCGACACTCCCCGATCGACACTTCCCGATCATTCGACACTCCCCGATCGACACTCCCCGATCGATCACTCCCCGATCGACACTCTCCGATCGACACTCCCCGATCGACACTCCCCGATCGATACTCCCGATCGACACTCTCCGATCGACACTCCCCGATCGATCACTCCCCGATCGACACTCTCCGATCGACACTCTCCGATCGACACTCCCCGATCGATCACTCCCCGATCGACACTCTCCGATCGACACTCCCCGATCGACAGTCCCCGATCGACACTCCCCGATCGACACTTCCCGGTCATTCGACACTCCCCGATCGACACTTCCCGATCAATCGACACTCTCCGATCGACATTCCCCGATCGACACTCTCCGATCGACACTCCCCGATCGACACTCCCCGATCGACACTCCCCAATTAACACTCCCCGATCATTCGTCACTCCCCGGTTGATCGGCAATCACCGATCGACTCTCCACGATTGACGCTGCCTGATCAATCGACACTACCTGATCGAAACTTGCCAATCGATCGACACTCCCCGATCGACACTCCCCGATCGACACTCCCCGATCGACACTCGCAGATCAATCGACACGACCCGATCGACACTCCCCGATCGACACTCCCCATGCGACACTCCACGATCTCCACTCTCCGATCGACACTCCCCGAGTGACACTCCCAAATCAACACTCCCCATGCGACACTCCCCGATCGACACTCCCCGATCGACACTACCCGATCGAGCAACACTTCCCGATCGACACCTCCCGATCGAAACTTGCCAATCGATCGACACTCCCCGATCGACACTCCTCGATCGACAATCCCCGATCGACACTCCTCGATCGACACTCACCGATTGATCGACATTCTCCGATTGACACTCCCGATCGATCGACACTCCCCGATCGACAATCCCCGATCGATCGCCACTCCCCAATCGCAATTCCCCGATCGATCGACACTCCCCGATCGACACTTCCCGATCGACACTCCCTGATCGATCGACAATCTCCGATCGACACTCCCCGAACGACACTCCCTGATTGATCGACATTCCCCGATTGACACTCCCCGATCGACACTCCCTGATGGACACGCCCCGATCGATCGACACTCCCCGATCGACACTCCCCGATCGATCGACATTCCCCAATCAACACTCCCTGATCAACAATCCCCGATCGATCGACACTCCCCGATCGACACTCCCCGATCGATCGACATTCCCCAATCAACACTCCCCGATCGACAATCCCCGATCGATCGAAACTCCCCGATCGACACTCTCTGATCGACACTCTCCGATCGACACTCCCCGATCGACACTCTCCGATCGATCGACACTCCCCGATCAACAATCCCCGATCAATCGACACTCCGCGATCGATGCCCTCCGATCGATATTTCCTGATCGACACTCCCCGATCGACATTCCCCGATCGACACTCCCCGATCGACATTCCCCAATCGACACTCTCCGATCGACACTCCCTGATCGACACTCCCCGATCGACACTCCCCGATCGACATTCCCCAATCGACACTCCCTGATCGACACTCCCCGATCGACACTCCCCGATCGACACTCCCCGATCGACACTCCCCGATCGACACTCCCCGATCGACACTCGCAGATCAATCGACACGACCCGATCGACACTCCCCGATCGACACTCCCCATGCGACACTCCACGATCTCCACTCTCCGATCGACACTCCCCGAGTGACACTCCCAAATCAACACTCCCCATGCGACACTCCCCGATCGACACTCCCCGATCGACACTACCCGATCGAGCAACACTTCCCGATCGACACCTCCCGATCGAAACTTGCCAATCGATCGACACTCCCCGATCGACACTCCTCGATCGACAATCCCCGATCGACACTCCTCGATCGACACTCACCGATTGATCGACATTCTCCGATTGACACTCCCGATCGATCGACACTCCCCGATCGACAATCCCCGATCGATCGCCACTCCCCAATCGCAATTCCCCGATCGATCGACACTCCCCGATCGACACTTCCCGATCGACACTCCCTGATCGATCGACAATCTCCGATCGACACTCCCCGAACGACACTCCCTGATTGATCGACATTCCCCGATTGACACTCCCCGATCGACACTCCCTGATGGACACGCCCCGATCGATCGACACTCCCCGATCGACACTCCCCGATCGATCGACATTCCCCAATCAACACTCCCTGATCAACAATCCCCGATCGATCGACACTCCCCGATCGACACTCCCCGATCGATCGACATTCCCCAATCAACACTCCCCGATCGACAATCCCCGATCGATCGAAACTCCCCGATCGACACTCTCTGATCGACACTCTCCGATCGACACTCCCCGATCGACACTCTCCGATCGATCGACACTCCCCGATCAACAATCCCCGATCAATCGACACTCCGCGATCGATGCCCTCCGATCGATATTTCCTGATCGACACTCCCCGATCGACATTCCCCGATCGACACTCCCCGATCGACATTCCCCAATCGACACTCCCCGATCGACACTCCCCGATCGAAACTTCCAGATTGAACGACACTCCCCGATCGTTCGACATTCTCCCATCGATCGACACTGCCCGATCGACTTTCCCTGATCAACACTCCCCTAGCGATCGCCACTCCCCGATCATCACTCCCCGATCGATCGCCACTCCCCGATCAATCGACACTCCCCGATCGACACTTCCCGATCATTCGACACTCCCCGATCGACACTCTCCGATCGACACTCTCCGATCGACACTCCCCGATCGACACTCCCCGATCGACAGTCCCCGATCGACACTCCCCGATCGACACTCCCCGATCGACACTCCCTGATCGATACTCCCGATCGACACTCTCCGATCGACACTCCCTGATCGACACTCTCCGATCGACACTCCCCGATCGACAGTCCCCGATCGACACTCCCCGATCGACAGTCTCCGATCGACACTTCCCGATCGACACTCTCCGATCGACACTCCCTGATCGACACTCCCCGATCGACAGTCCCCGATCGACACTCCCCGATCGACACTCCCCGATCGACACTTCCCGATCATTCGACACTCCCCGATCGACACTCTCCGATCGACATTCCCCGATCGACACTCCCCGATCGAAACTCCCGATCGACACTCTCCGATCGACACTCCCCGATCGATCACTCCCCGATCGACACTCTCCGATCGACACTCCCCGATCGACTTTCCCTGATCAACACTCCCCTAGCGATCGCCACTCCCCGATCATCACTCCCCGATCGATCGCCACTCCCCGATCAATCGACACTCCCCGATCGACACTTCCCGATCATTCGACACTCCCCGATCGACACTCTCCGATCGACACTCTCCGATCGACACTCCCCGATCGACACTCCCCGATCGACAGTCCCCGATCGACACTCCCCGATCGACACTCCCCGATCGACACTCCCTGATCGATACTCCCGATCGACACTCTCCGATCGACACTCCCTGATCGACACTCTCCGATCGACACTCCCCGATCGACAGTCCCCGATCGACACTCCCCGATCGACAGTCTCCGATCGACACTTCCCGATCGACACTCTCCGATCGACACTCCCTGATCGACACTCCCCGATCGACAGTCCCCGATCGACACTCCCCGATCGACACTCCCCGATCGACACTTCCCGATCATTCGACACTCCCCGATCGACACTCTCCGATCGACATTCCCCGATCGACACTCCCCGATCGAAACTCCCGATCGACACTCTCCGATCGACACTCCCCGATCGATCACTCCCCGATCGACACTCTCCGATCGACACTCCCCGATCGACAGTCCCAGATCGACACTCCCCGATCGATCACTCCCCGATCGACACTCTCCGATCGACACTCCCCGATCGACAGTCCCCGATCGACACTCCCCGATCGACACTTCCCGATCATTCGACACTCCCCGATCGACACTCTCCGATCGACACGCCCCGATCGATCGACACTCCCCGATCGACACTCCCCGATCGATCGACATTGCCCAATCAACACTCCCTGATCGACAATCCCTGATCGATCGACAATCTCCGATCGACACTCCCCGAACGACACTCCCTGATTGATCGACATTCCCCGATTGACACTCCCCGATCGACACTCCCTGATGGACACGCCCCGATCGATCGACACTCCCCGATCGACACTCCCCGATCGATCGACATTGCCCAATCAACACTCCCTGATCGACAATCCCCGATCGATCGAAACTCCCCGATCGACACTCTCTGATCGACACTCTCCGATCGACACTCCCCTATCGACACTCCCCGATCGATCGACACTCCCCAATCAACAATCCCCGATCAATCGACACTCCGCGATCGATGCCCTCCGATCGATATTTCCTGATCGACACTCCCCGATTGACACTCCCCGATTGACACTCCCCGATCATTCGTCACTCCCCGATCGATCGGCAATCCCCGATCGACTCTCCCCGATCGACACTCCCCGATCGACGCTCCATGAACGACACTCTCCGATCGACACTCCCCGATTGACACTCCCAAATCAACACTCCCCATGCGACACTCCCCGATCGACACTACCCGATCGAGCAACACTTCCCGATCGACACTCCCCGATCGACACTCCCCGATCGACACTCCCCGATCGACACTCGCCGATCGATCGAAACTCCCTGATCGACACTCTCCAATCAATCGAGACTTCCCGATCGACACTCTCTGATCGACACTCCCCGATCGACACTCCACGATCGACACTCTCCGATCGACACTCCCCGATTGACAGTCCCCGATCGACACTTCCCGATCAATCGACACTCCCCGATCGACACTTCCCGATCAATCGACACTCCCCGATCGACACTTCCCGATCATTCGACACTCCCCGATCGACACTCTCCGATCGACACTCCCCGATCGACACTCCCCGATCGACAGTCCCCGATCGACACTCCCCGATCAATCGACACTCCCCGATCGACACTTCCCGATCATTCAACACTCCCCGATCGACACTCTCCGATCGACACTCTCCGATCGACATTCCCCGATCGACACTCCCCGATCGACACTTCCTGACCAATCGACACTCCCCGATCGACACTCCCCGATCGACACTCACCGATTGATCGACCCGATCGAGCAACACTTCTCGATCGACACTCCCCGATCGACACTCCCCGATCGACACTCCCCGATCGACACTCGCCGATCGATCGAAACTCCCCGATCGACACTCTCCGATCAATCGAGACTTCCCGATCGACACTCTCTGATCGACACTCCCCGATCGATCGAAACTCCCCGATTGACACTCCCCGATCAACACTCCCCATGCGACACTCCACGATCGACACTCTCCGATCGACAGTCCCCGATCGACACTTCCCGATCAATCGACACTCCCCGATCGACACTTCCCGATCAATCGACACTCCCCGATCGACATTTCCCGATCATTCGACACTCCCCGATCGACACTCTCCGATCGACACTCCCCGATCGACACTCCCCGATCGACAGTCCCCGATCGACACTTCCCGATCAATCGACACTCCCCGATCGACACTTCCCGATCATTCAACACTCCCCGATCGACACTCTCCGATCGACACTCTCCGATCGACATTCCCCGATCGACACTCCCCGATCGACACTCGCCGATTGATCGACACTCCCTGATCGACAGTCTCCGATCGACACTCCCCGATCGATCGACACTCCCTGATCGATCGACACTTCCCGATCAACACTCCCCGATCGACACTCCCCGATCGACACTACAAATCGAGCAACACTTCCCGATCGACACTTCCCGATCGACACTCCCCGATCGACACTCCCCAATTAACACTCCCCGATCATTCGTCACTCCCCGGTTGATCGGCAATCACCGATCGACTCTCCACGATTGACGCTGCCTGATCAATCGACACTACCTGATCGAAACTTGCCAATCGATCGACACTCCCCGATCGACACTCCCCGATCGACACTCCCCGATCGACACTCCCCGATCGACACTTCCCGACCAATTGACACTACCCGATCGACACTCGCAGATCAATCGACACGACCCGATCGACACTCCCCGATCGACACTTCCCATGCGACACTCCACGATCGCCACTCTCCGATCGACACTCCCCGAGTGACACTCCCAAATCAACACTCCCCATGCGACACTCCCCGATCGACACTCCCCGATCGACACTACCCGATCGAGCAACACTTCCCGATCGACACTCCCCGATCGAAACTTGCCAATCGATCGACACTCTCCGATCGACACTCCTCGATCGACAATCCCCGATCGACACTCCTCGATCGACACTCACCGATTGATCGACATTCTCCGATTGACACTCCCGATCGATCGACACTCCCCGATCGACAATCCCCGATCGATCGCCACTCCCCAATCGCAATTCCCTGATCGATCGACACTCCCCGATCGACACTTCCCGATCGACACTCCCTGATCGATCGACAATCTCCGATCGACACTCCCCGAACGACACTCCCTGATTGATCGACATTCCCCGATTGACACTCCCCGATCGACACTCCCTGATGGACACGCCCCGATCGATCGACACTCCCCGATCGACACTCCCCGATCGATAGACATTCCCCAATCAACACTCCCTGATCGACAATCCCCGATCGATCGAAACTCCCCGATCGACACTCTCTGATCGACACTCTCCGATCGACACTCCCCGATCGACACTCTCCGATCGATCGACACTCCCCGATCAACAATCCCCGATCAATCGACACTCCGCGATCGATGCCCTCCGATCGATATTTCCTGATCGACACTCCCCGATCGACACTCCCCAATCGACACTCTCCGATCGACACTCCCCAATCGACACTCCCAAATCAACACTCCCCATGCGACACTCCTCGATCGACAATCCCCGATCGACACTCCCCGATCGACACTCACCGATTGATCAACATTCTCCGATTGACACTCCCCGATCGATCGACACTCTCCGATCGACACTCCCCGATCGACAATCCCCAATCAATCGACACTCCGCGATCGATGCTCTCCGATCGATACTTACTGATCGACACTTCCCGACTGACACTCCCCGATTGACACTCCCCGATCATTCGTCACTCCCCGATCGATCGGCAATCCCCGATCGACATTCATCGATTGATCGACATTCTCCGATCGACACTCCACGATTGACACTGTCCGATCAATCGACACTCCCCGATCGACACTCGCCAATCGATCGACATTCTCCGATCGACACTCCCCGATCGACACTCCCCGATCGTCACTCCCCGATCGACACTCCCCGATCGACACTCCCCGATCGACACATCCCGACCTATCGACACTCCCCGATCGACACTCCCCGATCGACATTCCCCAATCGACACTCTCCGATCGACACTCCCGGATTGAACGACACTCCCCGATCGACACTCCCCGATCGACACTCCCCGATCGACACTTCCCGACCAATCGACAGTCCCCGATCGACACTCCCCGATCGACACTCCCCGATCGACACTTCCAGACCAATCGACACTCCCCGATCGACACTCCCCGATCGACACTCCCCGATCGACACTTCCCGATCGACACTCCCCGATCGACACTCCCCGATCGACACTCTCCGATCGACACTCCCAGATCGACAGTCTCCGATCGACACTCCCCGATCGACACTCCCAGATTGAACGACACTCCCCGATCGATCGACATTCTCCCATCGATCGACACTCCCCGATCGACGTTCCCTGATCAACACTCCCCTAGCGATCGCCACTCCCCGATCATCACTCCCCGATCGATCGCCACTCCCCGATCAATCGACACTCCCCGATCGACACTTCCCGATCATTCGACACTCCCCGATCGACACTCCCGATCGACACTTCCCGACCAATCGACACTCCCCGATCGACACTCCCGATCGACACTTCCCGACCAATCGACACTCCCCGATCGACAGTCCCCGATCGACACTTCCCGACCAATCGACACTCCCCGATCGACACTCTCCGATCGACATTCCCCGATCGACACTCCCCGATCGATACTCCCGATCGACACTCTCCGATCGACACTCTCCGATCGACACTCCCCGATCGACAATCTCCGATCGACACTCCCCGATCGACACTCCCCGATCGACACTCCCCGATCGACACTCCCCGATCGACACTCCCCGATCGACACTCCCCGATCGACACTCCCCGATCGACACTCTCCGATCGACACTCCCCGATCGACACTCCCCGATCGACACTCCCCGATCGACACTCCCCGATCGACACTCCACGATCGACACTCCCCGATCGACACTCCCCGATCGACACTCCCCGATCTCACTCTCCGATCGACACTCTCCGATCGACACTCTCCGATCGACACTCTCCGATCGACACTCTCCAATCGACACTCCCCGATCGACACTCCCCGATCGACAGTCCCCGATCGACACTCCCCGATCGACACTCCCCGATCGACACAGCCGATCGACACTCCCCGATCGACAATCCCCGATCAATCGACACTCCGCGATCGATGCTCTCCGATTGATACTTACTGATCGACACTCCCCGATTGACACTCCCCGATTGACACTCCCCGATCATTCATCACTCCCCGATTGATCGGCAATCACCGATCGACTCTCGCCGATCGACATTCATCGATTGATCGGCATTCTCCGATCGACACTCCACGATTGACGCTGCCTGATCAATTGACACCCGCCGATCGACACTCCCTGATCGACACGCCCCGATCGACACTTCCCGACCAATCGACACTGCCCGATCGACACTCCCCGATCGACACTCCCCGATCGATCGACACTCCCAAATCAACACTCCCCATGCGACACTCCCCGATCGACACTCCCCGATCGACAATCCCCGATCGATCGCCACTCCCAAATCAACACTCCCCATGCGACACTCCCCGATCGACACTCCCCGATCGACAATCCCCGATCGATCGCCACTCCCCAATCGCAATTCCCCGATCGATTGACACTCCCCGATCGACACTTCCCGATCGACACTCCCCGATCGATCGACAATCTCCGTTCGACACTCCCCGATCGACACTCCCCGATCGATCGACAATCTCCGATCGACACTCCCCGATCGACACTCCCCGATCGACACTCCCCGATCGATCGACACTCCCTGATTGACACTCCCCGATCGACACTCCCCGATCGACAATCACCGATCGATCGAAACTCCCCGATCGACACTCTCCGATCGACACTCTCCGATCGACACTCCCCGATCGACACTCCCCGATCGATCGACACTCCCCGATCGACTCTCCCCGATCGACACTCCCCGATCGACGCTCCACGATCGCCACTCTCCGATCGACACTCCCCGAGTGACACTCCCAAATCAACACTCCCCATGCGACACTCCCCGATCGACACTCCCCGATCGACGCTACCCGATCGAGCAACACTTCCCGATCGACACTCCTCGATCGACAATCCCCGATCGACATTCCCCATCGATACTCACCGATTGATCGACATTCTCCGATTGACACTCCCGATCGATCGACACTCCTCGATCGACACTCCCGATCGATCGACACTCCCCGATCGACAATCCCCGATCGATCGCCACTCCCCAATCGCAATTCCCCGATCGATCGACACTCCCCGATCGACAATCTCCGATCGACACTCCCCGAACGACACTCCCTGATTGATTGACATTCCCCGATTGACACTCCCCGATCGACACTCCCTGATCGACACTTCCGATCGACACTTCCCGACCAATCGACACTCTCCGATCGACACTCCCCGATCGACAATCCCCGATCAATCGACACTCCGTGATCGATGCTCCACGATCGACACTCTCCGATCGACACTCCCAAATCAACACACCCCATGCGACACTCCCCGATCGACACTCCCCAATCGACACTCTCCGATCGACACTCCCCAATCGACACTCTCCGATCGACACTCCCCGATCGACACTCTCCGATCGACACTCCCCAATCGACACTCTCCGATCGACACTCCCCGATTGACACTCCCAAATCAACACACCCCAAGCGACACTTCCCGATCGACACTTCCCGACCAATCGATACTCTCCGATCGACACTCCCCGATTGATCGACAATCCCCGATCAATCGACACTCCGCGATCGATGCTCTCTGATCGATACTTACTGATCGACACTTCCCGACTGACACTCGCCGATTGACACTCCCCGATCATTCGTCACTCCCCGATCGATCGGCAATCCCCGATCGACATTCATCGATTGATCGACATTCTCCGATCGACACTCCACGATTGACACTGCCCGATCAATCGACACTACCCGATCGACACTCGCCAATCGATCGACACTCCCTGATCGACACTCTCCGATCGACACTCCCCGATCGACACTCCCCGATCGACACTCCCCGATCGTCACTCCCCGATCGACACTCCCCGATCGACACTTCCCGACCAATCGACACTCCCCGATCGACACTCCCAGATTGAACGACACTCCCCGATCGATCGACATTCTCCCATCGATCGACACTGCCCGATCGACTTTCCCTGATCAACACTCCCCTAGCGATCGCCACTCCCCGATCATCACTCCCCGATCGATCGCCACTCCCCGATCAATCGACACTCCCCGATCGACACTCCCCGATCGTCACTCCCCGATCGACACTCCCCGATCGACATTCCCCAATCGACACTCTCCGATCGACACTCCCCGACCAATCGACACTCCCCGATCGACACTCCCCGATCGACATTCCCCAATCGACACTCCCCGATCGACATTCCCCGATCGACATTCCCCAATCGACACTCCCCGATCGACACTCTCCGATCGACATTCCCCAATCGACACTCCTCGATCGACATTCCCCAATCGACACTCCCCAATCGACACTCCCGGATTGAACGACACTCCCCGATCGACACTTCCCGACCAATCGACACTCCCCGATCGACACTCCCAGATTGAACGACACTCCCCGATCGATCGACATTCTCCCATCGATCGACACTGCCCGATCGACTTTCCCTGATCAACACTCCCCTAGCGATCGCCACTCCCCGATCATCACTCCCCGATCGATCGCCACTCCCCGATCAATCGACACTCCCCGATCGACACTTCCCGATCATTCGACACTCCCCGATCGACACTCTCCGATCGACACTCCCCGATCGACACTCTCCGATCGACACTCCCCGATCGACACTCCCCGATCGACAGTCCCCGATCGACACTTCCCGATCGACACTCCCCGATCGACACTCCCCGATCGACACTCCCTGATCGATACTCCCGATCGACACTCTCCGATCGACACTCCCCGATCGACAGTCCCCGATCGACACTCTCCGATCGACACTCCCCGATCGACACTCCCCGATCGACAGTCCCCGATCGACACTCCCCGATCGACAGTCCCCGATCGACACTCCCGATCGACACTTCCCGACCAATCGACACTCCCCGATCGACAGTCCCCGATCGACACTTCCCGACCAATCGACACTCCCCGATCGACACTCTCCGATCGACATTCCCCGATCGACACTCCCCGATCGATACTCCCGATCGACACTCTCCGATCGACACTCTCCGATCGACACTCCCCGATCGACAATCTCCGATCGACACTCCCCGATCGACACTCCCCGATCGACACTCCCCGATCGACACTCCCCGATCGACACTCCCCGATCGACACTCCCCGATCGACACTCCCCGATCGACACTCTCCGATCGACACTCCCCGATCGACACTCCCCGATCGACACTCCCCGATCGACACTCCCCGATCGACACTCCACGATCGACACTCCCCGATCGACACTCCCCGATCGACACTCCCCGATCTCACTCTCCGATCGACATTCCCCGATCGACAGTCCCCGATCATTCGACACTCCCCGATCGACAGTCCCCGATCGACACTTCCCGATCAATCGACACTCCCCGATCGACACTTCCCGATCATTCGACACTCCCCGATCGACACTCCCCGATCGACACTTCCCGATCATTCGACACTCCCCGATCGACACTCCCCGATCGACACTTCCCGATCAATCGACACTCCCCGATCGACAGTCCCCGATCGACACTCCCCGATCGACACTTCCCGATCATTCGACACTCCCCGATCGACACTCCCCGATCGACAGTCCCTGATCGACACTTCCCGATCAATCGACACTCCCCGATCGACACTTCCCGATCATTCGACACTCCCCGATCGACACTCTCCGATCGACACTCCCCGATCGACACTTCCCGATCAATCGACACTCCCCGATCGACACTTCCCGATCATTCGACACTCCCCGATCGACACTTCCCGATCATTCGACACTCCCCGATCGACACTCTCCAATCGACATTCCCCGATCGACACTCTCCGATCGACACTCTCCGATCGACATTCCCCGATCGACACTCCCCGATCGACACTCCCCGATCGACACTCTCCGATCGACACTCTCCGATCGACATTCCCCGATCGACACTCTCCGATCGACATTCCCCGATCGACACTCTCCGATCGACACTCTCCGATCGACATTCCCCGATCGACACTCCCCGATCGACACTCTCCGATCGACACTCTCCGATCGACATTCCCCGATCGACACTCTCCGATCGACACTCTCCGATCGACACTCTCCGATCGACATTCCCCGATCGACACTCCCCGATCGACACTTCCTGACCAATCGACACTCCCCGATCGACACTTCCTGACCAAATGACACTCCCCGATCGAC
The DNA here is from genome assembly GCF_044704955.1 of Pristiophorus japonicus. Classification (NCBI taxonomy): domain Eukaryota; kingdom Metazoa; phylum Chordata; class Chondrichthyes; family Pristiophoridae; genus Pristiophorus; species Pristiophorus japonicus. The sequence goes on from NC_091979.1 coordinate 10,372,050, forward strand.
ACTCCCCGATCGAACAACATTCCCCTATCGATCGAAATTCTCCCATCGATCGACACTCCACGATCGACACTCCCCGATCAACACTTCGCTAGTGATCGCCACTCACCGATCGCCACTCCCCGATCATCACTCCCCGATCGATCGCCACTCCCCAATCGCAACTCCCCGATCGATCGACACTCCCTGATCGATCGACACTTCCCGATCGACACTCCCCGATCGACACTCCCCGATCATTCGTCACTCCCCGGTTGATCGGCAATCACCGATCGACTCTCCACGATTGACGCTGCCTGATCAATCGACACTACCTGATCGAAACTTGCCAATCGATCGACACTCCCCGATCGACACTCCCCGATCGACACTCCCCGATCGACACTCCCCGATCGACACTCGCAGATCAATCGACACTCCCCGATCGACACTTCCCGACCAATCGACACTACCCGATCGACACTCGCAGATCAATCGACACTCCCCGATCGACACTCCCCATGCGACACTCCACGATCGCCACTCTCCGATCGACACTCCCCGAGTGACACTCCCAAATCAACACTCCCCATGCGACACTCCCCGATCGACACTCCCCGATCGACACTACCCGATCGAGCAACACTTCCCGATCGACACTCCCCGATCGAAACTTGCCAATCGATCGACACTCCCCGATCGACACTCCTCGATCGACAATCCCCGATCGACACTCCCCGATCGACACTCACCGATTGATCGACATTCTCCGATTGACACTCCCGATCGATCGACACTCCCCGATCGACAATCCCCGATTGATCGCCACTCCCTAATCGCAATTCCCCGATCGATCGACACTCTCCGATCGACACTTCCCGATCGACAGTCCCTGATCGATCGACAATCTCCGATCGACACTCCCCGAACGACACTCCCTGATTGATCGACATTCCCCGATTGACACTCCCCGATCGACACTCCCTGATGGACACGCCCCGATCGATCGACACTCCCCGATCGACACTCCCCGATCGATCGACATTGCCCAATCAACACTCCCTGATCGACAATCCCCGATCGATCGAAACTCCCCGATCGACACTCTCTGATCGACACTCTCCGATCGACACTCCCCTATCGACACTCCCCGATCGATCGACACTCCCCAATCAACAATCCCCGATCAATCGACACTCCGCGATCGATGCCCTCCGATCGATATTTCCTGATCGACACTCCCCGATTGACACTCCCCGATTGACACTCCCCGATCGACACTCCCCGATCGACACTCCCCGATCGACACTCACCGATCGATCGAAACTCCCCGATCGACACTCTCCGATCAATCGAGACTTCCCGATCGACACTCTCTGATCGACACTCCCCGATCGATCGAAACTCCCCGATCGACACTCCCCGATCGACAGTCCCCGATCGACACTTCCCGATCAATCGACACTCCCCGATCGACACTTCCCGATCATTCGACACTCCCCGATCGACACTCTCCGATCGACACTCTCCGATCGACATTCCCCGATCGACACTCCCCGATCGACACTTCCTGACCAATCGACACTCCCCGATCGACACTTCCTGACCAAATGACTCTCCCCGATCGACACTCCCCGATCGACACTCCCCGATCGACACTCCCCGATCGACAGTCTCCGATCGACACTCCCCGATTGAACAACATTCCCCTATCGATCGAAATTCTCCCATCGATCGACACTCCACGATCGCCACTCCCCGATCATCACTCCCCGATCGATCGCCACTCCCCAATCGCAACTCCCCGATCGATCGACACTCCCTGATCGATCGACACTTCCCGATCAACACTCCCCGATCGACACTCCCCGATCGACACTACAAATCGAGCAACACTTCCCGATCGACACTCCCCGATCGACACTCCCCAATTAACACTCCCCGATCATTCGTCACTCCCCGGTTGATCGGCAATCACCGATCGACTCTCCACGATTGACGCTGCCTGATCAATCGACACTACCTGATCGAAACTTGCCAATCGATCGACACTCCCCGATCGACACTCCCCGATCGACACTCCCCGATCGACACTCCCCGATCGACACTCGCAGATCAATCGACACTCCCCGATCGACACTTCCCGACCAATCGACACTACCCGATCGACACTCGCAGATCAATCGACACTCCCCGATCGACACTCCCCATGCGACACTCCACGATCGCCACTCTCCGATCGACACTCCCCGAGTGACACTCCCAAATCAACACTCCCCATGCGACACTCCCCGATCGACACTCCCCGATCGACACTACCCGATCGAGCAACACTTCCCGATCGACACTCCCCGATCGAAACTTGCCAATCGATCGACACTCCCCGATCGACACTCCTCGATCGACAATCCCCGATCGACACTCCCCGATCGACACTCACCGATTGATCGACATTCTCCGATTGACACTCCCGATCGATCGACACTCCCCGATCGACAATCCCCGATTGATCGCCACTCCCTAATCGCAATTCCCCGATCGATCGACACTCTCCGATCGACACTTCCCGATCGACAGTCCCTGATCGATCGACAATCTCCGATCGACACTCCCCGAACGACACTCCCTGATTGATCGACATTCCCCGATTGACACTCCCCGATCGACACTCCCTGATGGACACGCCCCGATCGATCGACACTCCCCGATCGACACTCCCCGATCGATCGACATTGCCCAATCAACACTCCCTGATCGACAATCCCCGATCGATCGAAACTCCCCGATCGACACTCTCTGATCGACACTCTCCGATCGACACTCCCCTATCGACACTCCCCGATCGATCGACACTCCCCAATCAACAATCCCCGATCAATCGACACTCCGCGATCGATGCCCTCCGATCGATATTTCCTGATCGACACTCCCCGATTGACACTCCCCGATTGACACTCCCCGATCGACACTCCCCGATCGACACTCCCCGATCGACACTCACCGATCGATCGAAACTCCCCGATCGACACTCTCCGATCAATCGAGACTTCCCGATCGACACTCTCTGATCGACACTCCCCGATCGATCGAAACTCCCCGATCGACACTCCCCGATCGACAGTCCCCGATCGACACTTCCCGATCAATCGACACTCCCCGATCGACACTTCCCGATCATTCGACACTCCCCGATCGACACTCTCCGATCGACACTCTCCGATCGACATTCCCCGATCGACACTCCCCGATCGACACTTCCTGACCAATCGACACTCCCCGATCGACACTTCCTGACCAAATGACTCTCCCCGATCGACACTCCCCGATCGACACTCCCCGATCGACACTCCCCGATCGACAGTCTCCGATCGACACTCCCCGATTGAACAACATTCCCCTATCGATCGAAATTCTCCCATCGATCGACACTCCACGATCGCCACTCCCCGATCATCACTCCCCGATCGATCGCCACTCCCCAATCGCAACTCCCCGATCGATCGACACTCCCTGATCGATCGACACTTCCCGATCAACACTCCCCGATCGACACTCCCCGATCGACACTACAAATCGAGCAACACTTCCCGATCGACACTCCCCGATCGACACTCCCCAATTAACACTCCCCGATCATTCGTCACTCCCCGGTTGATCGGCAATCACCGATCGACTCTCCACGATTGACGCTGCCTGATCAATCGACACTACCTGATCGAAACTTGCCAATCGATCGACACTCCCCGATCGACACTCCCCGATCGACACTCCCCGATCGACACTTCCCGACCAATTGACACTACCCGATCGACACTCGCAGATCAATCGACACGACCCGATCGACACTCCCCGATCGACACTTCCCATGCGACACTCCACGATCGCCACTCTCCGATCGACACTCCCCGAGTGACACTCCCAAATCAACACTCCCCATGCGACACTCCCCGATCGACACTCCCCGATCGACACTACCCGATCGAGCAACACTTCCCGATCGACACTCCCCGATCGAAACTTGCCAATCGATCGACACTCCCTGATCGACACTCCTCGATCGACAATCCCCGATCGACACTCCTCGATCGACACTCACCGATTGATCGACATTCTCCGATTGACACTCCCGATCGATCGACACTCCCCGATCGACAATCCCCGATCGATCGCCACTCCCCAATCGCAATTCCCCGATCGATCGACACTCCCCGATCGACACTTCCCGATCGACACTCCCTGATCGATCGACAATCTCCGATCGACACTCCCCGAACGACACTCCCTGATTGATCGACATTCCCCGATTGACACTCCCCGATCGACACTCCCTGATGGACACGCCCCGATCGATCGACACTCCCCGATAGACACTCCCCGATCGATCGACACTCCCCAATCAACACTCCCTGATCGACAATCCCCGATCGATCGAAACTCCCCGATCGACACTCTCTGATCGACACTCTCCGATCGACACTCCCCTATCGACACTCCCCGATCGATCGACACTCCCCAATCAACAATCCCCGATCAATCGACACTCCGCGATCGATGCCCTCCGATCGATATTTCCTGATCGACACTCCCCGATCGACACTCCCCAATCGACACTCTCCGATCGACACTCCCCAATCGACACTCCCCGATCGACACTCGCCAATCGATCGACACTCCCCGATCGACACTCCCCGATCGTCACTCCCCGATCCACACTCCCCGATCGACACTCCCCGATCGACACTTCCCGACCAATCGACACTCCCCGATCGACACTCCCCGATCGACATTCCCCAATCGACACTCCCCGATCGACACTCCCCGATCGACACTCCCCGATCGACACTCCCCGATCGACACTTCCAGACCAATCGACACTCCCCGATCGACACTCCCCGATCGACACTCCCCGATCTACACTCCCCGATGGACACTCCCCGATCGACACTCTCCGATCGACACTCCCCGATCGACACTCCCCGATCGACACTCCCCGATCGACACTCCCCGATCGACACTCCCCGATCGACACTCCCCGATCGACACTCCCCGATCGACACTCTCCGATCGACACTCCCCGATCGACACTCACCGATCGACAATCCCCGATCGATCGACAGTCTCCGATCGATCGACATTCTCCCATCGATCGACATTCCCCGATCGACTTTCCCTGATCATCACTCCCCGATCGATCGCCACTCCCCGATCAATCGACACTCCCCGATCGACACGTCCCGATCATTCGACACTCCCCGATCGACACTCCCGATCGACACTCCGGATCGACACTCCCCGATCGATACTCCCGATCGACACTTCCCGACCAATCGACACTCCCCGATCGACACTCCCGATCGACACTTCCCGACCAATCGACACTCCCCGATCGACAGTCCCCGATCGACACTCCCCGATCGATCGACACTCCCTGATCGACACTCCCCGATCGATCGACATTCCCCAATCAACACTCCCTGATCGACAATCCCCGATCGATCGAAACTCCCCGATCGACACTCCCCGATCGACACTCCCCGATCGATCGACACTCCCCGATCGATACTCCCCGATCGACACTCCCCGATCGACGCTCCACGATCGACACTCTCCGATCGACACTCCCCGATTGACACTCCCAAATCAACACTCCCCATGCGACAGTCCCCGATCGACACTTCCCGATCGACACTCCCCGATCGAAACTCCCCGATCGACACCCCCCATGCGACACTCCACGATCGACACTCCCCGATCGACACTCTCCGATCGACACTCCCCAATCGACACTCCCCGATCGACACTCTCCGATCGACACTCCCCAATCGACACTCCCCGATCGACACTCTCCGATCGACACTCCCCAATCGACACTCTCCGATCGACACTCCCCAATCGACACTCCCCGATCGACACTCTCCGATCGACACTCCCCGATCGACACTCTCCGATCGACAATCCCCAATTGACACTCCCCGATCATTCATCACTCCCCGATCGATCGGCAATCCCCGATCGACATTCATCGATTGATCGACATTCTCCGATCGACACTCCACGATTGACACTGTCCGATCAATCGACACTCGCCGATCGACACTCGCCAATCAATCGACACTCCCCGATCGACACTCCCCGATCGACACTCCCCGATCGACACTCCCCGATCGACAATCCCCGATCGACACTCCCCGATCGACACTCCCCGATCAACAGTCCCCGATTGACACTCCCCGATCGACACTCTCCGATCGACACTCCCCGATCGACAATCCCCGATCAATCGACACTCCGCGATCGATGCTCTCCGATCGATACTTACTGATCGACACTCCCCGATTGACACTCCCCGATTGACACTCCCTGATCATTCGTCACTCCCCGATTGATCGGCAATCACCGATCGACTCTCCCCGATCGACATTCATCGATTGATTGGCATTCTCCGATCGACACTCCACGATTGACGCTGCCTGATCAATCGACACTCCCTGATCGACACTCCCCGATCGACACTTCCCGACCAATCGACACTACCCGATCGACACTCGCCATGCGACACTCTCCGATCAACACTCCCCGATTGACACTCCCAAATCAACACTCCCCATGCGACACTCCCCGATCGACACTCCCCGATCGACACTACCCGATCGAGCAACACTTCCCGATTGACACTCCCCGATCGACACTCCCCGATCGACACTCCCCGATCGACACTCCCCGATCGATCAACACTCCCCGATCGACACTCCCCGATCGATCGACATTCCCCAATCAACATTCCCTGATCGACAATCCCCGATCGATCGAAACTCCCCGATCGACACTCTCCGATCGACACTCTCCGATCGACACTCCCCGATCGACACTCCCCGATCGATCGACACTCCCCGATCGACAATCCCCGATCAATCGAAACTCCGCGATCGATGCTCTCCGATCGATATTTCCTGATCGACGCTCCCCGATTGACACTCCCCGATCGACGCTCCACGATTGACACTCCCCGATCATTCGTCACTCCCCGATCGACACTCCCCGATCGACGCTCCACGATCGACACTCCCCGATCATTCGTCACTCCCCGATTGACACTCCCCGATCGACACTCCCCGATCATTCGTCACTCCCCGATCGATCGGCAATCCCCGATCGACTCTCCCCGATCGACATTCATCGATTGATCGACATTCTCCGATCGACACTCCACAATTGACACTGTCCGATCAATCGACACTCCCCGATCGACACTCGCCAATCAATCGACACTCCCCGATCGACACTCCCCGATCGACACTCCCCGATCGACACTTCCCGACCAATCGACACTCCCCGATCGATACTCCCCGATCGACACTCCCCGATCGACACTCCCCGATCGACACTTCCCGACCAATCGACACTCCCCGATTGACACTCCCCGATCGACACTCTCCGATCGACACTCCCCGATCGACAATCCCCGATCAATCGACACTCCGCGATCGATGCTCTCCGATCGATACTTACTGATCGACACTCCCCGATTGACACTCCCCGATTGACACTCCCCGATCATTCGTCACTCCCCGATTGATCGGCAATCACCGATCGACTCTCCCCGATCGACATTCATCGATTGATCGGCATTCTCCGATCGACACTCCACGATTGACGCTGCCTGATCAATTGACACCCGCCGATCGACACTCCCTGATCGACACGCCCCGATCGACACTTCCCGACCAATTGACACTACCCGATCGACACTCGCAGATCAATCGACACTCCCCGATCGACACTCCCCATGCGACACTCCACGATCGACACTCTCCGATCGACACTCCCCGATTGACACTCCCCGATCGACACTCCACGATCGAGCAACACTTCCCGATCGACACTCCCCGATCGAAACTTGCCAATCGATCGACACTCCCCGATCGACACTCCCCGATCGACAATCCCCGATCGACACTCCCCGATCGACACTCACCGATTGATCGACATTCTCCGATTGACACTCCCCGATCGATCGACACTCCTCGATCGACACTCCTGATCGATTGACACTCCCCGATCGACAATCCCCGATTGATCGCCACTCCCCAATCGCATTTCCCCGATCGATCGACACTCCCCGATCGACACTTCCCGATCGACACTCCCTGATCGATCGACACTCCCCGATCGACACTCCCCGATCGACACTCCCCGATCGACACTCCCCGATCGATCAACACTCCCCGATTGACACTCCCCGATCGACACTCCCCGATCGATCGACATTCCCCAATCAACATTCCCTGATTGACAATCCCCGATCGATCGAAACTCCCCGATCGACACTCTCCGATCGACACTCCCCGATCAACACTCCCCATGCGACACTCCACGATCGACACTCTCCGATCGACACTCCCCAATCGACACTCTCCGATCGACACTCCCCGATTGACACTCCCAAATCAACACTCCCCATGCGACACTCCCCGATCGACACTCCCCGATCGACACTACCCGATCGAGCAACACTTCCCGATCGACACTCCCCGATCGACAATCCCCGATCAATCGACACTCCGTGATCGATGCTCTCCGATCGATACTTACTGATCGACACTTCCCGATTGACACGCCCCGATCGACACTCCCCGATCGACACTCCCCGATCGACAATCCCCGATCAATTGAAACTCCGTGATCGATGCTCTCCGATCGATACTTACTGATCGGCACTTCCCGATTGACACGCCCCGATCGACACTCCCCGATCGACACTCCCCGATTGACACTCCCCGATCATTCGTCACTCCCTGATCGATCGGCAATCCCCGATCGACATTCATCGATTGATCGACATTCTCCGATCGACACTCCCCGATCGACACTCTCCGATCGACACTCCCCGATCGACAATCTCCGATCGACACTCCCCGATCGACACTCCCCGATCGACACTCCCCGATCGACACTCCCCGATCGACACTCCCCGATCTCACTCTCCGATCGACACTCTCCGATCGACACTCCCCAATCGACACTCCCCGATCGACAGTCCCCGATCGACACTCCCCGATCGACACTCCCCGATCGACACAGCCGATCGACACTCCCCGATCGACAATCCCCGATCAATCGACACTCCGCGATCGATGCTCTCCGATTGATACTTACTGATCGACACTCCCCGATTGACACTCCCCGATCGACTCTCCCCGATTGACATTCATCGATTGATCGGCATTCTCCGATCGACACTCCACGATTGACGCTGCCTGATCAATCGACACTCCCCGATCGACACTCCCCGATCGACACTCCCCATGCGACACTCCACGATCGACACTCTCCGATTGACACTCCCCGATCGATCGACACTCCCAAATCAACACTCCCCATGCGACACTCCCCGATCGACACTCCCCGATCGACAATCCCCGATCGATCGCCACTCCCAAATCAACACTCCCCATGCGACACTCCCCGATCGACACTCCCCGATCGACAATCCCCGATCGATCGCCACTCCCCAATCGCAATTCCCCGATCGATTGACACTCCCCGATCGACACTTCCCGATCGACACTCCCCGATCGATCGACAATCTCCGATCGACACTCCCCGATCGACACTCCCCGATCGATCGACAATCTCCGATCGACACTCCCCGATCGACACTCCCCGATCGACACTCCCCGATCGATCGACACTCCCTGATTGACACTCCCCGATCGACACTCCCCGATCGACACTACCCGATCGAGCAACACTTCCCGATCGAGCAACACTTCCCGATCGACACTCCCCGATCGACACTCCCCGATCGACACTCGCCGATCGATCGAAACTCCCCGATCGACACTCTCCGATTGATCGAGACTTCCCGATCGACACTCCCCGATCGACACTCCCCGATCGACAATCCCCGATCGATCGCCACTCCCAAATCAACACTCCCCATGCGACACTCCACGATCGACACTCCCCGATCGACACTCTCCGATCGACACTCCCCGATCGACACCCCCCATGCGACACTCCACGATCGACATTCTCCGATCGACACTCCCCAATTGACACTCCCCGATCATTCATCACTCCCCGATCGATCGGCAATCCCCGATCGACATTCATCGATTGATCGACATTCTCCGATCGACACTCCACGATTGACACTGTCCGATCAATCGACACTCGCCGATCGACACTCGCCAATCAATCGACACTCCCCGATCGACACTCCCCGATCGACACTCCCCGATCGACACTCCCCGATCGACAATCCCCGATCGACACTCCCCGATCGACACTCCACGATCGACACTCCCCGATTGACACTCCCCGATCGACACTCCCCGATCGACACTCTCCGATCGACACTCCCCGATCGACACTCCCCGATCGACACTCCCCGATCAACAGTCCCCGATTGACACTCCCCGATCGACACTCTCCGATCGACACTCCCCGATCGACAATCCCCGATCAATCGACACTCCGCGATCGATGCTCTCCGATCGATACTTACTGATCGACACTCCCCGATTGACACTCCACTCCCCGATTGACACTCCCTGATCATTCGTCACTCCCCGATTGATCGGCAATCACCGATTGACTCTCCCCGATCGACATTCATCGATTGATTGGCATTCTCCGATCGACACTCCACGATTGACGCTGCCTGATCAATCGACACTCCCCGATCGACACTCCCTGATCGACACTCCCCGATCGACACTTCCCGACCAATTGACACTACCCGATCGACACTCGCAGATCAATCGACACTCCCCGATCGACACTCCCCATGCGACACTCTCCGATCGACACTCCCCGATCGACACTACCCGATCGACACTACCCGATCGAGCAACACTCCCCGATCGACACTCCCCGATTGACACTCCCCGATCGACACTCCCCGATCGATCAACACTCCCCGATCGACACTCCCCGATCGATCGACATTCCCCAATCAACATTCCCTGATCGACAATCCCCGATCGATCGAAACTCCCCGATCGACACTCTCCGATCGACACTCTCCGATCGACACTCCCCGATCGACACTCCCCGATCGATCGACACTCCCCGATCGACAATCCCCGATCAATCGAAACTCCACGATCGATGCTCTCTGATCGATATTTCCTGATCGACGCTCCCCGATTGACACTCCCCGATCATTCGTCACTCCCCGATCGACACTACCCGATCGAGCAACACTTCCCGATCGACACTCCCCGATCGACACTCCCCGATCGACACTCGCCGATCGATCGAAACTCCCCGATCGACACTCTCCGATCGATCGAGACTTCCCGATCGACACTCTCTGATCGATACTCCCCGATCGATCGAAACTCCCCGATTGACACTCCCCGATCGACACTCCTCGATCAACACTCTCCGATCGACACTCCCCAATCGACACTCTCCGATCGATCGACACTCCCCAATCGACACTACCCGATCGATCGACACTCCCCGATCGACACTCCCCGATTGACACTCCCCGATCGATCGACATTCCCCGATCGACACTCCCCGATCGACACTCCCCGATCGATCGACACTCCCTGATCGACAATCCCTGATCAATCAACACTCCGCGATCGATGTTCTCCGATCGATATTTCCTGATCGACACTCCCCGATTGACACTCCCCGATCGACACTCCCCGATCGACACTCCCCGATCAACAGTCCCCGATTGACACTCCCCGATCGACACTCTCCGATCGACACTCCCCGATCGACAATCCCCGATCAATCGACACTCCGCGATCGATGCTCTCCGATCGATACTTACTGATCGACACTCCCCGATTGACACTCCCCGATTGACACTCCCTGATCATTCGTCACTCCCCGATTGATCGGCAATCCCCGATCGACTCTCCCCGATCGACATTCATCGATTGATTGGCATTCTCCGATCGACACTCCACGATTGACGCTGCCTGATCAATCGACACCCCCCGATCGACACTCCCTGATCGACACTCCCCGATCGACACTTCCCGACCAATTGACACTACCCGATCGACACTCGCAGATCAATCGACACTCCCCGATCGACACTTCCCGACCAATTGACACTACCCGATCGACACTCGCAGATCAATCGACACTCCCCGATCGATGTTCTCCGATCGATATTTCCTGATCGACACTCCCCGATTGACACTCCCCGATCGACACTCCCCGATCGACACTCCCCGATCAACAGTCCCCGATTGACACTCCCCGATCGACACTCTCCGATCGACACTCCCCGATCGACAATCCCCGATCAATCGACACTCCGCGATCGATGCTCTCCGATCGATACTTACTGATCGACACTCCCCGATTGACACTCCCCGATTGACACTCCCTGATCATTCGTCACTCCCCGATTGATCGGCAATCCCCGATCGACTCTCCCCGATCGACATTCATCGATTGATTGGCATTCTCCGATCGACACTCCACGATTGACGCTGCCTGATCAATCGACACTCCCCGATCGACACTCCCTGATCGACACTCCCCGATCGACACTTCCCGACCAATTGACACTACCCGATCGACACTCGCAGATCAATCGACACTCCCCGATCGACACTTCCCGACTAATTGACACTACCCGATCGACACTCGCAGATCAATCGACACTCCCCATGCGACACTCTCCGATCGACACTCCCCGATTGACACTCCCAAATCAACACTCCCCATGCGACACTCCCCGATCGACACTCCCCGATCGACACTACCCGATCGAGCAACACTTCCCGATCGACACTCCCCGATCGACACTCCCCGATCGATCAACACTCCCCGATCGACACTCCCCGATCGATCGACATTCCCCAATCAACATTCCCTGATCGACAATCCCCGATCGATCGAAACTCCCCGATCGACACTCTCCGATCGACACTCTCCGATCGACACTCCCCGATCGACACTCCCCGATCGATCGACACTCCCCGATCGACAATCCCCGATCAATCGAAACTCCACGATCGATGCTCTCCGATCGATATTTCCTGATCGACACTCCCCGATCGACACTCCTCGATCGACACTCCCCGATTGACACTCCCCGATCATTCGTCACTCCCCGATCGACACTACCCGATCGAGCAACACTCCCCGATCGATACTCCCTGATCGACACTCCCCGATCGACACTCCCCGATCGACACTCACCGATCGATCGAAACTCCCCGATCGACACTCTCCGATCGATCGAGACTTCCCGATCGACACTCTCTGATCGATACTCCCCGATCGATCGAAACTCCCCGATTGACACTCGCCGATCGACACTCCCCATGCGACACTCCTCGATCAACACTCTCCGATCGACACTCCCCGATCGACACTCCCCATGCGACACTCCACGATCGACACTCTCCGATCGACACTCCCCAATCGACACTCTCCGATCGATCGACATTCCCCGATCGACACTCCCCGATCGACATTCCCCGATCGACACTCCCCGATCGACACTCCCCGATCGACACTACCCGATCGATCGACACTCCCCGATCGACACTCCCCGATTGACACTCCCCGATCGATCGACATTCCCCGATCGACACTCCCCGATCGACACTCCCCGATCGATCGACACTCCCTGATCGACAATCCCCGATCAATCAACACTCCGCGATCGATGTTCTCCGATCGATATTTCCTGATCGACACTCCCCGATCGACACTCTCCGATCGACACTCCCCGATCGACAATCCCCGATCAATCGACACTCCGCGATCGATGCTCTCCGATCGATACTTACTGATCGACACTCCCCGATTGACACTCCACTCCCCGATTGACACTCCCTGATCATTCGTCACTCCCCGATTGATCGGCAATCACCGATTGACTCTCCCCGATCGACATTCATCGATTGATTGGCATTCTCCGATCGACACTCCACGATTGACGCTGCCTGATCAATCGACACTCCCCGATCGACACTCCCTGATCGACACTCCCCGATCGACACTTCCCGACCAATTGACACTACCCGATCGACACTCGCAGATCAATCGACACTCCCCGATCGAAACTCCCCGATCGACACTACCCGATCGAGCAACACTTCCCGATCGACACTCCCCGATCGACACTCCCCGATTGACACTCCCCGATCGACACTCCCCGTTCGATCGACACTCCCCGATCGACACTCCCTGATCGACAATCCCCGATCGATCGAAACTCCCCGATCGACACTCTCCGATCGACACTCTCCGATCGACACTCCCCGATCGACACTCCCCGATCGATCGACACTCCCCGATCGACACTCCCCGATCGATCGACACTCCCCGATCGACACTCTCCGATTGACACTCTCCGATCGACACTCCCCGATCGACACTCCCCGATCGATCGACACTCCCCGATCGACACTCTCCGATTGACACTCTCCGATCGACACTCCCCGATCGACAATCCCCGATCAATCGAAACTCCACGATCGATGCTCTCCGATCGATATTTCCTGATCGACGCTCCCCGATTGACACTCCCCGATCATTCGTTACTCCCCGATCGACACTCCCCGATCGACACTCGCCGATCGATCGAAACTCCCCGATCGACACTCTCCGATCGATCGAGACTTCCCGATCGACACTCTCTGATCGATACTCCCCGATCGATCGAAACTCCCCGATTGACACTCCCCGATCGACACTCCCCATGCGACACTCCTCGATCAACACTCTCCGATCGACACTCCCCGATCGACATTCCCCATGCGACACTCCACGATCGACACTCTCCGATCGACACTCCCCAATCGACACTCTCCGATCGACACTCCCCGATTGACACTCCCAAATCAACACTCCCCATGCGACACTCCCCGATCGTCACTACACGATCGAGCAACACTTCCCGATCGACACTCCCCGATCGACACTTCCCGATCGACACTTCCCGATCAATCGACACTCTCCGATCGACACTCCCCGATTGACACTCCCAAATCAACACTCCCCATGCGACACTCCCCGATCGACACTCCCCAATCGACACTACCCGATCGAGCAACACTTCCCGATCGACACTCCCCGATCGACACTCCCCGATCGACACTTCCCGACCAATCGACACTCTCCGATCGACACTCCCCGATCGACAATCCCCGATCAATCGACACTCCGCGATCGATGCTCTCCGATCGATACTTACTGATCGACATTTCCCGATTGACACTCCCCGATCGACACTCCCCGATCATTCGTCACTCCCCGATCGATCGGCAATCCCCGATCGACATTCATCGATTGATCGACATTCTCCGATCGACACTCCACGATTGACACTGTCCGATCAATCGACACTCCCCGATCGACATTCCCCGATCGACACTCCCCGATCGACACTTCCCGACCAATCGACACTCCCCGATCGATACTCCCCGATCGACACTCCCCGATCGACACTCCCCGATCGACACTTCCCGACCAATCGACACTCACCGATTGACACTCCCCGATCAACACTCGCCAATCAATCGACACTCCCTGATCGACACTCCCCGATCTACACTCTCCGATCGACACTCCCCGATCGACAATCCCCGATCAATCGACACTCCGCGATCGATGCTCTCCGATCGATACTTACTGATCGACACTCCCCGATTGACACTCCCCGATTGACACTCCCCGATCATTCGTCACTCCCCGATTGATCGGCAATCACCGATCGACACTCCCCGATCGACATTCATCGATTGATCGGCATTCTCCGATCGACACTCCATGATTGACGCTGCCTGATCAATTGACACTCGCCGATCGACACTCCCTGATCGACACGCCCCGATCGACACTTCCCGACCAATTGACACTACCCGATCGACACTCGCAGATCAATCGACACTCCCCGATCGACACTCCCCATGCGACGCTCCACGATCGACACTCTCCGATCGACACTCCCCGATTGACACTCCCCGATCGACACTCCACGATCGAGCAACACTTCCCGATCGACACTCCCCGATCGAAACTTGCCAATCGATCGACACTCCCCGATCGACACTCCCCGATCGACAATCCCCGATTGATCGCCACTCCCCAATCGCAATTCCCCGATCGATCGACACTCCCCGATCGACACTTCCCGATCGACACTCCCTGATCGATCGACAATCTCCGATCGACACTCCCCGATCGACACTCCCCGATCGAAACTCCCCGATCGACACTCCCCGATCGACACTCCCCGATCGACACTCCCCGATCGATCAACACTCCCAGATTGACACTCCCCGATCGACACTCCCCGATCGATCGACATTCCCCAATCAACATTCCCTGATTGACAATCCCCGATCGATCGAAACTCCCCGATCGACACTCTCCGATCGACACTCCCCGATCGATCGACACTCCGCGATCGATGCTCTCCGATCGATATTTCCTGATCGACACTCCCCGATTGACACTCCCCGATTGACACTCCCCGATCATTCGTCACTCCCTGATCGATCGGCAATCCCCGATCGACAATCCCCGATCGACACTCCCCGATCGACACTCACCGATTGATCGACATTCTCCGATTGACACTCCCCGATCGATCGACACTCCTCGATCGACACTCCTGATCGATTGACACTCCCCGATCGACACTCCCCGATTGACACTCCCAAATCAACACTCCCCATGTGACACTCCCCGATCGACACTCCACGATCGAGCAACACTTCCCGATCGACACTCCCCGATCGAAACTTGCCAATCGATCGACACTCCCCGATCGACAATCCCCGATCGACACTCCCCGATCGACACTCACCGATTGATCGACATTCTCCAATTGACACTCCCCGATCGATCGACACTTCTCGATCGACACTCCTGATCGATTGACACTCCCCGATCGACAATCCCCGATTGATCGCCACTCCCCAATCGCAATTCCCCGATCGATCGACACTCCCCGATCGACACTTCCCGATCGACACTCCCTGATCGATCGACAATCTCCGATCGACACTCCCCGATCGACACTCCCCGATCGAAACTCCCCGATCGACACTCCCCGATCGACACTCCCCGATCGACACTCCCCGATCGATCAACACTCCCCGATTGACACTCCCCGATCGACACTCCCCGATCGATCGACATTCCCCAATCAACATTCCCTGATTGACAATCCCCGATCGATCGAAACTCCCCGATCGACACTCTCCGATCGACACTCCCCGATCGATTGACACTCCGCGATCGATGCTCTCCGATCGATATTTCCTGATCGACACTCCCCGATTGACACTCCCCGATTGACACTCCCCGATCATTCGTCACTCCCTGATCGATCGGCAATCCCCGATCGACATTCATCGATTGATCGACATTCTCTGATCGACACTCCATGATTGACACTGCCCGATCAATCGACACTACCCGATCGACACTCCCAATCGATCGACACTCCCCGATCGACACTTCCCGATCGACTCTCCCTGATCGATCGACAATCTCCGATCGACACTCCCCGATCGACACTCCCCGATTGACATTCCCCGATCGACACTCCCCGATCGACACTCCCCGATCGACACTCCCCGATCGATCGACACTCCCCGATCGACACTCCCCGATTGACACTCCCCGATCGATCGACATTCCCCGATCGACACTCCCCGATCGACACTCCCCGATCGATCGACACTCCCCGATCGACAATCCCCGATCAATCAACACTCCACGATCGATGTTCTCCGATCGATATTTCCTGATCGACACTCCCCGATTGACACTCCTCGATCATTCGTCACTCCCCGATCGACTCTCCCCGATCGACGCTCCACGATCGACACTCTCCGATCGACACTCCCCGATTGACACTCCCAAATCAACACTCCCCATGCGACACTCCCCGATCGACACTCCCCGATCGACACTACAAATCGAGCAACACTTCCCGATCGACACTCCCCGATCGACACTCCCCGATCGACACACTCCCCGATCGACACTCCCCGATCGATCGAGACTTCCCAATCGACACTCGCTGATCGACACTCCCTGATCGATCGAGACTCCCCGATTGACACTCCCCGATTGACACTCCACGATCGACACTCCCCGATCGACGCTCCACGATCGACACTCTCCGATCGACACTCCCCGATTGACACTCCCAAATCAACACTCCCCATACGACACTCCCCGATCGACACTCCCCGATCGACATTCCCCATGCGTCACTCCACGATCGACCCTCTCCGATCGACACTCCCCAATCGACACTCTCCGATCGACACTCCCCGATTGACACTCCCAAATCAACACTCCCCATGTGACACTCCCCGATCGACACTCCACGATCGAGCAACACTTCCCGATCGACAGTCCCCGATCGAAACTTGCCAATCGATCGACACTCCCCGATCGACACTCCCCGATCGACACTCCCCGATCGACAATCCCCGATCGACAATCCCCGATCGACACTCCCCGATCGACACTCACCGATTGATCGACATTCTCCGATTGACACTCCCCGATCGATCGACACTTCTCGATCGACACTCCTGATCGATTGACACTCCCCGATCGACAATCCCCGATTGATCGCCACTCCCCAATCGCAATTCCCCGATCGATCGACACTCCCCGATCGACACTTCCCGATCGACACTCCCTGATCGATCGACAATCTCCGATCGACACTCCCCGATCGACACTCCCCGATCGAAACTCCCCGATCGACACTCCCCGATCGACACTCCCCGATCGACACTCCCCGATCGATCAACACTCCCCGATTGACACTCCCCGATCGACACTCCCCGATCGATCGACATTCCCCAATCAACATTCCCTGATTGACAATCCCCGATCGATCGAAACTCCCCAATCGACACTCTCCGATCGACACTCCCCGATCAACACTCCCCATGCGACACTCCACGATCGACACTCTCCGATCGACACTCCCCAATCGACACTCTCCGATCGACACTCCCCGATCGACAATCCCCGATCAATCGACACTCCGTGATCGATGCTCTCCGATCGATACTTACTGATCGACACTTCCCGATTGACACTCCCCGATCGACACTCCCCGATCGACACTCCCCGATTGACACTCCCCGATCATTCGTCACTCCCTGATCGATCGGCAATCCCCGATCGACATTCATCGATTGATCGACATTCTCTGATCGACACTCCATGATTGACACTGCCCGATCAATCGACACTACCCGATCGACACTTCCCGACCAATCGACACTCCCCGATCGACACTCCCCGATCGACACTCCCCGATTGACACTCCCCGATCATTCGTCACTCCCTGATCGATCGGCAATCCCCGATCGACATTCATCGATTGATCGACATTCTCTGATCGACACTCCATGATTGACACTGTCCGATCAATCGACACTCCCCGATCGACACTCGCCAATCAATCGACACTCCCCGATCGACATTCCCCGATCGACACTCCCCGATCGACACTTCCCGACCAATCGACACTCCCCGATCGATACTCCCCGATCGACACTCCCCGATCGACACTCCCCGATCGACACTTCCCGACCAATCGACACTCACCGATTGACACTCCCCGATCGACACTCGCCAATCAATCGACACTCCCTGATCGACACTCCCCGATCTACACTCTCCGATCGACACTCCCCGATCGACAATCCCCGATCAATCGACACTCCGCGATCGATGCTCTCCGATCGATACTTACTGATCGACACTCCCCGATTGACACTCCCCGATTGACACTCCCCGATCATTCGTCACTCCCCGATTGATCGGCAATCACCGATCGACACTCCCCGATCGACATTCATCGATTGATCGGCATTCTCCGATCGACACTCCATGATTGACGCTGCCTGATCAATTGACACTCGCCGATCGACACTCCCTGATCGACACGCCCCGATCGACACTTCCCGACCAATTGACACTACCCGATCGACACTCGCAGATCAATCGACACTCCCCGATCGACACTCCCCATGCGACACTCCACGATCGACACTCTCCGATCGACACTCCCCGATCGACACTCCCCATGCGACACTCCACGATCGACACTCTCCGATCGACACTCCCCGATTGACACTCCCCGATCGACACTCCACGATCGACACTCCCCATGCGACGCTCCACGATCGACACTCTCCGATCGACACTCCCCGATTGACACTCCCCGATCGACACTCCACGATCGAGCAACACTTCCCGATCGACACTCCCCGATCGAAACTTGCCAATCGATCGACACTCCCCGATCGACACTCCCCGATCGACAATCCCCGATCGACACTCCCCGATCGACACTCACCGATTGATCGACATTCTCCGAATGACACTCCCCGATCGATCGACACTCCTCGATCGACACTCCTGATCGATTGACACTCCCCGATCGACACTCCCCGATTGACACTCCCAAATCAACACTCCCCATGTGACACTCCCCGATCGACACTCCCCGATCGAAACTTGCCAATCGATCGACACTCCCCGATCGACAATCCCCGATCGACACTCCCCGATCGACACTCACCGATTGATCGACATTCTCCGATTGACACTCCCCGATCGATCGACACTTCTCGATCGACACTCCTGATCGATTGACACTCCCCGATCGACAATCCCCGATTGATCGCCACTCCCCAATCGCAATTCCCCGATCGATCGACACTCCCCGATCGACACTTCCCGATCGACACTCCCTGATCGATCGACAATCTCCGATCGACACTCCCCGATCGACACTCCCCGATCGAAACTCCCCGATCGACACTCCCCGATCGACACTCCCCGATCGACACTCCCCGATCGATCAACACTCCCCGATTGACACTCCCCGATCGACACTCCCCGATCGATCGACATTCCCCAATCAACATTCCCTGATTGACAATCCCCGATCGATCGAAACTCCCCGATCGACACTCTCCGATCGACACTCCCCGATCGATCGACACTCCGCGATCGATGCTCTCCGATCGATATTTCCTGATCGACACTCCCCGATTGACACTCCCCGATTGACACTCACCGATCATTCGTCACTCCCTGATCGATCGGCAATCCCCGATCGACATTCATCGATTGATCGACATTCTCTGATCGACACTCCATGATTGACACTGCCCGATCAATCGACACTACCCGATCGACACTCCCAATCGATCGACACTCCCCGATCGACACTTCCCGATCGACTCTCCCTGATCGATCGACAATCTCCGATCGACACTCCCCGATCGACACTCCCCGATCGATCGAGACTTCCCAATCGACACTCGCTGATCGATCGAGACTCCACGATCGACACTCCCCGATCGACACTACAAATCGAGCAACACTTCCCGATCGACACTCCCCGATCGACACTCCCCGATCGACACACTCCCCGATCGACACTCCCCGATCGATCGAGACTTCCCAATCGACACTCGCTGATCGACACTCCCTGATCGATCGAGACTCCACGATCGACACTCTCCGATCGACACTCCCCGATTGACACTCCCCATGCGACACTCCCCGATCGACACTCCCCGATCGACATTCCCCATGCGTCACTCCACGATCGACCCTCTCCGATCGACACTCCCCGATCGACACTCTCCGATCGACACTCT
This sequence comes from Pristiophorus japonicus, assembly GCF_044704955.1. Classification (NCBI taxonomy): domain Eukaryota; kingdom Metazoa; phylum Chordata; class Chondrichthyes; family Pristiophoridae; genus Pristiophorus; species Pristiophorus japonicus. Next base: position 10,393,682 of record NC_091979.1, read on the forward strand.
CCGATTGACACTCCCAAATCAACACTCCCCATACGACACTCCCCGATCGACACTCCCCGATTGACACTCCCCGATTGACACTCCCAAATCAACACTCCCCATACGACACTCCCCGATCGACACTCCCCGATTGACACTCCCCGATTGACACTCCCAAATCAACACTCCCCATACGACACTCTCCGATCGACACTCCCCGATTGACACTCCCAAATCAACACTCCCCATGTGACACTCCCCGATCGACAATCCCCGATCGACAATCCCCGATCGACACTCCCCGATCGACACTCACCGATTGATCGACATTCTCCGATTGACACTCTCCGATCGATCGACACTTCTCGATCGACACTCCTGATCGATTGACACTCCCCGATCGACAATCCCCGATTGATCGCCACTCCCCAATCGCAATTCCCCGATCGATCGACACTCCCCGATCGACACTTCCCGATCGACACTCCCTGATCGATCGAAAATCTCCAATCGACACTCCCCGATCGACACTCCCCGATCGAAACTCCCCGATCGACACTCCCCGATCGACACTCCCCGATCGACACTCCCCGATCGATCAACACTCCCCGATTGACACTCCCCGATCGACACTCCCCGATCGATCGACATTCCCCAATCAACATTCCCTGATTGACACTCCCCGATCGATCGAAACTCCCCGATCGACACTCTCCGATCGACACTCCCCGATCAACACTCCCCATGCGACACTCCACGATCGACACTCTCCGATCGACACTCCCCAATCGACACTCTCCGATCGACACTCCCCGATCGACACTCCCAAATCAACATTCCCTGATTGACAATCCCCGATCGATCGAAACTCCCCGATCGACACTCCCCGATCAACACTCCCCATGCGACACTCCACGATTGACACTCTCCGATCGACACTCCCCGATCAACACTCCCCATGCGACACTCCACGATCGACACTCTCCGATCGACACTCCCCAATCGACACTCTCCGATCGACACTCCCCGATCGACAATCCCCGATCAATCGACACTCCGTGATCGATGCTCTCCGATCGATACTTACTGATCGACACTTCCCGATTGACACTCCCCGATCGACACTCCCCGATCGACACTCCCCGATTGACACTCCCCGATCATTCGTCACTCCCTGATCGATCGGCAATCCCCGATCGACATTCATCGATTGATCGACATTCTCTGATCGACACTCCATGATTGACACTGCCCGATCAATCGACACTACCCGATCGACACTTCCCGACCAATCGACACTCCCCGATCGACACTCCCCGATCGACACTCCCCGATCGACACTCACCGATCGACACTCTCCGATCGACACTACCCGATCGACACTCTCCGATCGACACTCCCCGATCGACACTCCCCGATCGACACTCCCCGATCGACACTCCCCGATCGACACTCCCCGATCGACACTCCCCGATCGACACTCCCCGATCGACACTACCCGATCGACACTCTCCGATCGACACTCCCCGATCGACACTCCCCGATCGACACTCCCCGATCGACACTCCCCGATCGACACTCCCCGATTGACACTCCCCGATTGACACTCCCTGATCATTCATTCTTCCCCGATCGATCGGCAATCCCCGATCGACATTCATCGATTGATCGGCATTCTCCGATCGACACTCCCCGATCGACACTCTCCGATCGACACTCCCTGATCGGCACTCCCTGATCATTCATTCTTCCCCGATCGATCGGCAATCCCCGATCGACATTCATCGATTGATCGGCATTCTCCGATCGACACTCCCCGATCGACACTCCCCGATTGACACTCCCCGATTGACACTCCCTGATCATTCATTCTTCCCCGATCGATCGGCAATCCCCGATCGACATTCATCGATTGATCGGCATTCTCCGATCGACACTCCCTGATCGACACTCCCCGATCGACACTCCCCGATCGACACTACCCGATCGACACTCCCCGATCGACACTCCCCGATCGACACTACCCGATCGACACTACCCGATCGACACTCCCCGATCGACACTCCCCGATCGACACTCCCCGATCGACACTCCCCGATTGACATTCCCCAATCGACACTCTCCGATCGACACTCCCCGATCGACACTCCCCGATCGATCGACACTCCCCGATCGACACTCCCCGATTGACACTCCCCGATCGATCGACATTCCCCGATCGACACTCCCCGATCGACACTCCCCGATCGATCGACACTCCCCGATCGACAAACCCCGATCAATCAACACTCCGCGATCGATGTTCTCCGATCGATATTTCCTGATCGACACTCCCCGATTGACACTCCCCGATTGACACTCCCCGATCATTCGTCACTCCCCGATCGATCGGCAATCCCCGATCGACTCTCCCGGATCGACGCTCCACGATCGACACTCTCCGATCGACACTCTCCGATTGACACTCCCAAATCAACACTCCCCATGCGACACTCCCCGATCGACACTCCCCGATCGACACTACAAATCGAGCAACACTTCCCGATCGACACTCCCCGATCGACACTCCCCGATAGACACACTCCCCGATCGACACTCCCCGATTGATCGAGACTTCCCAATCGACACTCGCTGATCGACACTCCCTGATCGATCGAGACTCCCCGATTGACACTCCCCGATTGACACTCCCCGATTGACACTCCCCGATTGACACTCCCCGATCGACACTCTCCGATCGACACTCCCCAATCGACACTCCCCGATTGACACTCCCAAATCAACACTCCCCATGCGACACTCCCCGATCGACACTCCCCGATCGACACTCCCCATGCGTCACTCCACGATCGACCCTCTCCGATCGACACTCCCCAATCGACACTCTCCGATCGACACTCCCCGATTGACACTCCCAAATCAACACTCCCCATGTGACACTCCCCGATCGACACTCCCCGATCGACACTCCCCAATCGACACTCCCCGATCGACACTCCCCTATTGACACTCCACGATCGACACTCCCCGATCGACAGTCCCCGATCGACACTCCCCAATCGACACTCTCCGATCGACACTCCCCGATTGACACTCCCAAATCAACACTCCCCATGCGACACTCTCCGATCGACACTCCCCGATCGACACTACCCGATTGAGCAACACTTCCCGATCGACACTCCCTGATCGACACTTCCCGATCGACACTTCCTGACCAATCGACACTCTCCGATCGACACTCCCCGATCGACAATCCCCGATCAATCGACACTCCGTGATCGATGCTCTCCAATCGATACTTACTGATCGACACTTCCCGATTGACACTCCCCGATTGACACTCCCCGATTGACACTCCCCGATCGACACTCCCCGATCATTCGTCACTCCCCGATCGATCGACACACCCCGATCGACATTCATCGATTGATCGACATTCTCCGATGGACACTCCACGATTGACACTGTCCGATCAATCGACACTCCCTGATCGACACTCGCCAATCGATCGACACTCCCTGATCGACACGCCCCGATCGACACTCCCCGATCGACACTCCCCGATCGACACTTCCCGACCAATCGACACTCCCCGATCGACACTCCCCGATCGACACTCTCCGATCGACACTCCCGGATTGAACGACACTCCCCGATCGATCGACAATCTCCCATCGATCGACACTCCCCGATCGACTTTCCTCGATCAACACTCCCTTAGCGATCGCCACTCCCCGATCATCACTCCCCGATCGATCGCCACTCCCCGATCGATCGACACTCCCCGATCGACACTTCCCGATCATTCGACACTCCCCGATCGACACTCCTGATCAAAACTCCCCGATCGATTGGCACTCCCCGATCGACACTCCCCGATCATTCGTCACTCCCCGATCGATCGGCAATCCCCGATCGACATTCATTGATTGATCGACATTCTCCGATCGACACTCCACGATTGACACTGTCCGATCAATCGACACTCCCCGATCAACACTCGCCAATCAATCGACACTCCCCGATCGACACGCCCCGATCGACACTCCCCGATCGACACTTCCCGACCAATCGACACTCCCCGATCGATACTCCCCGATCGACACTCCCCGATCGACACTCCCCGATCGACACTTCCCGACCAATCGACACTCCCCGATTGACACTCCCCGATCGACACTCGCCAATCAATCGACACTCCCTGATCGACACTCCCCGATCGACACTCTCCGATCGACACTCCCCGATCGACAATCCCCGATCAATCGACACTCCGCGATCGATGCTCTCCGATCGATACTTACTGATCGACACTCCCCAATTGACACTCCCCGATTGACACTCCCCGATCATTCGTCACTCCCCGATTGATCGGCAATCACCGATCGACTCTCCCCGATCGACATTCATCGATTGATCGGCATTCTCCGATCGACACTCCACAATTGACGCTGCCTGATGAATTGACACCCGCCGATCGACACTCCCTGATCGACACGCCCCGATCGACACTTCCCGACCAATTGACACTACCCGATCGACACTATTCGATCGAGACTTCCCGATCGACACTCTCTGATCGACACTCCCCGATCGATCGAAACTCCCCGATTGACACTCCCCGATCGACACTCCACATGCGACACTCCACGATCAACACTCTCCGATCGACACTCCCCGATCAACACTCCCCATGCGACACTCCACGATCGACACTCTCCGATCGACACTCCCCAATCGACACTCTCCGATCGACACTCCCCGATTGACACTCCCCATGCGACACTCCACGATCAACACTCTCCGATCGACACTCCCCGATTGACACTCCCAAATCAACACTCCCCATGCGACACTCCCCGATCGACACTCCCCGATCGACACTCTCCGATCGACACTCCCCGATCGACACTCCCCATGCGACACTCCACGATCGACACTCTCCGATCGACACTCCCCAATCGACACTCCCCGATCGACACTCCCCGATCGACACTCCCCGATCGACAATCCCCGATCAATCGACACTCCGTGATCGATGCTCTCCGATCGATACTTACTGATCGACACTTCCCGATTGACACTCCCCGATCGACACTCCCCGATCGACACTCCCCGATTGACACTCCCCGATCATTCGTCACTCCCTGATCGATCGGCAATCCCCGATCGACATTCATCGATTGATCGACATTCTCCGATCGACACTCCATGATTGACACTGCCCGATCAATCGACACTACCCGATTGACACTCCCGATCGATCGACACTCCCCGATCGACACTTCCCGATCGACACTCCCTGATCGATCGACAATCTCCGATCGACACTCCCCGATCGACACTCTCCGATCGACACTCCCCGATCGACACTCCCCGATCGACACTCCCCGATCGATCGACACTCCCCGATCGACACTCCCCGATTGACACTCCCCGATCGATCGACATTCCCCGATCGACACTCCCCGATCGACACTCCCCGATCGATCGACACTCCCCGATCGACAATCCCCGATCAATCAACACTCCGCGATCGATGTTCTCCGATCGATATTTCCTGATCGACACTCCCCGATTGACACTCCCCGATTGACACTCCCCGATCATTCGTCACTCCCCGATCGATCGGCAATCCCCGATCGACTCTCCCCGATCGACGCTCCACGATCGACACTCTCCGATCGACACTCCCCGATTGACACTCCCAAATCAACACTCCCCATGCGACACTGCCTGATCGACACTCCCCGATCGACACTACAAATCGAGCAACACTTCCCGATCGACACGCCCCGATCGACACTCCCCGATCGACACACTCCCCGATCGACACTCCCCGATCGATACTCCCCGATCGACACTCCCCGATCGACACTTCCCGACCAATCGATACTCCCCGATCGACACTCCCCGATCGACACTTCCCGACCAATCGACACTCCCCGATCGATACTCCCCGATCGACACTCCCCGATCGACACTCCCCGATCGACACTTCCCGACCAATCGACACTCCCCGATTGACACTCCCCGATCGACACTCGCCAATCAATCGACACTCCCTGATCGACACTCCCCGATCGACACTCTCCGATCGACACTCCCCGATCGACAATCCCCGATCAATCGACACTCCGCGATCGATGCTCTCCGATCGATACTTACTGATCGACACTCCCCAATTGACACTCCCCGATTGACACTCCCCGATCATTCGTCACTCCCCGATTGATCGGCAATCACCGATCGACTCTCCCCGATCGACATTCATCGATTGATCGGCATTCTCCGATCGACACTCCACAATTGACGCTGCCTGATGAATTGACACCCGCCGATCGACACTCCCTGATCGACACGCCCCGATCGACACTTCCCGACCAATTGACACTACCCGATCGACACTATTCGATCGAGACTTCCCGATCGACACTCTCTGATCGACACTCCCCGATCGATCGAAACTCCCCGATTGACACTCCCCGATCGACACTCCACATGCGACACTCCACGATCAACACTCTCCGATCGACACTCCCCGATCAACACTCCCCATGCGACACTCCACGATCGACACTCTCCGATCGACACTCCCCAATCGACACTCTCCGATCGACACTCCCCGATTGACACTCCCCATGCGACACTCCACGATCAACACTCTCCGATCGACACTCCCCGATTGACACTCCCAAATCAACACTCCCCATGCGACACTCCCCGATCGACACTCCCCGATCGACACTCTCCGATCGACACTCCCCGATCGACACTCCCCATGCGACACTCCACGATCGACACTCTCCGATCGACACTCCCCAATCGACACTCCCCGATCGACACTCCCCGATCGACACTCCCCGATCGACAATCCCCGATCAATCGACACTCCGTGATCGATGCTCTCCGATCGATACTTACTGATCGACACTTCCCGATTGACACTCCCCGATCGACACTCCCCGATCGACACTCCCCGATTGACACTCCCCGATCATTCGTCACTCCCTGATCGATCGGCAATCCCCGATCGACATTCATCGATTGATCGACATTCTCCGATCGACACTCCATGATTGACACTGCCCGATCAATCGACACTACCCGATCGACACTCCCGATCGATCGACACTCCCCGATCGACACTTCCCGATCGACACTCCCTGATCGATCGACAATCTCCGATCGACACTCCCCGATCGACACTCTCCGATCGACACACCCCGATCGACACTCCCCGATCGACACTCCCCGATCGATCGACACTCCCCGATCGACACTCCCCGATTGACACTCCCCGATCGATCGACATTCCCCGATCGACACTCCCCGATCGACACTCCCCGATCGATCGACACTCCCCGATCGACAATCCCCGATCAATCAACACTCCGCGATCGATGTTCTCCGATCGATATTTCCTGATCGACACTCCCCGATCGACTCTCCCCGATCGACGCTCCACGATCGACACTCTCCGATCGACACTCCCCGATTGACACTCCCAAATCAACACTCCCCATGCGACACTCCCCGATCGACACTCCCCGATCGACACTACAAATCGAGCAACACTTCCCGATCGACACTCCCCGATCGACACTCCCCGATCGACACACTCCCCGATCGACACTCCCCGATCGATCGAGACTTCTCAATCGACACTCGCTGATCGACACTCCCTGATCGATCGACACTCCCCGATTGACATTCCCCGATCGACACTCCCCGATTGACACTTCCCAATCGACACTCCCCGATTGACATTCCCCGATCGACACTCCCCGATCGACACTCCCCGATCGACACTCCCCGATTGACACTTCCCAATCGACACTCTCCGATCGACACTCCCCGATTGACACTCCCCGATTGACATTCCCCGATCGACACTCCCCGATCGACACTCCCCGATCGACACTCCCCGATCGACACTCCCCGATCGACACTCCCCGATCGACACTTCCCAATCGACACTCTCCGATCGACACTCCCCGATCGACACTCCCCGATCGACACTCCCCGATCGACACTACCCGATCGACACTCCCCGATCGACACTCCCCGATCGATACTTGCCAATCGATCGACAATCAACGATCGACACTACCCGATCGAGCAACATTTCCCGATCGACACTCCCTGATCGACATTCCCCGATCGACACTTCCTGACCAATCGACACTCTCCGATCGACACTCCCCGATCGAAACTTGCCAATCGATCGACAATCAACGATCGACACTCCCCGATCGATCGACATTCTCCGATTGACACTCCCCGATCGATCGACACTCCTCGATCGACACTCCTGATCGATTGACACTCCCCGATCGACAATCCCCGATTGACACTCCCCATGCGACACTCCACGATCAACACTCTCCGATCGACACTCCCCGATTGACACTCCCAAATCAACACTCCCCATGCGACACTCCCCGATCGACACTCCCCGATCGACACTCTCCGATCGACACTCCCCGATCGACACTCCCCATGCGACACTCCACGATCGACACTCTCCGATCGACACTCCCCAATCGACACTCCCCGATCGACACTCCCCGATCGACACTCCCCGATCGACAATCCCCGATCAATCGACACTCCGTGATCGATGCTCTCCGATCGATACTTACTGATCGACACTTCCCGATTGACACTCCCCGATCGACACTCCCCGATCGACACTCCCCGATTGACACTCCCCGATCATTCGTCACTCCCTGATCGATCGGCAATCCCCGATCGACATTCATCGATTGATCGACATTCTCCGATCGACACTCCATGATTGACACTGCCCGATCAATCGACACTACCCGATTGACACTCCCGATCGATCGACACTCCCCGATCGACACTTCCCGATCGACACTCCCTGATCGATCGACAATCTCCGATCGACACTCCCCGATCGACACTCTCCGATCGACACTCCCCGATCGACACTCCCCGATCGACACTCCCCGATCGATCGACACTCCCCGATCGACACTCCCCGATTGACACTCCCCGATCGATCGACATTCCCCGATCGACACTCCCCGATCGACACTCCCCGATCGATCGACACTCCCCGATCGACAATCCCCGATCAATCAACACTCCGCGATCGATGTTCTCCGATCGATATTTCCTGATCGACACTCCCCGATTGACACTCCCCGATTGACACTCCCCGATCATTCGTCACTCCCCGATCGATCGGCAATCCCCGATCGACTCTCCCCGATCGACGCTCCACGATCGACACTCTCCGATCGACACTCCCCGATTGACACTCCCAAATCAACACTCCCCATGCGACACTGCCTGATCGACACTCCCCGATCGACACTACAAATCGAGCAACACTTCCCGATCGACACGCCCCGATCGACACTCCCTGATCGACACACTCCCCGATCGACACTCCCCGATCGATACTCCCCGATCGACACTCCCCGATCGACACTTCCCGACCAATCGATACTCCCCGATCGACACTCCCCGATCGACACTTCCCGACCAATCGACACTCCCCGATCGATACTCCCCGATCGACACTCCCCGATCGACACTCCCCGATCGACACTTCCCGACCAATCGACACTCCCCGATTGACACTCCCCGATCGACACTCGCCAATCAATCGACACTCCCTGATCGACACTCCCCGATCGACACTCTCCGATCGACACTCCCCGATCGACAATCCCCGATCAATCGACACTCCGCGATCGATGCTCTCCGATCGATACTTACTGATCGACACTCCCCAATTGACACTCCCCGATTGACACTCCCCGATCATTCGTCACTCCCCGATTGATCGGCAATCACCGATCGACTCTCCCCGATCGACATTCATCGATTGATCGGCATTCTCCGATCGACACTCCACAATTGACGCTGCCTGATGAATTGACACCCGCCGATCGACACTCCCTGATCGACACGCCCCGATCGACACTTCCCGACCAATTGACACTACCCGATCGACACTATTCGATCGAGACTTCCCGATCGACACTCTCTGATCGACACTCCCCGATCGATCGAAACTCCCCGATTGACACTCCCCGATCGACACTCCACATGCGACACTCCACGATCAACACTCTCCGATCGACACTCCCCGATCAACACTCCCCATGCGACACTCCACGATCGACACTCTCCGATCGACACTCCCCAATCGACACTCTCCGATCGACACTCCCCGATTGACACTCCCCATGCGACACTCCACGATCAACACTCTCCGATCGACACTCCCCGATTGACACTCCCAAATCAACACTCCCCATGCGACACTCCCCGATCGACACTCCCCGATCGACACTCTCCGATCGACACTCCCCGATCGACACTCCCCATGCGACACTCCACGATCGACACTCTCCGATCGACACTCCCCAATCGACACTCCCCGATCGACACTCCCCGATCGACACTCCCCGATCGACAATCCCCGATCAATCGACACTCCGTGATCGATGCTCTCCGATCGATACTTACTGATCGACACTTCCCGATTGACACTCCCCGATCGACACTCCCCGATCGACACTCCCCGATTGACACTCCCCGATCATTCGTCACTCCCTGATCGATCGGCAATCCCCGATCGACATTCATCGATTGATCGACATTCTCCGATCGACACTCCATGATTGACACTGCCCGATCAATCGACACTACCCGATCGACACTCCCGATCGATCGACACTCCCCGATCGACACTTCCCGATCGACACTCCCTGATCGATCGACAATCTCCGATCGACACTCCCCGATCGACACTCTCCGATCGACACACCCCGATCGACACTCCCCGATCGACACTCCCCGATCGATCGACACTCCCCGATCGACACTCCCCGATTGACACTCCCCGATCGATCGACATTCCCCGATCGACACTCCCCGATCGACACTCCCCGATCGATCGACACTCCCCGATCGACAATCCCCGATCAATCAACACTCCGCGATCGATGTTCTCCGATCGATATTTCCTGATCGACACTCCCCGATCGACTCTCCCCGATCGACGCTCCACGATCGACACTCTCCGATCGACACTCCCCGATTGACACTCCCAAATCAACACTCCCCATGCGACACTCCCCGATCGACACTCCCCGATCGACACTACAAATCGAGCAACACTTCCCGATCGACACTCCCCGATCGACACTCCCCGATCGACACACTCCCCGATCGACACTCCCCGATCGATCGAGACTTCTCAATCGACACTCGCTGATCGACACTCCCTGATCGATCGACACTCCCCGATTGACATTCCCCGATCGACACTCCCCGATTGACACTTCCCAATCGACACTCTCCGATCGACACTCCCCGATTGACACTCCCCGATTGACATTCCCCGATCGACACTCCCCGATCGACACTCCCCGATCGACACTCCCCGATCGACACTCCCCGATCGACACTCCCCGATCGACACTTCCCAATCGACACTCTCCGATCGACACTCCCCGATCGACACTCCCCGATCGACACTCCCCGATCGACACTACCCGATCGACACTCCCCGATCGACACTCCCCGATCGATACTTGCCAATCGATCGACAATCAACGATCGACACTACCCGATCGAGCAACATTTCCCGATCGACACTCCCTGATCGACACTTCCTGACCAATCGACACTCTCCGATCGACACTCCCCGATCGAAACTTGCCAATCGATCGACAATCAACGATCGACACTCCCCGATCGATCGACATTCTCCGATTGACACTCCCCGATCGATCGACACTCCTCGATCGACACTCCTGATCGATTGACACTCCCCGATCGACAATCCCCGATTGATCGCCACTCCCCAATCGCAATTCCCCGATCGATCGACACTCCCCGATCGACACTTGCCGATCGACACTCCCTGATCGATCGACAATCTCCGATCGACACTCCCCGATCGACACTCCCTGATTGATCGACATTCCCCGATTGACACTCCCCGATCGACACTCCCCGATCGACACTCCCCGATCGATCAACACTCCCCGATTGACACTCCCCGATCGATCGACATTCCCCAATCAACACTCCCTGATTGACAATCCCCGATCGATCGAAACTCCCCGATCGACACTCTCCGATCGACACTCCCCGATCGACAATCCCCGATCAATCGACACTCCGCGATCGATGCTCTCCAATCGATATTTCCTGATCGACACTCCCTGATCGACACTCCCCGATCGACGCTCCACGATCGACACTCTCCGATCGACACTCCCCGATTGACACTCCCAAATCAACACTCCCCATGCGACACTCCCCGATCGACACTCCCCGATCGACACTCCCCGATCGACACTCCCCGATCGACACTCCCCGATTGACACTTCCCGATCGACACTCCCCGATCGACACTCCCCGATCGACACTTCCCGATCGACACTCGCCGATCGATCGAAACTCCCCGATCGACACTCTTCGATCGAGACTTCCCGATCGACACTCTCTGATCGACACTCCCCGATCGATCGAAACTCCCCGATCGACACTCCCCGATCAACACTCCCCATGCGACACTCCACGATCGACACTCTCCGATCGACACTCCCCAATCGACACTCTCCGATCGACACTCCCCGATTGACACTCCCTTATCAACACTCCCCATGCGACACTCCCCGATCGACACTCCCCGATCGACACTACCCGATCGAGCAACACTTCCCGATCGACACTCCCTGATCGACACTTCCGATCGACACTTCCCGACCAATCGACACTCTCCAATCGACACTCCCCGATCGACAATCCCCGATCAATCGACACTCCGTGATCGATGCTCTCCGATCGATACTTACTGATCGACACTTCCCGATTGACACTCCCCGATCGACACTCCCCGATCGACACTCCCCGATCGACAATCCCCGATCAATCGACACTCCGTGATCGATGCTCTCCGATCGATACTTACTGATCGACACTTCCCGACTGACACTCCCCGATTGACACTCCCCGATCATTCGTCACTCCCCGATCGATCGGCAATCCCCGATCGACATTCATTGATTGATCGACATTCTCCGATCGACACTCCATGATTGACACTGCCCGATCAATCGACACTACCCGATCGACACTCCCGATCGAGCGACACTCCCCGATCGACACTTCCCGATCGACACTCCCTGATCGACACTCCCCGATCGACACTTCCCGATCGACACTCCCCGATCGATCGACACTCCCCGATCGACACTCCCCGATCGACACTCCCCGATTGACACTCCCTGATCGACACTCCCCGATCGACACTCCCCGATCGATACTCCCCGATCGATCGACACTCCCCGATCGACACTCCCCGATTGACACTCCCCGATCGATCGACATTCCCCGATCGACACTCTCTGATCGACACTCTCCGATCGACACTCCCCGATCGACACTCCCCGATCGATCGACACTCCCCGATCGACAATCCCCGATCAATCAACACTCCACGATCGATACTCCCCGATCGACGCTCCACGATCGACACTCTCCGATCGACACTCCCCGATTGACACTCCCAAATCAACACTCCCCATGCGACACTCCCCGATCGACACTCCCCGATCGACACTACAAATCGAGCAACACTCCCCGATCGACACTCCCCGATCGACACTTCCCGACCAATCGACACTCCCCGATCGACACTCCCCGATCGACACTCCCCGATCGACACTCCCCGATCGACACACTCCCCGATCGACACTCCCCATGCGATTCTCCATGATCGACACTCCCCAATCGACACTCTCCGATCGACACTCCCCGATTGACACTCCCAAATCAACACTCCCCATGCGACACTCCCCGATCGACACTCCCCGATCGACACTCCCCATGCGCCACTCCACGATCGACCCTCTCCGATCGACACTCCCCAATCGACACTCCCCGATCGACACTCTCCGATCGACACTCCCCGATTGACACTCCCAAATCAACACTCCCCATGCGACACGCTCCGATCGACACTCCCCGATCGACACTCTCCGATCGACACTCCCCGATTGACACTCCCAAATCAACACTCCCCATGCGACACGCTCCGATCGACACTCCCCGATCGACACTACCCGATCGAGCAACACTTCCCGATCGACACTCCCTGATCGACAATCCCCGATCAATCGACACTCCGTGATCGATGCTCTCCAATCGATACTTACTGATCGACACTTCCCGATCGACACTCCCCGATCGACAATCCCCGATCAATCGACACTCCGTGATCGATGCTCTCCAATCGATACTTACTGATCGACACTTCCCGATTGACACTCCCCGATTGACACTCCCCGATTGACACTCCCCGATCATTCGTCACTCCCCGATCGATCGGCAATCCCCGATCGACATTCATTGATTGATCGACATTCTCCGATCGACACTCCACGATTGACACTGTCCGATCAATCGACACTCCCCGATCAACACTCGCCAATCAATCGACACTCCCCGATCGACACGCCCCGATCGACACTCCCCGATCGACACTTCCCGACCAATCGACACTCCCCGATCGATACTCCCCGATCGACACTCCCCGATCGACACTCCCCGATCGACACTTCCCGACCAATCGACACTCCCCGATTGACACTCCCCGATCGACACTCGCCAATCAATCGACACTCCCTGATCGACACTCCCCGATCGACACTCTCCGATCGACACTCCCCGATCGACAATCCCCGATCAATCGACACTCCGCGATCGATGCTCTCCGATCGATACTTACTGATCGACACTCCCCAATTGACACTCCCCGATTGACACTCCCCGATCATTCGTCACTCCCCGATTGATCGGCAATCACCGATCGACTCTCCCCGATCGACATTCATCGATTGATCGGCATTCTCCGATCGACACTCCACAATTGACGCTGCCTGATGAATTGACACCCGCCGATCGACACTCCCTGATCGACACGCCCCGATCGACACTTCCCGACCAATTGACACTACCCGATCGACACTATTCGATCGAGACTTCCCGATCGACACTCTCTGATCGACACTCCCCGATCGATCGAAACTCCCCGATTGACACTCCCCGATCGACACTCCACATGCGACACTCCACGATCAACACTCTCCGATCGACACTCCCCGATCAACACTCCCCATGCGACACTCCACGATCGACACTCTCCGATCGACACTCCCCAATCGACACTCTCCGATCGACACTCCCCGATTGACACTCCCCATGCGACACTCCACGATCAACACTCTCCGATCGACACTCCCCGATTGACACTCCCAAATCAACACTCCCCATGCGACACTCCCCGATCGACACTCCCCGATCGACACTCTCCGATCGACACTCCCCGATCAACACTCCCCATGCGACACTCCACGATCGACACTCTCCGATCGACACTCCCCAATCGACACTCCCCGATCGACACTCCCCGATCGACACTCCCCGATCGACAATCCCCGATCAATCGACACTCCGTGATCGATGCTCTCCGATCGATACTTACTGATCGACACTTCCCGATTGACACTCCCCGATCGACACTCCCCGATCGACACTCCCCGATCGACACTCCCCGATTGACACTCCCCGATCATTCGTCACTCCCTGATCGATCGGCAATCCCCGATCGACATTCATCGATTGATCGACATTCTCCGATCGACACTCCATGATTGACACTGCCCGATCAATCGACACTACCCGATCGACACTCCCGATCGATCGACACTCCCCGATCGACACTTCCCGATCGACACTCCCTGATCGATCGACAATCTCCGATCGACACTCCCCGATCGACACTCTCCGATCGACACTCCCCGATCGACACTCCCCGATCGACACTCCCCGATCGATCGACACTCCCCGATCGACACTCCCCGATTGACACTCCCCGATCGATCGACATTCCCCGATCGACACTCCCCGATCGACACTCCCCGATCGATCGACACTCCCCGATCGACAATCCCCGATCAATCAACACTCCGCGATCGATGTTCTCCGATCGATATTTCCTGATCGACACTCCCCGATTGACACTCCCCGATTGACACTCCCCGATCATTCGTCACTCCCCGATCGATCGGCAATCCCCGATCGACTCTCCCCGATCGACGCTCCACGATCGACACTCTCCGATCGACACTCCCCGATTGACACTCCCAAATCAACACTCCCCATGCGACACTCCCCGATCGACACTCCCCGATCGACACTACAAATCGAGCAACACTTCCCGATCGACACACTCCCCGATCGACACTCCCCGATCGATCGAGACTTCCCAATCGACACTCGCTGATCGACACTCCCCGATCGATCGAGACTCCCCGATCGACACTCCCCGATTGACACTCCCAAATCAACATTCCCATGCGACACTCCACGATCGACACTCTCCGATCGACACTCCCCGATTGACACTCCCAAATCAACATTCCCATGCGACACTCCCCGATCGACACTCCCCGATCGACATTCCCCATGCGTCACTCCACGATCGACCCTCTCCGATCGACACTCCCCAATCGACACTCTCCGATCGACACTCCCCGATTGACACTCCCAAATCAACACTCCCCATGCGACACTCCGCGATCGACACTCCCCGATTGACACTCCACGATCGACACTCCCCGATTGACACTCCACGATCGACACTCCCCGATCGACCCTCTCCGATCGACACTCCCCAATCGACACTCTCCGATCGACACTCCCCGATTGACACTCCCAAATCAACACTCCCCATGCGACACTCCCCGATCGACACTCCCCGATTGACACTCCCCGATCGACACTCCCCGATCGACACTCCCCAATCGACACTCTCCGATCGACACTCCCCGATTGACACTCCCAAATCAACACTCCACATGCGACACTCTCCGATCGACACTCCCCGATCGACACTACCCGATCGAGCAACACTTCCCGATCGACACTCCCTGATCGACACTCCCCGATCGACACTTCCTGACCAATCGACACTCTCCGATCGACACTCCCCGATCGAAACTTGCCAATCGATCGACAATCCCCGATCGACACTCCCCGATCGATCGACATTCTCCGATTGACACTCCCCGATCGATCGACACTCCTCGATCGACACTCCTGATCGATTGACACTCCCCGATCGACAATCCCCGATTGATCGCCACTCCCCAATCGCAATTCCCCGATCGATCGACACTCCCCGATCGACACTTGCCGATCGACACTCCCTGATCGATCGACAATCTCCGATCGACACTCCCCGATCGACACTCCCTGATTGATCGACATTCCCCGATTGACACTCCCCGATCGACACTCCCCGATCGACACTCCCCGATCGATCAACACTCCCCGATTGACACTCCCCGATCGATCGACATTCCCCAATCAACACTCCCTGATTGACAATCCCCGATCGATCGAAACTCCCCGATCGACACTCTCCGATCGACACTCTTCGATCGACACTCCCCGATCGACAATCCCCGATCAATCGACACTCCGCGATCGATGCTCTCCAATCAATATTTCCTGATCGACACTCCCCGATCGACACTCCCCGATCGACGCTCCACGATCGACACTCTCCGATCGACACTCCCCGATTGACACTCCCAAATCAACACTCCCCATGCGACACTCCCCGATCGACACTCCCCGATCGACACAACCCGATCGACACTACCCGATTGAGCAACACTCCCCGATCGACACTCCCCGATCGACACTCCCCGATCGACACTCCCCGATTGACACTTCCCGATCGACACTCGCCGATCGATCGAAACTCCCCGATCGACACTCTTCGATCGAGACTTCCCGATCGACACTCTCTGATCGACACTCCCCGATCGATCGAAACTCCCCGATTGACACTCCCCGATCGACACTCCCCATGCGACACTCCACGATCAACACTCTCCGATCGACACTCCCCGATCAACACTCCCCATGCGACACTCCACGATCGACACTCTCCGATCGACACTCCCCAATCGACACTCTCCGATCGACACTCCCCGATTGACACTCCCTTATCAACACTCCCCATGCGACACTCCCCGATCGACACTCCCCGATCGACACTACCCGATCGAGCAACACTTCCCGATCGACACTCCCTGATCGACACTTCCGATCGACACTTCCCGACCAATCGACACTCTCCGATCGACACTCCCCGATCGACAATCCCCGATCAATCGACACTCCGTGATCGATGCTCTCCGATCGATACTTACTGATCGACACTTCCCGATTGACACTCCCCGATCGACACTCCCCGATCGACACTCCCCGATCGACAATCCCCGATCAATCGACACTCCGTGATCGATGCTCTCCGATCGATACTTACTGATCGACACTTCCCGACTGACACTCCCCGATTGACACTCCCCGATCATTCGTCACTCCCCGATCGATCGGCAATCCCCGATCGACATTCATTGATTGATCGACATTCTCCGATCGACACTCCATGATTGACACTGCCCGATCAATCGACACTACCCGATCGACACTCCCGATCGATCGACACTCCCCGATCGACACTCCCCGATTGACACTCCCTGATCGACACTACCCGATCGACACTCCCCGATCGATACTCCCCGATCGATCGACACTCCCCGATCGACACTCCCCGATTGACACTCCCCGATCGATCGACATTCCCCGATCGACACTCTCTGATCGACACTCTCCGATCGACACTCCCCGATTGACACTCCCCGATCGACACTCTCTGATCGACACTCTCCGATCGACACTCCCCGATCGACACTCCCCGATCAATCGACACTCCCCGATCGACAATCCCCGATCAATCAACACTCCACGATCGATACTCCCCGATCGACGCTCCACGATCGACACTCTCCGATCGACACTCCCCGATTGACACTCCCAAATCAACACTCCCCATGCGACACTCCCCGATCGACACTCCCCGATCGACACTACAAATCGAGCAACACTCCCCGATCGACACTCCCCGATCGACACTTCCCGACCAATCGACACTCCCCGATCGACACTCCCCGATCGACACTCCCCGATCGACACTCCCCGATCGACACACTCCCCGATCGACACTCCCCATGCGATTCTCCATGATCGACACTCTCCGATCGACACTCCCCAATCGACACTCTCCGATCGACACTCCCCGATTGACACTCCCAAATCAACACTCCCCATGCGTCACTCCACGATCGACCCTCTCCGATCGACACTCCCCAATCGACACTCTCCGATCGACACTCCCCGATTGACACTCCCAAATCAACACTCCCCATGCGACACGCTCCGATCGACACTCCCCGATCGACACTACCCGATCGAGCAACACTTCCCGATCGACACTCCCTGATCGACAATCCCCGATCAATCGACACTTCCTGACCAATCGACACTCTCCGATCGACACTCCCCGATCGACAATCCCCGATCAATCGACACTCCGTGATCGATGCTCTCCAATCGATACTTACTGATCGACACTTCCCGATTGACACTCCCCGATTGACACTCCCCGATTGACACTCCCCGATCATTCGTCACTCCCCGATCAATCGACACTCCCCGATCGACACTCGCCAATCAATCGACACTCCCTGATCGACACTCCCCGATCGACACTCCCCGATCGACACTCCCCGATCGACACTTCCCGACCAATCGACACTCCCCGATCGACACTCCCCGATCGACACTCTCCGATCGACACTCCCGGATTGAACGACACTCCCCGATCGACACTTCCCGACCAATCGACACTCCCCGATCGACACTCCCCGATCGACACTTCCCGACCAATCGACACTCCCCGATCGACACTCCCCGATCGACACTCTCCGATCGACACTCCCGGATTGAACGACACTCCCCGATCGATCGACATTCTCCCATCGATCGACACTCCCCGATCGACTTTCCCCGATCAACACTCCCCTAGCGATCGCCACTCCCCGATCATCACTCCCCGATCGATCGCCACTCCCCGATCGATCGCCACTCCCCGATCGATCGACACTCCCCGATCGACACTCCCCGATCGACACTCCCCGATCGACACTCCCCGATCGACACTCCCCGATCGACACTCTCCGATCGACACTCCCTGATCGACACTCCCCGATCGACACTCCCTGATCGACACTCTCCGATCGACACTCCCTGATCGACACTCCCCGATCGACACTCCCCGATCGACACTCCCTGATCGACACTCTCCGATCGACACTCTCCGATCGACACTCCCTGATCGACACTTCCTGACCAATCGACACTCCCTGATCGACACTTCCCGACCAATCGACACTCCCCGATCGACACTCCCTGATCGACACTTCCCGACCAATCGACACTCCCCGATCGACACTCCCTGATCGACACTCCCCGATTGACAATCCCCGATCGACACTCCCCGATCGACACTCCCTGATCGACACTTCCTGACCAATCGACACTCCCCGATCGACACTCCCTGATCGACACTTCCTGACCAATCGACATTCCCCGATCGACACTTCCTGACCAATCGACATTCCCCGATCGACATTCGCCGATTGATCGACCCTCCCCGATCGAAGTCTCTAATCGACACTCCCCGATTGAACAACATTGCCCTATCGATCGACATTCTCCCATCGATCGACACTCCACAATCGACTTTCCCCGATCAACACTCCCCTAGTGATCGCCACTCCCCGATCGTCACTCCCCGATCGTCACTCCCCGATCGATCGACACTCCCTGATCAACACTCCCCGATCGACAGTCCCCGATCGACACTCCCCGATCGACACTCACCGATTGATCGACATTCTCCGATTGACACTCCCCGATCGATCGACACTCCCCGATCGACACTCCCCGATCGACACTTCCCGACCAATCGACACTCCCCGATCGACACTCGCTGATCGATCGACACTCCCCGATCGACACTCCCCGATCGACACTCCCCGATCGACACTCCCCGATTGACAATCCCCGATCGACACTTCCCGATCGATCGACACTCCCCGATCGACACTCCCCGATCGACACTTCCCGACCAATCGACACTTCCCGATCGACACTCCCTGATCGACACTCCCCGATCGACACTCCCCAATCGACACTCCCCGATCGACACTCCCCGATCGACACTCCCCGACCAATCGACACTCCCCGATCGACACTCCCTGATCGACACTCCCCGATCGACACTCCCCGATCGACACTCCCCGATCGACACTCCCCGATCGACACTCCCCGATCGACACTCCCCGATCGACACTTCCCGACCAATCGACACTCCCCGATCGACACTCGCTGATCGATCGACACTCCCCGATCGACACTCCCCGATCGACACTCCCCAATCGACACTCCCCGATTGACAATCCCCGATCGACACTTCCCGATCGATCGACACTCCCCGATCGACACTCCCCGATCGACACTTCCCGACCAATCGACACTTCCCGATCGACACTCCCTGATCGACACTCCCCGATTGACACTCCCCGATCGACACTCCCCGATCGACACTCCCCGATCGACACTCCCCGACCAATCGACACTTCCCGATCGACACTCCCTGATCGACACTCCCCGATCGACACTCCCCGATCGACACTCCCCGATCGACACTCCCCGATCGACACTCCCCGATCGACACTCCCCGATCGACAATCCCCGATCGACACTCCCCGATCGACACTCCCCGATCGACAATCCCCGATCAATCGACACTCCGCGATCGATGCTCTCTGATCGATACTTACTGATCGACACTCCCCGATTGACACTCCCCGATTGACACTCCCCGATCATTCGTCACTCCCCGATTGATCGGCAATCACCGATCGACTCTCCCCGATCGACATTCATCGATTGATCGGCATTCTCCGATCGACACGCCACGATTGACGCTGCCTGATCAATCGACACTACCTGATCGAAACTTGCCAATCGATCGACACTCCCCGATCGACACTTCCCGACCAATCGACACTACCCGATCGACACTCGCAGATCAATCGACACTCCACAATCGCCACTCTCCGATCGACACTCCCCGATTGACGCTCCCAAATCAACACTCCCCATGTGACACTCCCCGATCGACAATCCCCGATCGATCGCCACTCCCCAATCGCAATTCTCCGATCGATTGACACTCCCCGATCGACACTTCCCGATCGACACTCCCTGATCGATCGACAATCTCCGATCGACACTCCCCGAACGACACTCCCTGATTGATCGACATTCCCCGATTGACACTCCCCGATCGACACACCCCGATCGACACTCCCCGATCGACATTCCCCGATCGATCGACACTCCCCGATCGACATTCCCCGATCGACACTCTCCGATCGACACTCTCCGATCGACACTCCCCGATCGATCGACATTCCCCGATCGACACTCCCCGATCGACACTCCCCGATCGATCGACACTCCCCGATCGACAATCCGCGATCAATCGACACTCCGCGATCGATGCTCTCCGATCGATATTTCCTGATCGACACTCCCCGATTGACACTCCCCGATTGACACTCCCCGATCATTCGTCACTTCCCGATCGATCGGCAATCCCCGATCGACTCTCCCCGATCGACGCTCCACGATCGACACTCTCCGATCGACACTGCCCGATTGACACTCCCAAATCAACACACCCCATGCGACACTCCCCGATTGACACTCCCCGATTGACACTCCCCGATCATTCGTCACTTCCCGATCGATCGGCAATCCCCGATCGACTCTCCCCGATCGACACTCCCCGATCGACACTCCCCGATCGACACTACCCGATCGAGCAACACTTCCCGATCGACACTCCCCGATCGACACTCCCCGATCGACACTCCCCGATCGATCGACACTCCCCGATCGACAATCCCCGATCAATCAACACTCCGCGATCGATGTTCTCCGATCGATATTTCCTGATCGACACTCCCCGATTGACACTCCCCGATTGACACTCCCCGATCATTCGTCACTCCCCGATCGATCGGCAATCCCCGATCGACTCTCCCCGATCGACGCTCCACGATCGACACTCTCCGATCGACACTCCCCATGCGACACTCCCCGATCGACACTCCCCGATCGACACTACAAATCGAGCAACACTTCCCGATCGACACTCCCCGATCGACACTCCCCGATCGACACACTCCCCGATCGACACTCCCCGATTGACACTCCCCGATTGAAATTCCCCATGCGTCACTCCACGATCGACCCTCTCCGATCGACACTCCCCAATCGACACTCTCCGATCGACACTCCCCGATTGACACTCCCAAATCAACACTCCCCATGCGACACTCCCCGATCGACACTTCCCGATCGACACTCCCCGATCGACACTCCCCGATCGACACACTCCCCGATCGACACTCCCCGATCGATCGAGACATCCCAATCGACACTCTCTGATCGACACTCCCCGATCGATCGAGACTCCCCGATTGACACTCCCCGATTGACACTCTCCGATCGACACTCCCCAATCGACACTCCCTGATCGACACTCCCCGATTGACACTCTCCGATCGACACTCCCCAATCGACACTCTCCGATCGACACTCCCCGATTGACACTCCCAAATCAACACTCCCCATGCGACACTCCCAGATCGACACTCCCCGATCGACATTCCCCATGCGTCACTCCACGATCGACCCTCTCCGATCTACACTCCCCAATCGACACTCTCCGATCGACACTCCCCGATTGACACTCCCAAATCAACACTCCCCATGCGACACTCCCCGATCGACACTCAACGATTGACACTCCACGATCGACACTCCCCGATCGACACTCCCCGATCGACACTCCCCGATTGACACTCCACGATCGACACTCCCCGATCGACACTCCCCGATCGACACTTCCCAATCGACACTCCCCGATCGACACTCCCCGATCGACACTCCCCGATTGACACTCCACGATCGACACTCCCCGATCGACACTCCCCGATCGACACTTCCCAATCGACACTCTCCGATTGACACTCCCCGATCGACACTACCCGATCGAGCAACACTTCCCGATCGACACTCCCCGATCGACACTTCCCGATCGACACTTCCTGACCAATCGACACTCTCCGATCGACACTCCCCGATCGAAACTTGCCAATCGATCGACACTCCCCGATCGACACTCCCCGATCGACAATCCCCGATCGACACTCCCCGATCGACACTCACCGATTGATCGACATTCTCCGATTGACACTCCCCGATCGACAATCCCCGATTGATCGCCACTCCCCAATCGCAATTCCCCGATCGATCGACACTCCCCGATCGACACTTCCCGATCGACACTCCCTGATCGATCGACAATCTCCGATCGACACTCCCCGATCGACACTCCCTGATTGATCGACATTCCCCGATTGACACTCCCCGATCGACACTCGCCGATCGACACTCCCCGATCGATCAACACTCCCCAATTGACACTCCCCGATCGACACTCCCCGATCGATCGACATTCCCCAATCAACATTCCCTGATTGACAATCCCCGATCGATCGAAACTCCCCGATCGACACTCTCCGATCGACACTCCCCGATCGACACTCCCCGATCGATCGACACTCCCCGATCGACACTCCCCGATCGATCGACACTCCCCGATCGACGCTCCACGATCGACACTCTCCGATCGACACTCCCCGATTGACACTCCCAAATCAACACTCCCCATGCGACACTCCCCGATCGACACGCTCCGATCGACACTCCCCGATTGACACTACCCGATCGACACTACCCGATTGAGCAACATTTCCCGATCGACACTCCCCGATCGACACTCACCGATCAATCGAAACTCCCCGATTGACACTCCCCGATCGACACTCCCCATGCGACACTCCACGATCAACACTCTCCGATCGACACTCCCCGATCAACACTCCCCATGCGACACTCCCCGATCGACAATCCCCGATCGAGCAACACTTCCCGATCGACACTCCCCGATCGACACTCCCCGATCGACATTCCCTGATCGACACTCGCCGATCGATCAAAACTCCCCGATCGACACTCTCCGATCGATCGAGACTTCTCGATCGACACTCTCTGATCGACACTCCCCGATCGATCGAAACTCCCCGATTGACACTCCCCGATCGATCGACATTCCCCAATCAACACTCCCTGATTGACAATCCCCGATCGATCGAAACTCCCCGATCGACACTCTCCGATCGACACTCTTCGATCGACACTCCCCGATCGACAATCCCCGATCAATCGACACTCCGCGATCGATGCTCTCCAATCAATATTTCCTGATCGACACTCCCCGATCGACACTCCCCGATCGACGCTCCACGATCGACACTCTCCGATCGACACTCCCCGATTGACACTCCCAAATCAACACTCCCCATGCGACACTCCCCGATCGACACTCCCCGATTGACACTCCCCGATCGACACTCCCCGATCGACACTCCCCAATCGACACTCTCCGATCGACACTCCCCGATTGACACTCCCAAATCAACACTCCACATGCGACACTCTCCGATCGACACTCCCCGATCGACACTACCCGATCGAGCAACACTTCCCGATCGACACTCCCTGATCGACACTCCCCGATCGACACTTCCTGACCAATCGACACTCTCCGATCGACACTCCCCGATCGAAACTTGCCAATCGATCGACAATCCCCGATCGACACTCCCCGATCGATCGACATTCTCCGATTGACACTCCCCGATCGATCGACACTCCTCGATCGACACTCCTGATCGATTGACACTCCCCGATCGACAATCCCCGATTGATCGCCACTCCCCAATCGCAATTCCCCGATCGATCGACACTCCCCGATCGACACTTGCCGATCGACACTCCCTGATCGATCGACAATCTCCGATCGACACTCCCCGATCGACACTCCCTGATTGATCGACATTCCCCGATTGACACTCCCCGATCGACACTCCCCGATCGACACTCCCCGATCGATCAACACTCCCCGATTGACACTCCCCGATCGATCGACATTCCCCAATCAACACTCCCTGATTGACAATCCCCGATCGATCGAAACTCCCCGATCGACACTCTCCGATCGACACTCTTCGATCGACACTCCCCGATCGACAATCCCCGATCAATCGACACTCCGCGATCGATGCTCTCCAATCAATATTTCCTGATCGACACTCCCCGATCGACACTCCCCGATCGACGCTCCACGATCGACACTCTCCGATCGACACTCCCCGATTGACACTCCCAAATCAACACTCCCCATGCGACACTCCCCGATCGACACTCCCCGATCGACACAACCCGATCGACACTACCCGATTGAGCAACACTCCCCGATTGACACTTCCCGATCGACACTCGCCGATCGATCGAAACTCCCCGATCGACACTCTTCGATCGAGACTTCCCGATCGACACTCTCTGATCGACACTCCCCGATCGATCGAAACTCCCCGATTGACACTCCCCGATCGACACTCCCCATGCGACACTCCACGATCAACACTCTCCGATCGACACTCCCCGATCAACACTCCCCATGCGACACTCCACGATCGACACTCTCCGATCGACACTCCCCAATCGACACTCTCCGATCGACACTCCCCGATTGACACTCCCTTATCAACACTCCCCATGCGACACTCCCCGATCGACACTCCCCGATCGACACTACCCGATCGAGCAACACTTCCCGATCGACACTCCCTGATCGACACTTCCGATCGACACTTCCCGACCAATCGACACTCTCCGATCGACACTCCCCGATCGACAATCCCCGATCAATCGACACTCCGTGATCGATGCTCTCCGATCGATACTTACTGATCGACACTTCCCGATTGACACTCCCCGATCGACACTCCCCGATCGACACTCCCCGATCGACAATCCCCGATCAATCGACACTCCGTGATCGATGCTCTCCGATCGATACTTACTGATCGACACTTCCCGACTGACACTCCCCGATTGACACTCCCCGATCATTCGTCACTCCCCGATCGATCGGCAATCCCCGATCGACATTCATTGATTGATCGACATTCTCCGATCGACACTCCATGATTGACACTGCCCGATCAATCGACACTACCCGATCGACACTCCCGATCGAGCGACACTCCCCGATCGACACTTCCCGATCGACACTCCCTGATCGACACTCCCCGATCGACACTTCCCGATCGACACTCCCCGATCGATCGACACTCCCCGATCGACACTCCCCGATCGACACTCCCCGATTGACACTCCCTGATCGACACTACCCGATCGACACTCCCCGATCGATACTCCCCGATCGATCGACACTCCCCGATCGACACTCCCCGATTGACACTCCCCGATCGATCGACATTCCCCGATCGACACTCTCTGATCGACACTCTCCGATCGACACTCCCCGATTGACACTCCCCGATCGACACTCTCTGATCGACACTCTCCGATCGACACTCCCCGATCGACACTCCCCGATCGATCGACACTCCCCGATCGACAATCCCCGATCAATCAACACTCCACGATCGATACTCCCCGATCGACGCTCCACGATCGACACTCTCCGATCGACACTCCCCGATTGACACTCCCAAATCAACACTCCCCATGCGACACTCCCCGATCGACACTCCCCGATCGACACTACAAATCGAGCAACACTCCCCGATCGACACTCCCCGATCGACACTTCCCGACCAATCGACACTCCCCGATCGACACTCCCCGATCGACACTCCCCGATCGACACTCCCCGATCGACACACTCCCCGATCGACACTCCCCATGCGATTCTCCATGATCGACACTCTCCGATCGACACTCCCCAATCGACACTCTCCGATCGACACTCCCCGATTGACACTCCCAAATCAACACTCCCCATGCGTCACTCCACGATCGACCCTCTCCGATCGACACTCCCCAATCGACACTCTCCGATCGACACTCCCCGATTGACACTCCCAAATCAACACTCCCCATGCGACACGCTCCGATCGACACTCCCCGATCGACACTACCCGATCGAGCAACACTTCCCGATCGACACTCCCTGATCGACAATCCCCGATCAATCGACACTTCCTGACCAATCGACACTCTCCGATCGACACTCCCCGATCGACAATCCCCGATCAATCGACACTCCGTGATCGATGCTCTCCAATCGATACTTACTGATCGACACTTCCCGATTGACACTCCCCGATTGACACTCCCCGATCGACACTCCCCGATCATTCGTCACTCCCCGATCAATCGACACTCCCCGATCGACACTCGCCAATCAATCGACACTCCCTGATCGACACTCCCCGATCGACACTCCCCGATCGACACTCCCCGATCGACACTTCCCGACCAATCGACACTCCCCGATCGACACTCCCCGATCGACACTCTCCGATCGACACTCCCGGATTGAACGACACTCCCCGATCGACACTTCCCGACCAATCGACACTCCCCGATCGACACTCCCCGATCGACACTTCCCGACCAATCGACACTCCCCGATCGACACTCCCCGATCGACACTTCCCGACCAATCGACACTCCCCGATCGACACTCCCCGATCGACACTCTCCGATCGACACTCCCGGATTGAACGACACTCCCCGATCGATCGACATTCTCCCATCGATCGACACTCCCCGATCGACTTTCCCCGATCAACACTCCCCTAGCGATCGCCACTCCCCGATCATCACTCCCCGATCGATCGCCACTCCCCGATCGATCGCCACTCCCCGATCGATCGACACTCCCCGATCGACACTCCCCGATCGACACTCCCCGATCGACACTCCCCGATCGACACTCCCCGATCGACACTCTCCGATCGACACTCCCTGATCGACACTCCCCGATCGACACTCCCTGATCGACACTCTCCGATCGACACTCGCTGATCGACACTCCCCGATCGACACTCCCCGATCGACACTCCCTGATCGACACTCTCCGATCGACACTCTCCGATCGACACTCCCTGATCGACACTTCCTGACCAATCGACACTCCCTGATCGACACTTCCCGACCAATCGACACTCCCCGATCGACACTCCCTGATCGACACTTCCCGACCAATCGACACTCCCCGATCGACACTCCCTGATCGACACTCCCCGATTGACAATCCCCGATCGACACTCCCCGATCGACACTCCCTGATCGACACTTCCTGACCAATCGACACTCCCCGATCGACACTCCCTGATCGACACTTCCTGACCAATCGACATTCCCCGATCGACACTTCCTGACCAATCGACACTCCCCGATCGACACTCCCTGATCGACACTTCCTGACCAATCGACATTCCCCGATCGACACTTCCTGACCAATCGACATTCCCCGATCGACATTCGCCGATTGATCGACCCTCCCCGATCGAAGTCTCTAATCGACACTCCCCGATTGAACAACATTGCCCTATCGATCGACATTCTCCCATCGATCGACACTCCACAATCGACTTTCCCCGATCAACACTCCCCTAGTGATCGCCACTCCCCGATCGTCACTCCCCGATCGTCACTCCCCGATCGATCGACACTCCCTGATCAACACTCCCCGATCAACAGTCCCCGATCGACACTCCCCGATCGACACTCACCGATTGATCGACATTCTCCGATTGACACTCCCCGATCGATCGACACTCCCCGATCGACACTCCCCGATCGACACTTCCCGACCAATCGACACTCCCCGATCGACACTCGCTGATCGATCGACACTCCCCGATCGACACTCCCCGATCGACACTCCCCGATCGACACTCCCCGATTGACAATCCCCGATCGACACTTCCCGATCGATCGACACTCCCCGATCGACACTCCCCGATCGACACTTCCCGACCAATCGACACTTCCCGATCGACACTCCCTGATCGACACTCCCCGATCGACACTCCCCGATCGACACTCCCCGATCGACACTCCCCGATCGACACTCCCCGACCAATCGACACTCCCCGATCGACACTCCCTGATCGACACTCCCCGATCGACACTCCCCGATCGACACTCCCCGATCGACACTCCCCGATCGACACTCCCCGATCGACACTCCCCGATCGACACTTCCCGACCAATCGACACTCCCCGATCGACACTTCCTGACCAATCGACATTCCCCGATCGACATTCGCCGATTGATCGACCCTCCCCGATCGAAGTCTCTAATCGACACTCCCCGATTGAACAACATTGCCCTATCGATCGACATTCTCCCATCGATCGACACTCCACAATCGACTTTCCCCGATCAACACTCCCCTAGTGATCGCCACTCCCCGATCGTCACTCCCCGATCGTCACTCCCCGATCGATCGACACTCCCTGATCAACACTCCCCGATCAACAGTCCCCGATCGACACTCCCCGATCGACACTCACCGATTGATCGACATTCTCCGATTGACACTCCCCGATCGATCGACACTCCCCGATCGACACTCCCCGATCGACACTTCCCGACCAATCGACACTCCCCGATCGACACTCGCTGATCGATCGACACTCCCCGATCGACACTCCCCGATCGACACTCCCCGATCGACACTCCCCGATTGACAATCCCCGATCGACACTTCCCGATCGATCGACACTCCCCGATCGACACTCCCCGATCGACACTTCCCGACCAATCGACACTTCCCGATCGACACTCCCTGATCGACACTCCCCGATCGACACTCCCCGATCGACACTCCCCGATCGACACTCCCCGATCGACACTCCCCGACCAATCGACACTCCCCGATCGACACTCCCTGATCGACACTCCCCGATCGACACTCCCCGATCGACACTCCCCGATCGACACTCCCCGATCGACACTCCCCGATCGACACTCCCCGATCGACACTTCCCGACCAATCGACACTCCCCGATCGACACTCGCTGATCGATCGACACTCCCCGATCGACACTCCCCGATCGACACTCCCCAATCGACACTCCCCGATTGACAATCCCCGATCGACACTTCCCGATCGATCGACACTCCCCGATCGACACTCCCCGATCGACACTTCCCGACCAATCGACACTTCCCGATCGACACTCCCTGATCGACACTCCCCGATTGACACTCCCCGATCGACACTCCCCGATCGACACTCCCCGATCGACACTCCCCGACCAATCGACACTTCCCGATCGACACTCCCTGATCGACACTCCCCGATCGACACTCCCCGATCGACACTCCCCGATCGACACTCCCCGATCGACACTCCCCGATCGACACTCCCCGATCGACAATCCCCGATCGACACTCCCCGATCGACACTCCCCGATCGACAATCCCCGATCAATCGACACTCCGCGATCGATGCTCTCTGATCGATACTTACTGATCGACACTCCCCGATTGACACTCCCCGATTGACACTCCCCGATCATTCGTCACTCCCCGATTGATCGGCAATCACCGATCGACTCTCCCCGATCGACATTCATCGATTGATCGGCATTCTCCGATCGACACGCCACGATTGACGCTGCCTGATCAATCGACACTACCTGATCGAAACTTGCCAATCGATCGACACTCCCCGATCGACACTTCCCGACCAATCGACACTACCCGATCGACACTCGCAGATCAATCGACACTCCACAATCGCCACTCTCCGATCGACACTCCCCGATTGACGCTCCCAAATCAACACTCCCCATGTGACACTCCCCGATCGACAATCCCCGATCGATCGCCACTCCCCAATCGCAATTCTCCGATCGATTGACACTCCCCGATCGACACTTCCCGATCGACACTCCCTGATCGATCGACAATCTCCGATCGACACTCCCCGAACGACACTCCCTGATTGATCGACATTCCCCGATTGACACTCCCCGATCGACACACCCCGATCGACACTCCCCGATCGACATTCCCCGATCGATCGACACTCCCCGATCGACATTCCCCGATCGACACTCTCCGATCGACACTCTCCGATCGACACTCCCCGATCGATCGACATTCCCCGATCGACACTCCCCGATCGACACTCCCCGATCGATCGACACTCCCCGATCGACAATCCGCGATCAATCGACACTCCGCGATCGATGCTCTCCGATCGATATTTCCTGATCGACACTCCCCGATTGACACTCCCCGATTGACACTCCCCGATCATTCGTCACTTCCCGATCGATCGGCAATCCCCGATCGACTCTCCCCGATCGACGCTCCACGATCGACACTCTCCGATCGACACTGCCCGATTGACACTCCCAAATCAACACACCCCATGCGACACTCCCCGATTGACACTCCCCGATTGACACTCCCCGATCATTCGTCACTTCCCGATCGATCGGCAATCCCCGATCGACTCTCCCCGATCGACACTCCCCGATCGACACTCCCCGATCGACACTACCCGATCGAGCAACACTTCCCGATCGACACTCCCCGATCGACACTCCCCGATCGACACTCCCCGATCGATCGACACTCCCCGATCGACAATCCCCGATCAATCAACACTCCGCGATCGATGTTCTCCGATCGATATTTCCTGATCGACACTCCCCGATTGACACTCCCCGATTGACACTCCCCGATCATTCGTCACTCCCCGATCGATCGGCAATCCCCGATCGACTCTCCCCGATCGACGCTCCACGATCGACACTCTCCGATCGACACTCCCCGATTGACACTCCCAAATCAACACTTCCCATGTGACACTCCCCGATCGACACTCCCCGATCGACACTACAAATCGAGCAACACTTCCCGATCGACACTCCCCGATCGACACTCCCCGATCGACACACTCCCCGATCGACACTCCCCGATTGACACTCCCCGATCGAAATTCCCCATGCGTCACTCCACGATCGACCCTCTCCGATCGACACTCCCCAATCGACACTCTCCGATCGACACTCCCCGATTGACACTCCCAAATCAACACTCCCCATGCGACACTCCCCGATCGACACTTCCCGATCGACACTCCCCGATCGACACTCCCCGATCGACACACTCCCCGATCGACACTCCCCGATCGATCGAGACATCCCAATCGACACTCTCTGATCGACACTCCCCGATCGATCGAGACTCCCCGATTGACACTCCCCGATTGACACTCTCCGATCGACACTCCCCAATCGACACTCCCTGATCGACACTCCCCGATTGACACTCTCCGATCGACACTCCCCAATCGACACTCTCCGATCGACACTCCCCGATTGACACTCCCAAATCAACACTCCCCATGCGACACTCCCAGATCGACACTCCCCGATCGACATTCCCCATGCGTCACTCCACGATCGACCCTCTCCGATCTACACTCCCCAATCGACACTCTCCGATCGACACTCCCCGATTGACACTCCCAAATCAACACTCCCCATGCGACACTCCCCGATCGACACTCAACGATTGACACTCCACGATCGACACTCCCCGATTGACACTCCACGATCGACACTCCCCGATCGACACTCCCCGATCGACACTTCCCAATCGACACTCTCCGATTGACACTCCCCGATCGACACTACCCGATCGAGCAACACTTCCCGATCGACACTCCCCGATCGACACTTCCCGATCGACACTTCCTGACCAATCGACACTCTCCGATCGACACTCCCCGATCGAAACTTGCCAATCGATCGACACTCCCCGATCGACACTCCCCGATCGACAATCCCCGATCGACACTCCCCGATCGACACTCACCGATTGATCGACATTCTCCGATTGACACTCCCCGATCGACAATCCCCGATTGATCGCCACTCCCCAATCGCAATTCCCCGATCGATCGACACTCCCCGATCGACACTTCCCGATCGACACTCCCTGATCGATCGACAATCTCCGATCGACACTCCCCGATCGACACTCCCTGATTGATCGACATTCCCCGATTGACACTCCCCGATCGACACTCGCCGATCGACACTCCCCGATCGATCAACACTCCCCAATTGACACTCCCCGATCGACACTCCCCGATCGATCGACATTCCCCAATCAACATTCCCTGATTGACAATCCCCGATCGATCGAAACTCCCCGATCGACACTCTCCGATCGACACTCCCCGATCGACACTCCCCGATCGATCGACACTCCCCGATCGACACTCCCCGATCGATCGACACTCCCCGATCGACGCTCCACGATCGACACTCTCCGATCGACACTCCCCGATTGACACTCCCAAATCAACACTCCCCATGCGACACTCCCCGATCGACACGCTCCGATCGACACTCCCCGATTGACACTACCCGATCGACACTACCCGATTGAGCAACATTTCCCGATCGACACTCCCCGATCGACACTCACCGATCAATCGAAACTCCCCGATTGACACTCCCCGATCGACGCTCCCCATGCGACACTCCACGATCAACACTCTCCGATCGACACTCCCCGATCAACACTCCCCATGCGACACTCCCCGATCGACAATCCCCGATCGAGCAACACTTCCCGATCGACACTCCCCGATCGACACTCCCCGATCGACATTCCCTGATCGACACTCGCCGATCGATCAAAACTCCCCGATCGACACTCTCCGATCGATCGAGACTTCTCGATCGACACTCTCTGATCGACACTCCCCGATCGATCGAAACTCCCCGATTGACACTCCCCGATCGACACTCCCCATGCGACACTCCCCGATCGACACTCTCCGCTCGACACCCCCCGATCGACACTCTCCGATCGACACTCCCCGATTGACACTCTCCGATCGACACTCCCCGATTGACACTCCCAAATCAACACTCCCCATGCGACACTCCCCGATTGACACTCCCCGATCGACACTACCCGATCGAGCAACACTTCCCGATCGACAATCCCCGATCGATCGCCACTCCCCAATCGCAATTCCCCGATCGATCGACACTCCCCGATCGACACTTCCCGATCGACACTCCCTGATCGATCGACAATCTCCGATCGACACTCCCCGACCGACACTCCCCGATCGACACTCCCCGATCGATCGACACTCCCCGATCGACACTCCCCGATTGACACTCCCCGATCGACACTCCCCGATCGATACTCCCCGATCGACACTCCCCGATCGGCACTCCCCGATCGATCGACACTCCCCGATCGACACTCCCCGATTGACACTCCCCGATCGACACTCCCCGATCGACAGTCCCCGATCGATCGACACTCCCCGATCGACACTCCCCGATTGACACTCCCCGATCGACACTCCCCGATCGACACTCCCCGATTGACATTCCCCAATCGATCGACACTCCCCGATCGACACTCCCCGATCGATCGACATTCCCCAATCAACACTCCCTGATCGACAATCCCCGATCGATCGAAACACCCCGATCGACACTCTCCGATCGACACTCCCCGATCGATCGACACTCCCCGATCTACAATCCCCGATCGATCGACACTCCCCGATCGACAATCCCCGATCAATCGACACTCCGCGATCGATGCTCACCGATCGATATTTCCTGATCGACACTCCCCGATTGACACTCCCCGATTGACACTCCCCGATCGATCGCCACTCCCCAATCGCAATTCCCCGATCGATCGACACTCCCCGATCGACACTTCCCGATCGACACTCCCTGATCGATCGACAATCTCCGATCG
Source organism: Pristiophorus japonicus (assembly GCF_044704955.1). Lineage (NCBI taxonomy): Eukaryota > Metazoa > Chordata > Chondrichthyes > Pristiophoridae > Pristiophorus > Pristiophorus japonicus. The sequence goes on from NC_091979.1 coordinate 10,429,428, forward strand.
ACACTCCCCGAACGACACTCCCCGATCGACACTCCCCGATCGATCGACACTCCCCGATCGACACTCCCTGATTGACACTCCCCGATCGACACTCCCCGATCGATACTCCCCGATCGACACTCCCCGATCGGCACTCCCCGATCGATCGACACTCCCCGATCGACACTCCCCGATTGACACTCCCCGATCGACACTCCCCGATCGACAGTCCCCGATCGATCGACACTCCCCGATCGACACTCCCCGATTGACACTCCCCGATCGATCGACACTCCCCGATTGACATTCCCCAATCGATCGACACTCCCCGATCGACACTCCCCGATCGATCGACATTCCCCAATCAACACTCCCTGATCGACAATCCCCGATCGATCGAAACACCCCGATCGACACTCTCCGATCGACACTCCCCGATCGATCGACACTCCCCGATCGACACTCCCCGATTGACACTCCCAAATCAACACTCCCCATGCGACACTCCCCGATCGACACTCCCCGATTGACACTCCCAAATCAACACTCCCCATGCGACACTTTCCGATCGACACTCCCCGATCGACACTCCCCGATCGATACTCCCTGATCGACACTCGCCGATCGATACTCCCCGATCGACACTCGCCGATCGATCGAAACTCCCCGATCGACACTCTCCGATCGATCGAGACTTCCCGATCGACACTCTCTGATCGACACTCCCCGATCGATCGAAACTCCCCGATTGACACTCCCCGATCGACATCCCCATGCGACACTCCCCGATCGACACTCTCCAATCGACACTCCCCGATTGACACTCCCAAATCAACACTCCCCATGCGACACTCCCCGATCGACACTCCCCGATTGACACTCCCAAATCAACACTCCCCATGCGACACTCCCCGATCGACACTCCCCGATCGACACTCCCCGATCGACACTACCCGATCGAGCAACACTTCCCGATCGACACTCCCCGATCGACACTTCCCGATCGACACTCCCTGATCGACACTCGGCGATCGATCGAAACTCCCCGATCGACACTCTCTGATCGACACTCCCCGATCGATCGAAACTCCCCGATTGACACTCCCCGATCGACACTCCCCGATCGACATCCCCATGTGACACTCCACGATCGACACTCTCCGATCGACACTCCCCGATCGACACTCCCAAATCAACACTCCCCATGCGACACTCCCCGATCGACACTCCCCGATCGACACTACCCGATCGAGCAACACTGTCCAATCGACACTCCCCGATCGACAATCCCCGATCAATCGACACTCCGTGATCGATGCTCTCTGATCGACACTCCCCGATCGACACTTCCCGATCCACAGTCCCCGATCGACACTTCCCGACCAATCGACACTCCCCGATCGACACTCCCTGATCGACACTTCCTGACCAATCGACACTCCCCGATCTACACTCCCCGATCGACAATTCCTGACCAATCGACACTCCCCAATCGACACTTCCTGACCAACCGACATTCCCCGATCGACACTCGCCGATTGATCGACCCTCCCCGATCGACAGTCTCTGATCGACACTCCCCGATTGAACAACATTGACCTATCGATCGGCATTCTCCCATCGATCGACACTCCATGATCGAATTTCCCCGATCAACACTCCCCGATCGATCGACACTTCTCGATCAACACTCCCCGATCGACACTCCCCGATCGACACTCCCCGATCGACACTCACCGATTGACACTCCCCGATCGACCCTCTCCGATCAACACTCCCCAATCGACACTCTCCGATCGACACTCCCCGATTGACACTCCCAAATCAACACTCCCCATGCGACACTTCCCGATCGACACTCCCTGATCGACACTCCCCGATCGACAATCCCCGATCAATCGACACTCCGTGATCGATGCTCTCCAATCGATACTTACTGATCGACACTTCCCGATTGACACTCCCCGATTGACACTCCCCGATTGACACTCGCCAATCGATCGACACTCCCTGATCGACACTCCCCGATCGACACTCCCCGATCGACACTCCCCGATCGACACTCCCCGATCGACACTCGCCAATCGATCGACACTCCCTGATCGACACTCCCCGATCGACACTTCCCGACCAATCGACACTCCCCGATCGACACTCCCCGATCGACACTCCCCGATCGACACTCCCCGATCGACACTCCCCGATCGACACTCCCCGATCGACACTCCCCGATCGACACTCACTGATCGACACTCCCCGATCGACACTCCCGGATTGAACGACACTCCCCGATCGATCGACATTCTCCCATCGATCGACACTCCCCGATCGACACTCCCGATCGACACTCTCCGATCGACACATGACGATCGACACTCTCCGATCGACACTCCCCGATCGACACTCTCCGATCGACACTCCCCGATCGACACTCCCGATCGACACTCCCCGATCGACACTCCCGATCGACACTCTCCGATCGACACATGACGATCGACACTCTCCGATCGACACTCCCCGATCGACACTCTCCGATCGACACTCCCCGATCGACACTCTCCGATCGACACTCCCCGATCGACACTCCCCGATCGACACTCTCCGATCGACACTCCCTGATCGACACTTCCTGACCAATCGACACTCCCCGATCGACACTCGCCGATTGAAGTCTCTGATCGACACTCCCCGATTGAACAACATTGCCCTATCGATCGACATTCTCCCATCGATCGACACTCCACGATCGACTTTCCCCGATCAACACTCCCCTAGTGATCGCCACTCCCCGATCGTCACTCCCCGATCGATCGCCACTCCCCAATCGACACTCCCTGATCGATCGACACTTCTCGATCAACACTCCCCGATCGATACTCCCCAATCGACAGTCCCCGATCGACACTCCCCGATCGACACTCACCGATTGATCGACATTCTCCGATTGACACTCCCCGATCGATCGACACTCCCCGATCGACACTCCCCGATCGACACTCCCCGATCGACACTCCCCGATCGACACTCCCCGATCGACACTCCCCGATCGACACTCCCCGATCGACACTCCCTGATCGACACTCCCCGATCGACACTCCCGGATTGAACGACACTCCCCGATCGATCGACATTCTCCCATCGATCGACACTCCTCGATCGACACTCCCGATTGACACTCTCCGATCGACACATGACGATCGACACTCTCCGATCGACACTCCCCGATCGACACTCTCCGATCGACACTCCCCGATCGACACTCCCGATCGACACTCCCCGATCGACACTCCCGATCGACACTCTCCGATCGACACATGACGATCGACACTCTCCGATCGACACTCCCCGATCGACACTCTCCGATCGACACTCCCCGATCGACACTCTCCGATCGACACTCCCTGATCGACACTTCCTGACCAATCGACACTCCCCGATCGACACTCGCCGATTGAAGTCTCTGATCGACACTCCCCAATTGAACAACATTGCCCTATCGATCGACATTCTCCCATCGATCGACACTCCACGATCGACTTTCCCCGATCAACACTCCCCTAGTGATCGCCACTCCCCGATCGTCACTCCCCGATCGATCGCCACTCCCCAATCGACACTCCCTGATCGATCGACACTTCTCGATCAACACTCCCCGATCGATACTCCCCAATCGACAGTCCCCGATCGACACTCCCCGATCGACACTCACCGATTGATCGACATTCTCCGATTGACACTCCCCGATCGATCGACACTCCCCGATCGACACTCCCCGATCGACACTCCCCGATCGACACTCCCCGATTGACAATCCCCGATCGACACTTCCCGATCGATCGACACTCCCCGATCGACACTCGCTGATCGATCGACACTCCCCGATCGACACTCCCCGATCGACACTCCCCGATCGACACTCCCCGATCGACACTCCGCGATTGACAATCCCCGATCGACACTTCCCGATCGATCGACACTCCCCGATCGACACTCCCCGATCGACACTTCCCGACCAATCGACACTTCCCGATCGACACTCCCTGATCGACACTCCCCGATCGACACTTCCCGACCAATCGACACTTCCCAATCGACACTCCCCGATCGACACTCCCCGATCGACACTCCCCGATCGACACTTCCCGACCAATCGACACTTCCCGATCGACACTCCCTGATCGACACTCCCCGATCGACACTTCCCGACCAATCGACACTTCCCAATCGACACTCCCCGATCGACACTCCCCGATCGACACTCCCCGATCGACACTCCCCGATCGACACTTCCCGACCAATCGACACTTCCCGATCGACACTCCCTGATCGACACTCCCCGATCGACACTCCCTGATCGACACTCCCCGATCGACACTCCCCGATCGACACTTCCCGACCAATCGACACTTCCCGATCGACACTCCCTGATCGACACTCCCCGATCGACACTCCCCGATCGACACTCCCCGATCGACACTCACTGATCGACACTCCCCGATCGACACTCCCGGATTGAACGACACTCCCCGATCGATCGACATTCTCCCATCGATCGACACTCCCCGATCGACACTCCCGATCGACACTCTCCGATCGACACATGACGATCGACACTCTCCGATCGACACTCCCCGATCGACACTCTCCGATCGACACTCCCCGATCGACACTCCCGATCGACACTCCCCGATCGACACTCCCGATCGACACTCTCCGATCGACACATGACGATCGACACTCTCCGATCGACACTCCCCGATCGACACTCTCCGATCGACACTCCCCGATCGACACTCTCCGATCGACACTCCCTGATCGACACTTCCTGACCAATCGACACTCCCCGATCGACACTCGCCGATTGAAGTCTCTGATCGACACTCCCCGATTGAACAACATTGCCCTATCGATCGACATTCTCCCATCGATCGACACTCCACGATCGACTTTCCCCGATCAACACTCCCCTAGTGATCGCCACTCCCCGATCGTCACTCCCCGATCGATCGCCACTCCCCAATCGACACTCCCTGATCGATCGACACTTCTCGATCAACACTCCCCGATCGATACTCCCCGATCGACAGTCCCCGATCGACACTCCCCGATCGACACTCACCGATTGATCGACATTCTCCGATTGACACTCCCCGATCGATCGACACTCCCCGATCGACACTCCCCGATCGACACTTCCCGACCAATCGACACTCCCCGATCGACACTCGCTGATCGATCGACACTCCCCGATCGACACTCCCCGATCGACACTCCCCGATCGACACTCCCCGATTGACAATCCCCGATCGACACTTCCCGATCGATCGACACTCCCCGATCGACACTCCCCGATCGACACTTCCCGACCAATCGACACTTCCCGATCGACACTCCCTGATCGACACTCCCCGATCGACACTTCCCGACCAATCGACACTTCCCAATCGACACTCCGGGATCGACACTTCCCGACCAATCGACACTACCCGATCGACACTCGCAGATCAATCGACACTCCACGATCGCCACTCTCCGATTGACACTCCCCGATTGACACTCCCAATTCAACACTCCCCATGCGACACTCCCCGATCGACAATCCCCGATCGATCGCCACTCCCCAATCGCAATTCCCCGATCGATTGACACTCCCCGATCGACACTTCCCGATCGACACTCCCTGATCGATCGACAATCTCCGATCGACACTCCCCGAACGACACTCCCTGATTGATCGACATTCCCCGATTGACACTCCCCGATCGACACTCCCCGATCGACACACCCCGATCGACATTCCCCGATCGATCGACATTCCCCGATCGACACTCTCCGATCGACAATCTCCGATCGACACTCCCCGATCGACACTCCCCGATTGATCGACACTCCCCGATCGACAATCCGCGATCAATCGACACTCCGCGATCGATGCTCTCCGATCGATATTTCCTGATCGACACTCCCCGATTGACACTCCCCGATTGACACTCCCCGTCATTTCGTCACTCCCCGATCGATCGACACTTCCCGATCAACACTCCCCGATCGACACTCCCCGATCGACACTCCCCGATCGACACTCACCGATTGACACTCCCCGATCGACCCTCTCCGATCGACACTCCCCAATCGACACTCTCCGATTGACACTCCCCGATTGACACTCCCAAATCAACACTCCCCATGCGACACTTCCCGATCGACACTCCCTGATCGACACTCCCCGATCGACAATCCCCGATCAATCGACACTCCGTGATCGATGCTCTCCAATCGATACTTACTGATCGACACTTCCCGATTGACACTCCCCGATTGACACTCCCCGATTGACACTCGCCAATCGATCGACACTCCCTGATCGACACTCCCCGATCGACACTCCCCGATCGACACTCCCCGATCGACACTCCCCGATCGACACTCGCCAATCGATCGACACTCCCTGATCGACACTCCCCGATCGACACTTCCCGACCAATCGACACTCCCCGATCGACACTCCCCGATCGACACTCCCCGATCGACACTCCCCGATCGACACTCCCCGATCGACACTCCCCGATCGACACTCCCCGATCGACACTCACTGATCGACACTCCCCGATCGACACTCCCGGATTGAACGACACTCCCCGATCGATCGACATTCTCCCATCGATCGACACTCCCCGATCGACACTCCCGATCGACACTCTCCGATCGACACATGACGATCGACACTCTCCGATCGACACTCCCCGATCGACACTCTCCGATCGACACTCCCCGATCGACACTCCCGATCGACACTCCCCGATCGACACTCCCGATCGACACTCTCCGATCGACACATGACGATCGACACTCTCCGATCGACACTCCCCGATCGACACTCTCCGATCGACACTCCCCGATCGACACTCTCCGATCGACACTCCCCGATCGACACTCCCCGATCGACACTCTCCGATCGACACTCCCTGATCGACACTTCCTGACCAATCGACACTCCCCGATCGACACTCGCCGATTGAAGTCTCTGATCGACACTCCCCGATTGAACAACATTGCCCTATCGATCGACATTCTCCCATCGATCGACACTCCACGATCGACTTTCCCCGATCAACACTCCCCTAGTGATCGCCACTCCCCGATCGTCACTCCCCGATCGATCGCCACTCCCCAATCGACACTCCCTGATCGATCGACACTTCTCGATCAACACTCCCCGATCGATACTCCCCGATCGACAGTCCCCGATCGACACTCCCCGATCGACACTCACCGATTGATCGACATTCTCCGATTGACACTCCCCGATCGATCGACACTCCCCGATCGACACTCCCCGATCGACACTTCCCGACCAATCGACACTCCCCGATCGACACTCGCTGATCGATCGACACTCCCCGATCGACACTCCCCGATCGACACTCCCCGATCGACACTCCCCGATTGACAATCCCCGATCGACACTTCCCGATCGATCGACACTCCCCGATCGACACTCCCCGATCGACACTTCCCGACCAATCGACACTTCCCGATCGACACTCCCTGATCGACACTCCCCGATCGACACTTCCCGACCAATCGACACTTCCCAATCGACACTCCGGGATCGACACTTCCCGACCAATCGACACTACCCGATCGACACTCGCAGATCAATCGACACTCCACGATCGCCACTCTCCGATTGACACTCCCCGATTGACACTCCCAATTCAACACTCCCCATGCGACACTCCCCGATCGACAATCCCCGATCGATCGCCACTCCCCAATCGCAATTCCCCGATCGATTGACACTCCCCGATCGACACTTCCCGATCGACACTCCCTGATCGATCGACAATCTCCGATCGACACTCCCCGAACGACACTCCCTGATTGATCGACATTCCCCGATTGACACTCCCCGATCGACACTCCCCGATCGACACACCCCGATCGACATTCCCCGATCGATCGACATTCCCCGATCGACACTCTCCGATCGACAATCTCCGATCGACACTCCCCGATCGACACTCCCCGATTGATCGACACTCCCCGATCGACAATCCGCGATCAATCGACACTCCGCGATCGATGCTCTCCGATCGATATTTCCTGATCGACACTCCCCGATTGACACTCCCCGATTGACACTCCCCGTCATTTCGTCACTCCCCGATCGATCGACACTTCCCGATCAACACTCCCCGATCGACACTCCCCGATCGACACTCCCCGATCGACACTCACCGATTGACACTCCCCGATCGACCCTCTCTGATCGACACTCCCCAATCGACACTCTCCGATTGACACTCCCCGATTGACACTCCCAAATCAACACTCCCCATGCGACACTTCCCGATCGACACTCCCTGATCGACACTCCCCGATCGACAATCCCCGATCAATCGACACTCCGTGATCGATGCTCTCCAATCGATACTTACTGATCGACACTTCCCGATTGACACTCCCCGATTGACACTCCCCGATTGACACTCGCCAATCGATCGACACTCCCTGATCGACACTCCCCGATCGACACTCCCCGATCGACACTCCCCGATCGACACTCCCCGATCGACACTCGCCAATCGATCGACACTCCCTGATCGACACTCCCCGATCGACACTTCCCGACCAATCGACACTCCCCGATCGACACTCCCCGATCGACACTCCCCGATCGACACTCCCCGATCGACACTCCCCGATCGACACTCCCCGATCGACACTCCCTGATCGACACTCCCCGATCGACACTCCCGGATTGAACGACACTCCCCGATCGATCGACATTCTCCCATCGATCGACACTCCTCGATCGACACTCCCGATTGACACTCTCCGATCGACACATGACGATCGACACTCTCCGATCGACACTCCCCGATCGACACTCTCCGATCGACACTCCCCGATCGACACTCCCGATCGACACTCCCCGATCGACACTCCCGATCGACACTCTCCGATCGACACATGACGATCGACACTCTCCGATCGACACTCCCCGATCGACACTCTCCGATCGACACTCCCCGATCGACACTCTCCGATCGACACTCCCTGATCGACACTTCCTGACCAATCGACACTCCCCGATCGACACTCGCCGATTGAAGTCTCTGATCGACACTCCCCAATTGAACAACATTGCCCTATCGATCGACATTCTCCCATCGATCGACACTCCACGATCGACTTTCCCCGATCAACACTCCCCTAGTGATCGCCACTCCCCGATCGTCACTCCCCGATCGATCGCCACTCCCCAATCGACACTCCCTGATCGATCGACACTTCTCGATCAACACTCCCCGATCGATACTCCCCAATCGACAGTCCCCGATCGACACTCCCCGATCGACACTCACCGATTGATCGACATTCTCCGATTGACACTCCCCGATCGATCGACACTCCCCGATCGACACTCCCCGATCGACACTCCCCGATCGACACTCCCCGATCGACACTCCCCGATTGACAATCCCCGATCGACACTTCCCGATCGATCGACACTCCCCGATCGACACTCGCTGATCGATCGACACTCCCCGATCGACACTCCCCGATCGACACTCCCCGATCGACACTCCCCGATCGACACTCCGCGATTGACAATCCCCGATCGACACTCCCCGATCGACACTCCCCGATCGAAACTTCCCGACCAATCGACACTTCCCGATCGACACTCCCTGATCGACACTCCCCGATCGACACTTCCCGACCAATCGACACTTCCCAATCGACACTCCCCGATCGACACTCCCCGATCGACACTCCCCGATCGACACTTCCCGACCAATCGACACTTCCCGATCGACACTCCCTGATCGACACTCCCCGATCGACACTTCCCGACCAATCGACACTTCCCAATCGACACTCCCCGATCGACACTCCCCGATCGACACTCCCCGATCGACACTCCCCGATCGACACTTCCCGACCAATCGACACTTCCCGATCGACACTCCCTGATCGACACTCCCCGATCGACACTCCCTGATCGACACTCCCCGATCGACACTCCCCGATCGACACTTCCCGACCAATCGACACTTCCCGATCGACACTCCCTGATCGACACTCCCCGATCGACACTCCCCGATCGACACTCCCCGATCGACACTCACTGATCGACACTCCCCGATCGACACTCCCGGATTGAACGACACTCCCCGATCGATCGACATTCTCCCATCGATCGACACTCCCCGATCGACACTCCCGATCGACACTCTCCGATCGACACATGACGATCGACACTCTCCGATCGACACTCCCCGATCGACACTCTCCGATCGACACTCCCCGATCGACACTCTCCGATCGACACTCCCTGATCGACACTTCCTGACCAATCGACACTCCCCGATCGACACTCGCCGATTGAAGTCTCTGATCGACACTCCCCGATTGAACAACATTGCCCTATCGATCGACATTCTCCCATCGATCGACACTCCACGATCGACTTTCCCCGATCAACACTCCCCTAGTGATCGCCACTCCCCGATCGTCACTCCCCGATCGATCGCCACTCCCCAATCGACACTCCCTGATCGATCGACACTTCTCGATCAACACTCCCCGATCGATACTCCCCGATCGACAGTCCCCGATCGACACTCCCCGATCGACACTCACCGATTGATCGACATTCTCCGATTGACACTCCCCGATCGATCGACACTCCCCGATCGACACTCCCCGATCGACACTTCCCGACCAATCGACACTCCCCGATCGACACTCGCTGATCGATCGACACTCCCCGATCGACACTCCCCGATCGACACTCCCCGATCGACACTCCCCGATTGACAATCCCCGATCGACACTTCCCGATCGATCGACACTCCCCGATCGACACTCCCCGATCGACACTTCCCGACCAATCGACACTTCCCGATCGACACTCCCTGATCGACACTCCCCGATCGACACTTCCCGACCAATCGACACTTCCCAATCGACACTCCGGGATCGACACTTCCCGACCAATCGACACTACCCGATCGACACTCGCAGATCAATCGACACTCCACGATCGCCACTCTCCGATTGACACTCCCCGATTGACACTCCCAATTCAACACTCCCCATGCGACACTCCCCGATCGACAATCCCCGATCGATCGCCACTCCCCAATCGCAATTCCCCGATCGATTGACACTCCCCGATCGACACTTCCCGATCGACACTCCCTGATCGATCGACAATCTCCGATCGACACTCCCCGAACGACACTCCCTGATTGATCGACATTCCCCGATTGACACTCCCCGATCGACACTCCCCGATCGACACACCCCGATCGACATTCCCCGATCGATCGACATTCCCCGATCGACACTCTCCGATCGACAATCTCCGATCGACACTCCCCGATCGACACTCCCCGATTGATCGACACTCCCCGATCGACAATCCGCGATCAATCGACACTCCGCGATCGATGCTCTCCGATCGATATTTCCTGATCGACACTCCCCGATTGACACTCCCCGATTGACACTCCCCGTCATTTCGTCACTCCCCGATCGATCGACACTTCCCGATCAACACTCCCCGATCGACACTCCCCGATCGACACTCCCCGATCGACACTCACCGATTGACACTCCCCGATCGACCCTCTCTGATCGACACTCCCCAATCGACACTCTCCGATTGACACTCCCCGATTGACACTCCCAAATCAACACTCCCCATGCGACACTTCCCGATCGACACTCCCTGATCGACACTCCCCGATCGACAATCCCCGATCAATCGACACTCCGTGATCGATGCTCTCCAATCGATACTTACTGATCGACACTTCCCGATTGACACTCCCCGATTGACACTCCCCGATTGACACTCGCCAATCGATCGACACTCCCTGATCGACACTCCCCGATCGACACTCCCCGATCGACACTCCCCGATCGACACTCCCCGATCGACACTCGCCAATCGATCGACACTCCCTGATCGACACTCCCCGATCGACACTTCCCGACCAATCGACACTCCCCGATCGACACTCCCCGATCGACACTCCCCGATCGACACTCCCCGATCGACACTCCCCGATCGACACTCCCCGATCGACACTCCCTGATCGACACTCCCCGATCGACACTCCCGGATTGAACGACACTCCCCGATCGATCGACATTCTCCCATCGATCGACACTCCTCGATCGACACTCCCGATTGACACTCTCCGATCGACACATGACGATCGACACTCTCCGATCGACACTCCCCGATCGACACTCTCCGATCGACACTCCCCGATCGACACTCCCGATCGACACTCCCCGATCGACACTCCCGATCGACACTCTCCGATCGACACATGACGATCGACACTCTCCGATCGACACTCCCCGATCGACACTCTCCGATCGACACTCCCCGATCGACACTCTCCGATCGACACTCCCTGATCGACATTTCCTGACCAATCGACACTCCCCGATCGACACTCGCCGATTGAAGTCTCTGATCGACACTCCCCAATTGAACAACATTGCCCTATCGATCGACATTCTCCCATCGATCGACACTCCACGATCGACTTTCCCCGATCAACACTCCTCTAGTGATCGCCACTCCCCGATCGTCACTCCCCGATCGATCGCCACTCCCCAATCGACACTCCCTGATCGATCGACACTTCTCGATCAACACTCCCCGATCGATACTCCCCAATCGACAGTCCCCGATCGACACTCCCCGATCGACACTCACCGATTGATCGACATTCTCCGATTGACACTCCCCGATCGATCGACACTCCCCGATCGACACTCCCCGATCGACACTCCCCGATCGACACTCCCCGATCGACACTCCCCGATTGACAATCCCCGATCGACACTTCCCGATCGATCGACACTCCCCGATCGACACTCGCTGATCGATCGACACTCCCCGATCGACACTCCCCGATCGACACTCCCCGATCGACACTCCCCGATCGACACTCCGCGATTGACAATCCCCGATCGACACTTCCCGATCGATCGACACTCCCCGATCGACACTCCCCGATCGACACTTCCCGACCAATCGACACTTCCCGATCGACACTCCCTGATCGACACTCCCCGATCGACACTTCCCGACCAATCGACACTTCCCAATCGACACTCCCCGATCGACACTCCCCGATCGACACTCCCCGATCGACACTTCCCGACCAATCGACACTTCCCGATCGACACTCCCTGATCGACACTCCCCGATCGACACTTCCCGACCAATCGACACTTCCCAATCGACACTCCCCGATCGACACTCCCCGATCGACACTCCCCGATCGACACTCCCCGATCGACACTTCCCGATCGACACTCCCTGATCGACACTCCCCGATCGACACTCCCCGATCGACACTTCCCGACCAATCGACACTTCCCGATCGACACTCCCTGATCGACACTCCCCGATCGACACTCCCCGATCGACACTCCCCGATCGACACTCCCCGATCGACACTCACCGATTGATCGACATTCTCCGATTGACACTCCCCGATCGATCGACACTCCCCGATCGACACTCCCCGATCGACACTTCCCGACCAATCGACACTCCCCGATCGACACTCGCTGATCGATCGACACTCTCCGATCAACACTCCCTGATCGACACTCCCCGATCGACACTCCCCGATCGACACTCCCTGATCGACACTCCCCGATCGACACTCCCCGATCGACACTCCCCGATCGACACTCCCCGATCGACACTCCCTGATCGACACTCCCCGATCGACACTCCCCGATCGACACTCCCCGATCGACACTCCCCGATCGACATTCCCGATCGACACTTCCCGATCGATCGACACTCCCCGATCGACACTCCCCGATTGACACTCCCCGATCGACACTCCCCGATCGACATTCCCGATCGACACTTCCCGATCGATCGACACTCCCCGATCGACACTCCCCGATCGACACTTCCCGACCAATCGACACTTCCCAATCGACACTCCCCGATCGACACTCCACGATCGACACTCCCCGATCGACACTTCCTGACCAATCGACACTTCCCGATCGACACTCCCTGATCGACACTCCCCGATCGACACTTCCCGACCAATCGACACTTCCCAATCGACACTCCCCGATCGACACTCCCCGATCGACACTCCCCGATCGACACTCCCCGATCGACACTTCCCGACCAATCGACACTTCCCGATCGACACTCCCTGATCGACACTCCACGATCGACACTCTCCGATCGATCGAGACTTCCCGACCGACACTCCCCGATCGACACACCCTGATCGACACTCTCCGATCGACACTCCCCGATCGACACTCTCCGATCGACACTCCCCGATTGAAACTCCAAAATCAACACTCCCCATGCGACACTCCCCGATCGACACTCCCCGATCGACACTACCCGATCGAGCAACACTTCCCGATCGACAATCCACGATCGATCGCCACTCCCCAATCGCAATTCCCCGATCGATCGACACTCCCCGATCGACACTTCCCGATCGACACTCCCTGATCGATCGACAATCTCCGATCGACACTCCCCGAACGACACTCCCCGATCGACACTCCCCGATCGATCGACACTCCCCGATCGACACTCCCCGATTGACACTCCCAAATCGACACTCCCCGATCGATACTCCCCGATCGACACTCCCCGATCGACACTCCCCGATCGATCGACACTCCCCGATCGACACTCCCCGATTGACACTCCCCGATCGACACTCCCCGATCGACAGTCCCCGATCGATCGACACTCCCCGATCGACACTCCCCGATTGACACTCCCCGATCGACACTCCCCGATCGACACTCCCCGATTGACATTCCCCAATCGATCGACACTCCCCGATTGACACTCCCCGATCGACACTCCCCGATCGATCGACATTCCCCAATCAACACTCCCTGATCGACAATCCCCGATCGATCGAAACACCCCGATCGACACTCTCCGATCGACACTCTCCGATCGACACTCCCCGATTGACACTCCCCGATCGATCGACACTCCCCGATCGACAATCCCCGATCAATCGACACTCCGCGATCGATGCTCTCCGATCGATATTTCCTGATCGACACTCCCCGATTGACACTCCCCGATTGACACTCCCCGATCGATCGGCAATCCCCGATCGACTCTCCCCGATCGACACTCATCGATCGACACTCTCCGATCGACACTCCCCGATTGACACTCCCAAATCAACACTCCCCATGCGACACTCCCCGATCGACACTCCCCGATTGACACTCCCAAATCAACACTCCCCATGCGACACTCCCCGATCGACACTCCCCGATCGACAATCCCCGATCGATACTCCCTGATCGACACTCGCCGAGCGATCGAAACTCCCCGATCGACACTCTCCGATCGACACTCCCCGATCGATCGAAACTCCCCGATTGACACTCCCCGATCGACATCCCCATGCGACACTCCCCGATCGACACTCTCCGCTCGACACTCCCCGATCGACACTCCCCGATCGACACTCCCCGATCGACACTCCCCGATCGACACTCCCCGATCGACACTCCCTGATCGACACTCCCCGATCGACACTCCCGGATTGAACGACACTCCCCGATCGATCGACATTCTCCCATCGATCGACACTCCTCGATCGACACTCCCGATCGACACTCTCCGATCGACACATGACGATCGACACTCTCCGATCGACACTCCCCGATCGACACTCTCCGATCGACACTCCCCGATCGACACTCCCGATCGACACTCCCCGATCGACACTCCCGATCGACACTCTCCGATCGACACATGACGATCGACACTCTCCGATCGACACTCCCCGATCGACACTCTCCGATCGACACTCCCCGATCGACACTCTCCGATCGACACTCCCTGATCGACACTTCCTGACCAATCGACACTCCCCGATCGACACTCGCCGATTGAAGTCTCTAATCGACACTCCCCGATTGAACAACATTGCCCTATCGATCGACATTCTCCCATCGATCGACACTCCACGATCGACTTTCCCCGATCAACACTCCCCTAGTGATCGCCACTCCCCGATCGTCACTCCCCGATCGATCGCCACTCCCCAATCGACACTCCCTGATCGATCGACACTTCTCGATCAACACTCCCCGATCGATACTCCCCGATCGACAGTCCCCGATCGACACTCCCCGATCGATACTCACCGATTGATCGACATTCTCCGATTGACACTCCCCGATCGATCGACACTCCCCGATCGACACTCCCCGATCGACACTTCCCGACCAATCGACACTCCCCGATCGACACTCGCTGATCGATCGACACTCCCCGATCGACACTCCCCGATCGACACTCCCCGATCGACACTCCCCGATCGACACTCCCCGATTGACAATCCCCGATCGACACTTCCCGATCGATCGACACTCCCCGATCGACACTCCCCGATCGACACTTCCCGACCAATCGACACTTCCCGATCGACACTCCCTGATCGACACTCCCCGATCGACACTTCCCGACCAATCGACACTACCCGATCGACACTCGCAGATCAATCGACACTCCACGATCGCCACTCTCCGATCGACACTCCCCGATTGACACTCCCAAATCAACACTCCCCATGCGACACTCCCCGATCGACAATCCCCGATCGATCGCCACTCCCCAATCGCAATTCCCCGATCGATTGACACTCCCCGATCGGCACTTCCCGATCGACACTCCCTGATCGATCGACAATCTCCGATCGACACTCCCCGAACGACACTCCCTGATTGATCGACATTCCCCGATTGACACTCCCCGATCGACACTCCCCGATCGACACACCCCGATCGACATTCCCCGATCGATCGACATTCCCCGATCGACACTCTCCGATCGACAATCTCCGATCGACACTCCCCAATCGACACTCCCCGATTGATCGACACTCCCCGATCGACAATCCGCGATCAATCGACACTCCGCGATCGATGCTCTCCGATCGATATTTCCTGATCGACACTCCCCGATTGACACTCCCCGATTGACACTCCCCGATCATTCGTCACTCCCCGATCGATCGACACTTCTCGATCAACACTCCCCGATCGACACTCCCCGATCGACACTCCCCGATCGACACTCACCGATTGACACTCCCCGATCGACCCTCTCCGATCGACACTCCCCAATCGACACTCTCCGATCGACACTCCCCGATTGACACTCCCAAATCAACACTCCCCATGCGACACTTCCCGATCGACACTCCCTGATCGACACTCCCCGATCGACAATCCCCGATCAATCGACACTCCCCGATCGACACTCCCTGATCGACACTCCCCGATCGACACTCCCGGATTGAACGACACTCCCCGATCGATCGACATTCTCCCATCGATCGACACTCCTCGATCGACACTCCCGATCGACACTCTCCGATCGACACATGACGATCGACACTCTCCGATCGACACTCCCCGATCGACACTCTCCGATCGACACTCCCCGATCGACACTCCCGATCGACACTCCCCGATCGACACTCCCGATCGACACTCTCCGATCGACACATGACGATCGACACTCTCCGATCGACACTCCCCGATCGACACTCTCCGATCGACACTCCCCGATCGACACTCTCCGATCGACACTCCCTGATCGACACTTCCTGACCAATCGACACTCCCCGATCGACACTCGCCGATTGAAGTCTCTAATCGACACTCCCCGATTGAACAACATTGCCCTATCGATCGACATTCTCCCATCGATCGACACTCCACGATCGACTTTCCCCGATCAACACTCCCCTAGTGATCGCCACTCCCCGATCGTCACTCCCCGATCGATCGCCACTCCCCAATCGACACTCCCTGATCGATCGACACTTCTCGATCAACACTCCCCGATCGATACTCCCCGATCGACAGTCCCCGATCGACACTCCCCGATCGATACTCACCGATTGATCGACATTCTCCGATTGACACTCCCCGATCGATCGACACTCCCCGATCGACACTCCCCGATCGACACTTCCCGACCAATCGACACTCCCCGATCGACACTCGCTGATCGATCGACACTCCCCGATCGACACTCCCCGATCGACACTCCCCGATCGACACTCCCCGATCGACACTCCCCGATTGACAATCCCCGATCGACACTTCCCGATCGATCGACACTCCCCGATCGACACTCCCCGATCGACACTTCCCGACCAATCGACACTTCCCGATCGACACTCCCTGATCGACACTCCCCGATCGACACTTCCCGACCAATCGACACTACCCGATCGACACTCGCAGATCAATCGACACTCCACGATCGCCACTCTCCGATCGACACTCCCCGATTGACACTCCCAAATCAACACTCCCCATGCGACACTCCCCGATCGACAATCCCCGATCGATCGCCACTCCCCAATCGCAATTCCCCGATCGATTGACACTCCCCGATCGGCACTTCCCGATCGACACTCCCTGATCGATCGACAATCTCCGATCGACACTCCCCGAACGACACTCCCTGATTGATCGACATTCCCCGATTGACACTCCCCGATCGACACTCCCCGATCGACACACCCCGATCGACATTCCCCGATCGATCGACATTCCCCGATCGACACTCTCCGATCGACAATCTCCGATCGACACTCCCCAATCGACACTCCCCGATTGATCGACACTCCCCGATCGACAATCCGCGATCAATCGACACTCCGCGATCGATGCTCTCCGATCGATATTTCCTGATCGACACTCCCCGATTGACACTCCCCGATTGACACTCCCCGATCATTCGTCACTCCCCGATCGATCGACACTTCTCGATCAACACTCCCCGATCGACACTCCCCGATCGACACTCCCCGATCGACACTCACCGATTGACACTCCCCGATCGACCCTCTCCGATCGACACTCCCCAATCGACACTCTCCGATCGACACTCCCCGATTGACACTCCCAAATCAACACTCCCCATGCGACACTTCCCGATCGACACTCCCTGATCGACACTCCCCGATCGACAATCCCCGATCAATCGACACTCCGTGATCGATGCTCTCCAATCGATACTTACTGATTGACACTTCCCGATTGACACTCCCCGATTGACACTCCCCGATTGACACTCGCCAATCGATCGACACTCCCTGATCGACACTCCCCGATCGACACTCCCCGATCGACACTCCCTGATCGACACTCCCCGATCGACACTTCCCGACCAATCGACACTCCCCGATCGACACTCCCCGATCGACACTCCCCGATCGACACTCCCCGATCGACACTCCCCGATCGACACTCCCCGATCGACACTCCCCGATCGACACTCCCTGATCGACACTCCCCGATCGACACTCCCGGATTGAACGACACTCCCCGATCGAGCGACATTCTCCCATCGATCGACACTCCCCGATCGACACTCCCGATCGACACTCTCCGATCGACACATGACGATCGACACTCTCCGATCGACACTCCCCGATCAACACTCTCCGATCGACACTCCCCGATCGACACTCCCGATCGACACTCCCCGATCGACACTCCCGATCGACACTCTCCGATCGACACATGACGATCGACACTCTCCGATCGACACTCCCCGATCGACACTCTCCGATCGACACTCCCCGATCGACACTCTCCGATCGACACTCCCTGATCGACACTTCCTGACCAATCGACACTCCCCGATCGACACTCCCGATCGACACTCCCCGATCGACACTCCCGATCGACACTCTCCGATCGACACATGACGATCGACACTCCCCGATCGACACTCCCCGATCGACACTCTCCGATCGACACTCCCTGATCGACACTTCCTGACCAATCGACACTCCCCGATCGACACTCGCCGATTGAAGTCTCTGATCGACACTCCCCGATTGAACAACATTGCCCTATCGATCGACATTCTCCCATCGATCGACACTCCACGATCGACTTTCCCCGATCAACACTCCCCTAGTGATCGCCACTCCCCGATCGTCACTCCCCGATCGATCGCCACTCCCCAATCGACACTCCCTGATCGATCGACACTTCTCGATCAACACTCCCCGATCGATACTCCCCGATCGACAGTCCCCGATCGACACTCCCCGATCGATACTCACCGATTGATCGACATTCTCCGATTGACACTCCCCGATCGATCGACACTCCCCGATCGACACTCCCCGATCGACACTTCCCGACCAATCGACACTCCCCGATCGACACTCGCTGATCGATCGACACTCCCCGATCGACACTCCCCGATCGACACTCCCCGATCGACACTCCCCGATCGACACTCCCCGATTGACAATCCCCGATCGACACTTCCCGATCGATCGACACTCCCCGATCGACACTCCCCGATCGACACTTCCCGACCAATCGACACTTCCCGATCGACACTCCCTGATCGACACTCCCCGATCGACACTTCCCGACCAATCGACACTACCCGATCGACACTCGCAGATCAATCGACACTCCACGATCGCCACTCTCCGATCGACACTCCCCGATTGACACTCCCAAATCAACACTCCCCATGCGACACTCCCCGATCGACAATCCCCGATCGATCGCCACTCCCCAATCGCAATTCCCCGATCGATTGACACTCCCCGATCGACACTTCCCGATCGACACTCCCTGATCGATCGACAATCTCCGATCGACACTCCCCGAACGACACTCCCTGATTGGTCGACATTCCCCGATTGACACTCCCCGATCGACACTCCCCGATCGACACACCCCGATCGACATTCCCCGATCGATCGACATTCCCCGATCGACACTCTCCGATCGACAATCTCCGATCGACACTCCCCAATCGACACTCCCCGATTGATCGACACTCCCCGATCGACAATCCGCGATCAATCGACACTCCGCGATCGATGCTCTCCGATCGATATTTCCTGATCGACACTCCCCGATTGACACTCCCCGATTGACACTCCCCGATCATTCGTCACTCCCCGATCGATCGACACTTCTCGATCAACACTCCCCGATCGACACTCCCCGATCGACACTCCCCGATCGACACTCACCGATTGACACTCCCCGATCGACCCTCTCCGATCGACACTCCCCAATCGACACTCTCCGATCGACACTCCCCGATTGACACTCCCAAATCAACACTCCCCATGCGACACTTCCCGATCGACACTCCCTGATCGACACTCCCCGATCGACAATCCCCGATCAATCGACACTCCGTGATCGATGCTCTCCAATCGATACTTACTGATCGACACTTCCCGATTGACACTCCCCGATTGACACTCCCCGATTGACACTCGCCAATCGATCGACACTCCCTGATCGACACTCCCCGATCGACACTCCCCGATCGACACTCCCTGATCGACACTCCCCGATCGACACTCCCTGATCGACACTCCCCGATCGACACTTCCCGACCAATCGACACTCCCCGATCGACACTCCCCGATCGACACTCCCCGATCGACACTCCCCGATCGACACTCCCCGATCGACACTCCCCGATCGACACTCCCTGATCGACACTCCCCGATCGACACTCCCGGATTGAACGACACTCCCCGATCGAGCGACATTCTCCCATCGATCGACACTCCCCGATCGACACTCCCGATCGACACTCTCCGATCGACACATGACGATCGACACTCTCCGATCGACACTCCCCGATCGACACTCTCCGATCGACACTCCCCGATCGACACTCCCGATCGACACTCCCCGATCGACACTCCCGATCGACACTCTCCGATCGACACATGACGATCGACACTCTCCGATCGACACTCCCCGATCGACACTCTCCGATCGACACTCCCCGATCGACACTCTCCGATCGACACTCCCTGATCGACACTTCCTGACCAATCGACACTCCCCGATCGACACTCGCCGATTGAAGTCTCTGATCGACACTCCCCGATTGAACAACATTGCCCTATCGATCGACATTCTCCCATCGATCGACACTCCACGATCGACTTTCCCCGATCAACACTCCCCTAGTGATCGCCACTCCCCGATCGTCACTCCCCGATCGATCGCCACTCCCCAATCGACACTCCCTGATCGATCGACACTTCTCGATCAACACTCCCCGATCGATACTCCCCGATCGACAGTCCCCGATCGACACTCCCCGATCGACACTCACCGATTGATCGACATTCTCCGATTGACACTCCCCGATCGATCGACACTCCCCGATCGACACTCCCCGATCGACACTTCCCGACCAATCGACACTCCCCGATCGACACTCGCTGATCGATCGACACTCCCCGATCGACACTCCCCGATCGACACTCCCCGATCGACACTCCCCGATCGACACTCCCCGATTGACAATCCCCGATCGACACTTCCCGATCGATCGACACTCCCCGATCGACACTCGCTGATCGATCGACACTCCCCGATCGACACTCCCCGATCGACACTCCCCGATCGACACTCCCCGATCGACACTCCCCGATTGACAATCCCCGATCGACACTTCCCGATCGATCGACACTCCCCGATCGACACTCCCCGATCGACACTTCCCGACCAATCGACACTTCCCGATCGACACTCCCTGATCGACACTCCCCGATCGACACTTCCCGACCAATCGACACTTCCCAATCGACACTCCCCGATCGACACTCCCCGATCGACACTCCCCGATCGACACTTCCCGACCAATCGACACTTCCCGATCGACACTCCCTGATCGACACTCCCCGATCGACACTTCCCGACCAATCGACACTTCCCAATCGACACTCCCCGATCGACACTCCCCGATCGACACTTCCCGATCGACACTCCCCGATCGACACTTCCCGACCAATCGACACTTCCCGATCGACACTCCCTGATCGACACTCCCCGATCGACACTCCCTGATCGACACTCCCCGATCGACACTCCCCGATCGACACTTCCCGACCAATCGACACTTCCCGATCGACACTCCCTGATCGACACTCCCCGATCGACACTCCCCGATCGACACTCCCCGATCGACACTCCCCGATCGACAATCCCCGATCAATCGACACTCCGCGATCGATGCTCTCTGATCGATACTTACTGATCGACACTCCCCGATTGACACTCCCCGATCATTCGTCACTCCCCGGTTGATCGGCAATCACCGATCGACTCTCCCCGATCGACATTCATCGATTGATCGGCATTCTCCGATCGATACGCCACGATTGACGCTGCCTGATCAATCGACACTACCTGATCGAAACTTGCCAATCGATTAACACTCCCCGATCGACACTCCCCGATCGACACTTCCCGACCAATCGACACTACCCGATCGACACTCGCAGATCAATCGACACTCCACGATCGCCACTCTCCGATCGACACTCCCCGATTGACACTCCCAAATCAACACTCCCCATGCGACACTCCCCGATCGACAATCCCCGATCGATCGCCACTCCCCAATCGCAATTCCCCGATCGATTGACACTCCCCGATCGACACTTCCCGATCGACACTCCCTGATCGATCGACAATCTCCGATCGACACTCCCCGAACGACACTCCCTGATTGATCGACATTCCCCAATTGACACTCCCCGATCGACACTCCCCGATCGACACACCCCGATCGACATTCCCCGATCGATCGACATTCCCCGATCGACACTCTCCGATCGACAATCTCCGATCGACACTCCCCGATCGACACACCCCGATTGATCGACACTCCCCGATCGACAATCCGCGATCAATCGACACTCCGCGATCGATGCTCTCCGATCGATATTTCCTGATCGACACTCCCTGATTGACACTCCCCGATTGACACTCCCCGATCATTCGTCACTCCCCGATCGATCGGCAATCCCCGATCGACTCTCCCCGATCGACACTCCCCGATCGACGCTCCACGATCGACACTCTCCGATCGACACTTCCCGATTGACACTCCCAAATCAACACACCCCATGCGACACTCCCCGATCGACACTCCCCGATCGACACTCCCCGATCGACACTACCCGATCGAGCAACACTTCCCGATCGACACTCCCCGATCGACACTCCCCGATCGACACTCCCTGATCGACACTCGCCGATCGATCAAAACTCCCCGATCGACACTCTCCGATCGATCGAGACTTCCCGATCGACACTCCCCGATCGACACACCCTGATCGACTCTCTCCGATCGACACTCCCCGATCGACACTCTCCGATCGACACTCCCCGATTGAAACTCCCAAATCAACACTCCCCATGCGACACTCCCCGATCGACACTCCCCGATCGACACTACCCGATCGAGCAACACTTCCCGATCGACAATCCACGATCGATCGCCACTCCCCAATCGCAATTCCCCGATCGATCGACACTCCCCGATCGACACTTCCCGATCGACACTCCCTGATCGATCGACAATCTCCGATCGACACTCCCCGAACGACACTCCCCGATCGACACTCCCCGATCGATCGACACTCCCCGATCGACACTCCCCGATTGACACTCCCCGATCGACACTCCCCGATCGATACTCCCCGATCGACACTCCCCGATCGACACTCCCCGATCGATCGACACTCCCCGATCGACACTCCCCGATTGACACTCCCCGATCGACACTCCCCGATCGACAGTCCCCGATCGATCGACACTCCCCGATCGACACTCCCCGATTGACACTCCCCGATCGACACTCCCTGATCGATACTCCCCGATCGACACTCCCCGATTGACACTCCCCGATCGATCGGCAATCCCCGATCGACTCTCCCCGATCGACACTCATCGATCGACACTCTCCGATCGACACTCCCCGATTGACACTCCCAAATCAACACTCCCCATGCGACACTCCCCGATCGACACTCCCCGATTGACACTCCCAAATCAACACTCTCCATGCGACACTCCCCGATCGACACTCCCCGATCGACACTCCCCGATCGATACTCCCTGATCGACACTCGCCGAGCGATCGAAACTCCCCGATCGACACTCTCCGATCGATCGAGACTTCCCGATCGACACTCTCTGATCGACACTCCCCGATCGACACTCCCCGATCGACACTCCCCGATCGACACTCCCCGATTGACAATCCCCGATCGACACTTCCCGATCGATCGACACTCCCCGATCGACACTCGCTGATCGATCGACACTCCCCGATCGACACTCCCCGATCGACACTCCCCGATCGACACTCCCCGATCGACACTCCCCGATCGACACTCCCCGATCGACACTCCCTGATCGACACTCCCCGATCGACACTTCCCGACCAATCGACACTTCCCAATCGACACTCCCCGATCGACACTCCCCGATCGACACTCCCCGATCGACACTTCCCGACCAATCGACACTTCCCGATCGACACTCCCTGATCGACACTCCCCGATCGACACTTCCCGACCAATCGACACTTCCCAATCGACACTCCCCGATCGACACTCCCCGATCGACACTTCCCGATCGACACTCCCCGATCGACACTTCCCGACCAATCGACACTTCCCGATCGACACTCCCTGATCGACACTCCCCGATCGACACTCCCTGATCGACACTCCCCGATCGACACTCCCCGATCGACACTTCCCGACCAATCGACACTTCCCGATCGACACTCCCTGATCGACACTCCCCGATCGACACTCCCCGATCGACACTCCCCGATCGACACTCCCCGATCGACAATCCCCGATCAATCGACACTCCGCGATCGATGCTCTCTGATCGATACTTACTGATCGACACTCCCCGATTGACACTCCCCGATCATTCGTCACTCCCCGGTTGATCGGCAATCACCGATCGACTCTCCCCGATCGACATTCATCGATTGATCGGCATTCTCCGATCGATACGCCACGATTGACGCTGCCTGATCAATCGACACTACCTGATCGAAACTTGCCAATCGATTTACACTCCCCGATCGACACTCCCCGATCGACACTTCCCGACCAATCGACACTTCCCGATCGACACTTCCCGACCAATCGACACTACCCGATCGACACTCGCAGATCAATCGACACTCCACGATCGCCACTCTCCGATCGACACTCCCCGATTGACACTCCCAAATCAACACTCCCCATGCGACACTCCCCGATCGACAATCCCCGATCGATCGCCACTCCCCAATCGCAATTCCCCGATCGATTGACACTCCCCGATCGACACTTCCCGATCGACACTCCCTGATCGATTGACAATCTCCGATCGACACTCCCCGAACGACACTCCCTGATTGATCGACATTCCCCGATTGACACTCCCCGATCGACACTCCCCGATCGACACACCCCGATCGACATTCCCCGATCGATCGACACTCCCCGATCGACAATCCGCGATCAATCGACACTCCGCGATCGATGCTCTCCGATCGATATTTCCTGATCGACACTCCCCGATTGACACTCCCCGATTGACACTCCCCGATCATTCGTCACTCCCCGATCGACACTCCCCGATGGACACTCCCCGATCGACACTCCCCGATCGACAGTCCCCGATCGATCGACACTCCCCGATCGACACTCCCCGATTGACACTCCCCGATCGACACTCCCCGATCGACACTCCCCGATTGACATTCCCCAATCGATCGACACTCCCCGATCGACACTCCCCGATCGACACTCCCCGATCGATCGACATTCCCCAATCAACACTCCCTGATCGACAATCCCCGATCGATCGAAACACCCCGATCGACACTCTCCGATCGACACTCTCCGATCGACACTCCCCGATTGACACTCCCCGATCGATCGACACTCCCCGATCGACAATCCCCGATCAATCGACACTCCGCGATCGATGCTCTCCGATCGATATTTCCTGATCGACACTCCCCGATTGACACTCCCCGATTGACACTCCCCGATCGATCGGCAATCCCCGATCGACTCTCCCCGATCGACACTCATCGATCGACACTCTCCGATCGACACTCCCCGATTGACACTCCCAAATCAACACTCCCCATGCGACACTCCCCGATCGACACTCCCCGATTGACACTCCCAAATCAACACTCCCCATGCGACACTCCCCGATCGACACTCCCCGATCGACAATCCCCGATCGATACTCCCTGATCGACACTCGCCGAGCGATCGAAACTCCCCGATCGACACTCTCCGATCGACACTCCCCGATCGATCGAAACTCCCCGATTGACACTCCCCGATCGACATCCCCATGCGACACTCCCCGATCGACACTCTCTGCTCGACATTCCCCGATCGACACTCCCCATGCGACACTCCACGATCGACACTCTCCGATCGACACTCCCCGATTGACACTCCCAAATAAACACTCCCCATGCGACACTCCCCAATCGACACTCCCCGATCGACACTACCCGATCGAGCAACACTTCCCGATCGACACTCCACGATCGACACTCTCCGATCGACACTCCCCGATTGACACTCCCAAATCAACACTCCCCATGCGACACTCCCCGATCGACACTCCCCAATCGACACTACCCGATCGAGCAACACTGTCCAATCGACACTCCCCGATCGACACTCCCCGATCGACACTTCCCGATCCACAGTCCCCGATCGACACTTCCCGACCAATCGACACTCCCCGATCGACATTCCCCGATCGACACTTCCTGACCAATCGGCACTCCCCGATCGACACTCCCCAATCGACACTTCCTGACCAATCGACACTCCCCGATCGACATTCCCCGATCGACACTTCCTGACCAATCGGCACTCCCCGATCGACACTCGCCGATTGATCGACACTCCCCGATCGACAGTCTCTGATCGACACTCCCCGATTGAACAACATTCCCCTATCGATCGACATTCTCCCATCGATCGACACTCCACGATCGACTTTCCCCGATCAACACTCCCCTAGCGATCGCCACTCACCGATCATCACTCCCCGATCGATCGTCACTCCCCGATCGACACTCCCTGATCGATCGACACTTCTCTATCAACACTCCCCGATCGACACTCCCCGATCGACACTCCCCGATCGACACTCCCCGATCGACACTCCCCGATCGATCGACACTTCTCGATCAACACTCCCCGATCGACACTCCCCGATCGACACTCCCCGATCGACACTCACCGATTGACACTCCCCGATCGACACTCCCAGATCGACACTCCCCGATCGACACTCCCCGATCGATCGACACTTCTCGATCAACACTCCCCGATCGACACTCCCCGATCGACACTCCCCGATCGACACTCACCGATTGACACTCCCCGATCGACACTCCCAGATCGACACTCCCCAATCGACACTCTCCGATCGACATTCCCCGATTGACACTCCCAAATCAACACTCCCCATGCGACACTCCCCGATCGACACTCAACGATTGACACTCCACGATCGACACTCCCCGATCGACACTCCCCGATCGACACTTCCCAATCGACACTCTCCGATTGACACTCCCCGATTGACACTCCCAAATCAACACTCCCCATGCGACACTCCCCGATCGACACTCCCCGATCGACACTCCCCGATCGACACTTCCCGATCGACACTTCCTGACCAATCGACACTCTCCGATTGACACTCCCCGATC
This sequence comes from Pristiophorus japonicus, assembly GCF_044704955.1. Classification (NCBI taxonomy): domain Eukaryota; kingdom Metazoa; phylum Chordata; class Chondrichthyes; family Pristiophoridae; genus Pristiophorus; species Pristiophorus japonicus. Next base: position 10,458,067 of record NC_091979.1, read on the forward strand.
GAAACTTGCCAATCGATCGACACTCCCCGATCGACACTCCCCGATCGACAATCCCCGATCGACACTCCCCGATCGACACTCACCGATTGATCGACATTCTCCGATTGACACTCCCCGATCGACAATCCCCGATTGATCGCCACTCCCCAATCGCAATTCCCCGATCGATCGACACTCCCCGATCGACACTTCCCGATCGACACTCCCTGATCGATCGACAATCTCCGATCGACACTCCCGATCGACACTCCCTGATTGATCGACATTCCCCGATTGACACTCCCCGATCGACACTCGCCGATCGACACTCCCCGATCGATCAACACTCCCCGATTGACACTCCCCGATCGACACTCCACGATCGATCGACATTCCCCAATCAACATTCCCTGATTGACAATCCCCGATCGATCGAAACTCCCCGATCGACACTCTCCGATCGACACTCCCCGATCGACACTCCCCGATCGATCGACACTCCCCGATCGACACTCCCCGATCGATCGACACTCCCCGATCGACACTCTCCGATCGACACTCCCCGATCGACACTCCCCGATCAATCGACACTCCGCGATCGATGCTCTCCAATCGATATTTCCTGATCGACACTCCCCGATCGACACTCCCCGATCGACGCTCCACGATCGACACTCTCCGATCGACACTCCCCGATTGACACTCCCAAATCAACACTCCCCATGCGACACTCCCCGATCGACACTCTCCGATCGACACTCCCCGATTGACACTACCCGATCGACACTACCCGATTGAGCAACATTTCCCGATCGACACTCCCCGATCGACACTCCCCGATCGATCGAAACTCCCCGATTGACACTCCCCGATCGACACTCCCCATGCGACACTCCACGATCAACACTCTCCGATCGACACTCCCCGATCAACACTCCCCATGCGACACTCCCCGATCGACAATCCCCGATTGAGCAACACTTCCCGATCGACACTCCCCGATCGACACTCCCCGATCGACATTCCCTGATCGACACTCGCCGATCGATCAAAACTCCCCGATCGACACTCCCCGATCGACACCCCCCATGCGACACTCCACGATCAGCACTCTCCGATCGACACTCCCCGATCGACACTCTCCGATCGACACTCCCCGATTGACACTCCCAAATCAACACTCCCCATGCGACACTCCCCGATTGACACTCCCCGATCGACACTACCCGATCGAGCAACACTTCCCGATCGACAATCCCCGATCGATCGCCACTCCCCAATCGCAATTCCCCGATCGATCGACACTCCCCGATCGACACTTCCCGATCGACACTCCCTGATCGATCGACAATCTCCGATCGACACTCCCCGAACGACACTCCCCGATCGACACTCCCCGATCGATCGACACTCCCCGATCGACACTCCCCGATTGACACTCCCCGATCGACACTCCCCGATCGATACTCCCCGATCGACACTCCCCGATCGGCACTCCCCGATCGATCGACACTCCCCGATCGACACTCCCCGATCGACACTCCCCGATCGACAGTCCCCGATCGATCGACACTCCCCGATCGACACTCCCCGATTGACACTCCCCGATCGACACTCCCCGATCGACACTCCCCGATTGACATTCCCCAATCGATCGACACTCCCCGATCGACACTCCCCGATCGATCGACATTCCCCAATCAACACTCCCTGATCGACAATCCCCGATCGATCGAAACACCCCGATCGACACTCGCCGATCGATACTCCCCGATCGACACTCGCCGATCGATCGAAACTCCCCGATCGACACTCTCCGATCGATCGAGACTTCCCGATCGACACTCTCTGATCGACACTCCCCGATCGATCGAAACTCCCCGATTGACACTCCCCGATCGACATCCCCATGCGACACTCCATGATCGACACTCTCCGCTCGACACTCCCCGATCGACACTCCCCGATCGACACTCCCCGATCGACACTCCCCGATCGACACTCTCCGATCGACACTCCCCGATTGACACTCCCAAATCAACACTCCCCATGCGACACTCCCCGATCGACACTCCCCGATTGACACTCCCAAATCAACACTCCCCATGCGACACTCCCCGATCGACACTCCCCGATCGACACTCCGCGATCGACACTCCCTGATCGACACTCGCCGATCGATCGAAACTCCCCGATCGACACTCTCTGATCGACACTCCCCGATCGATCGAAACTCCCCGATTGACACTCCCCGATCGACAATCCCCATGCGACACTCTCCGATCGACACTCCCCGATCGACACTCCCAAATCAACACTCCCCATGCGACACTCCCCGATCGACACTCTCCGATTGACACTCCCCGATCGACAATCCCCGATCGACGCTCCACGATCGACACTCTCCGATCGACACTCCCCGATCGACACTCCCAAATCAACACTCCCCATGCGACACTCCCCGATCGACACTCCCCGATCGACACTCCCCGCTCGAGCAACACTGTCCAATCGACACTCCCCGATCGACACTTCCCGATCCACAGTCCCCGATCGACACTTCCCGACCAATCGACACTCCCCGATCGACACTCCCTGATCGACACTTCCTGACCAATCGACACTCCCCGATCGACACTCCCCGATCGACAATTCCTGACCAATCGACACTCCCCAATCGACACTTCCTGACCAACCGACATTCCCCGATCGACACTCGCCGATTGATCGACACTCCCCGATCGACTTTCCCCGATCAACACTCCCCTAGCGATCGCCACTCCCCGATCATCACTCCCCGATCGACACTCCCTGATCGATCGACACTTCTCGATCAACACTCCCCGATCGATACTCCCCGATCGACAGTCCCCGATCGACACTCCCCGATCGACACTCACCGATTGATCGACATTCTCCGATTGACACTCCCCGATCGATCGACACTCCCCGATCGACACTCCCCGATCGACACTTCCCGACCAATCGACACTCCCCGATCGACACTCGCTGATCGATCGACACTCCCCGATCGACACTCCCCGATCGACACTCCCCGATCGACACTCCCCGATCGACACTCCCCGATTGACAATCCCCGATCGACACTTCCCGATCGATCGACACTCCCCGATCGACACTCCCCGATCGACACTTCCCGACCAATCGACACTTCCCGATCGACACTCCCTGATCGACACTCCCCGATCGACACTCCCCGATCGACATTCCCCGATCGACACTCCCCGATCGACACTCCCCGATCGACACTTCCCGACCAATCGACACTTCCCGATCGACACTCCCTGATCGACACTCCCCGATCGACACTCCCTGATCGACACACCCCGATCGACACTCCCCAAGCGACACTTCCCGACCAATCGACACTTCCCGATCGACACTCCCTGATCGACACTCCCCGATCGACACTCCCCGATCGACACTCCCCGAGCGACACTTCCCGACCAATCGACATTCCCCGATCGACACTCCCCGATCGACACTCCCCGATCGACACTTCCCGACCAATCGACACTTCCCGATCGACACTCCCTGATCGACACTCCCCGATCGACACTCCCCGATCGACACTCCCCGATCGACACTCCCCGATCGACAATCCCCGATCAATCGACACTCCACGATCGATGCTCTCTGATCGATACTTACTGATCGACACTCCCCGATTGACACTCCCCGATCGACACTCCCCGATCGACACTCCCCGATCGACACTTCCCGACCAATTGACACTTCCCGATCGACACTCCCTGATCGACACTCCCCGATCGACACTTCCCGACCAATCGACACTTCCCAATCGACACTCCCCGATCGACACTCCCCGATCGACACTCCCCGATCGACACTCCCCGATCGACACTTCCCGACCAATCGACACTTCCCGATCGACACTCCCTGATCGACACTCCCCGATCGACACTCCCTGATCGACACTCCCCGATCAACACTCCCCGATCGACACTCCCCGATCGACACTCCCCGATCGACAATCCCCGATCAATCGACACTCCGCGATCGATGCTCTCTGATCGATACTTACTGATCGACACTCCCCGATTGAAACTCCCCGATTGACACTCCCCGATCATTCGTCACTCCCCGGTTGATCGGCAATCACCGATCGACTCTCCCCGATCGACATTCATCGATTGATCGGCATTCTCCGATCGATACGCCACGATTGACGCTGCCTGATCAATCGACACTACCTGATCGAAACTTGCCAATCGATTTACACTCCCCGATCGACACTCCCCGATCGACACTCCCCGATCGACACTCCCCGATCGACACACCCCGATCGACATTCCCCGATCGATCGACATTCCCCGATCGACACTCTCCGATCGACAATCTCCGATCAACACTCCCCGATCGACACTCCCCGATTGATCGACACTCCCCGATCGACAATCCGCGATCAATCGACACTCCGCGATTGATGCTCTCCGATCGATATTTCCTGATCGACACTCCCCGATTGACACTCCCCGATTGACACTCCCCGATCATTCGTCACTCCCCGATCGATCGGCAATCCCCGATCGACTCTCCCCGATCGACTCTCCCCGATCGACGCTCCACGATCGACACTCTCCGATCGACACTTCCCGATTGACACTCCCAAATCAACACACCCCATGCGACACTCCCCGATCGACACTCCGCGATCGACACTACCCGATCGAGCAACACTTCCCGATCGACACTCCCCGATCGACACTCCCCGATCGACACTCCCTGATCGACACTCGCCGATCGATCAAAACTCCCCGATCGACACTCTCCGATCGATCGAGACTTCCCGATCGACACTCCCCGATCGACACACCCTGATCGACACTCTCCGATCGACACTCCCCGATCGACACTCTCCGATCGACACTCCCCGATTGAAACTCCCAAATCAACACTCCCCATGCGACACTCCCCGATCGACACTCCCCGATCGACACTACCCGATCGAGCAACACTTCCCGATCGACAATCCACGATCGATCGCCACTCCCCAATCGCAATTCCCCGATCGATCGACACTCCCCGATCGACACTTCCCGATCGACACTCCCTGATCGATCGACAATCTCCGATCGACACTCCCCGAACGACACTCCCCGATCGACACTCCCCGATCGATCGACACTCCCCGATCGACACTCCCCGATTGACACTCCCCGATCGACACTCCCCGATCGATACTCCCCGATCGACACTCCCCGATCGACACTCCCCGATCGACACTCCCCGATCGATCGACACTCCCCGATCGACACTCCCCGATTGACACTCCCCGATCGACACTCCCCGATCGACAGTCCCCGATCGATCGACACTCCCCGATCGACACTCCCCGATTGACACTCCCCGATCGACACTCCCCGATCGACACTCCCCGATTGACATTCCCCAATCGATCGACACTCCCCGATCGACACTCCCCGATCGACACTCCCCGATCGATCGACATTCCCCAATCAACATTCCCTGATCGACACTCCCCGATCGACACTCCCCGATCGATACTCCCCGATCGACACTCCCCGATCGACACTCCCCGATCGACACTCCCCGATCGATCGACACTCCCCGATCGACACTCCCCGATTGACACTCCCCGATCGACACTCCCCGATCGACAGTCCCCGATCGATCGACACTCCCCGATCGACACTCCCCGATTGACACTCCCCGATCGACACTCCCCGATCGACACTCCCCGATTGACATTCCCCAATCGATCGACACTCCCCGATCGACACTCCCCGATCGACACTCCCCGATCGATCGACATTCCCCAATCAACACTCCCTGATCGACAATCCCCGATCGATCGAAACACCCCGATCGACACTCTCCGATCGACACTCTCCGATCGACACTCCCCGATTGACACTCCCCGATCGATCGACACTCCCCGATCGACAATCCCCGATCAATCGACACTCCGCGATCGATGCTCTCCGATCGATATTTCCTGATCGACACTCCCCGATTGACACTCCCCGATTGACACTCCCCGATCGATCGGCAATCCCCGATCGACTCTCCCCGATCGACACTAATCGATCGACACTCTCCGATCGACACTCCCCGATTGACACTCCCAAATCAACACTCCCCATGCGACACTCCCCGATCGACACTCCCCGATTGACACTCCCAAATCAACACTCTCCATGTGACACTCCCCGATCGACACTCCCCGATCGACACTCCCCGATCGATACTCCCTGATCGACACTCGCCGAGCGATCGAAACTCCCCGATTGACACTCTCCGATTGATCGAGACTTCCCGATCGACACTCTCTGATCGACACTCCCCGATCGATCGAAACTCCCCGATTGACACTCCCCGATCGACATCCCCATGCGACACTCCACGATCGACACTCTCCGCTCGACACTCCCCGATCGACACTCCCCGATCGACACTCCCCGATTGACATTCCCCAATCGATCGACACTCCCCGATCGACACTCCCCGATCGACACTCCCCGATCGATCGACATTCCCCAATCAACACTCCCTGATCGACAATCCCCGATCGATCGAAACACCCCGATCGACACTCTCCGATCGACACTCTCCGATCGACACTCCCCGATTGACACTCCCCGATCGATCGACACTCCCCGATCGACAATCCCCGATCAATCGACACTCCGCGATCGATGCTCTCCGATCGATATTTCCTGATCGACACTCCCCGATTGACACTCCCCGATTGACACTCCCCGATCGATCGGCAATCCCCGATCGACTCTCCCCGATCGACACTAATCGATCGACACTCCCCGATCGACACTCCCCGATTGACACTCCCAAATCAACACTCTCCATGTGACACTCCCCGATCGACACTCCCCGATCGACACTCCCCGATCGATACTCCCTGATCGACACTCGGCGAGCGATCGAAACTCCCCGATTGACACTCTCCGATCGATCGAGACTTCCCGATCGACACTCTCTGATCGACACTCCCCGATCGATCGAAACTCCCCGATTGACACTCCACGATCGACACTCTCCGCTCGACACTCCCCGATCGACACTCCCCGATCGACACTCCCCGATCGACACTCCCCGATCGACACTCCCCGATTGACATTCCCCAATCGATCGACACTCCCCGATCGACACTCCCCGATCGACACTCCCCGATCGATCGACATTCCCCAATCAACACTCCCTGATCGACAATCCCCGATCGATCGAAACACCCCGATCGACACTCTCCGATCGACACTCTCCCATCGACACTCCCCGATTGACACTCCCCGATCGATCGACACTCCCCGATCGACAATCCCCGATCAATCGACACTCCGCGATCGATGCTCTCTGATCGATATTTCCTGATCGACACTCCCCGATTGACACTCCCCGATCGATCGGCAATCCCCGATCGACTCTCCCCGATCGACACTCATCGATCGACACTCTCCGATCGACACTCCCCGATTGACACTCCCAAATCAACACTCCCCATGCGACACTCCCCGATCGACACTCCCCGATTGACACTCCCAAATCAACACTCTCCATGCGACACTCCCCGATCGACACTCCCCGATCGACACTCCCCGATCGATACTCCCTGATCGACACTCCCAAATCAACACTCTCCATGCGACACTCCCCGATCGAAACTCCCCGATTGACACTCCCCGATCGACACTCCCCGATCGACATCCCCATGCGACACTCCCCGATCGACACTCTCCAATCGACACTCCCCGATTGACACTCCCAAATCAACACTCCCCATGCGACACTCCCCGATCGACACTCCCCGATCGACACTACCCGATCGAGCAACACTGTCCAATCGACAATCCCCGATCAATCGACACTCCGTGATCGATGCTCTCCGATCGACACTCCCCGATTGACACTCCCCGATTGACACTTCCCGATCCACAGTCCCCGATCGACACTTCCTGACCAATCGACACTCCCCGATCGACACTCCCCGATCGACAATTCCTGACCAATCGGCACTCCCCGATCGACACTCCCCAATCGACACTTCCTGACCAATCGACATTCCCCGATCGACACTCGCCGATTGATCGACCCTCCCCGATCGACAGTCTCTGATCGACACTCCCCGATTGAACAACATTCCCCTATCGATCGACATTCTCCCATCGATCGACACTCCACGATCGACTTTCCCCGATCAACACTCCCCTAGCGATCGCCACTCACCGATCAACATTCCCCGATCGATCGTCACTCCCCGATCGACACTCCCTGATCGATCGACACTTCTCGATCAACACTCCCCGATCGACACTCCCCGATCGACACTCCCCGATCGACACTCCCCGATCGATCGACACTTCTCGATCAACACTCCCCGATCGACACTCCCCGATCGACACTCCCCGATCGACACTCACCGATTGACACTCCCCGATCGACACTCCCAGATCGACACTCCCCGATCGACACTCCCCGATCGATCAACACTTCTCGATCAACACTCCCCGATCGACACTCACCGATTGACACTCCCCGATCGATCGACACTCCCCGATCGACACTCCCCGATCGACACTTCCCGACCAATCGACACTCCCCGATCAACACTCGCTGATCGATCGACACTCCCCGATCGACACTCCCCGATCGACACTCCCCGATCGACCCTCCCCGATCTACACTCCCCGATCGACACTCCCCGATTGACAATCCCCGATCGACGCTCCCCGATCGACACTTCCCGACCAATCGCCACTTCCCGATCGACACTCCCTGATCGACACTCCCCGATCGAGCAACACTTCCCGATCGACACTCCCCGATCGACACTCCCCGATCGACACTCCCTGATCGACACTCGCCGATCGATCAAAACTTCCGATCGACAGTCTCCGATCGATCGAGACTTCCCGATCGACACTCTCTGATCGACACTCCCCGATCGATCGAAACTCCCCGATTGACACTCCCCGATCGACACTCCCCGATCGACACTCCCCGATTGACATTCCCCGATCGATCGATACTCCCCGATCGACACTCCCCGATCGACACTCCCCGATCGATCGACATTCCCCAATCAACACTCCCTGATCGACAATCCCCGATCCATCGAAACACCCCGATCGACACTCTCCGATCGACACTCTCCGATCGACACTCCCCGATCGACACTCCCCGATCAATCGACACTCCGCGATCGATGCTCTTCGATCGATATTTCCTGATCGACACTCCCCAATTGACACTCCCCGATTGACACTCCCCGATCGATCGGCAATCCCCGATCGACTCTCCCCGATCGACACTCATCGATCGACACTCTCCGATCGACACTCCCCGATTGACACTCCCAAATCAACACTCCCCATGCGACACTCCCCGATCGACACTCCCCGATTGACACTCCCAAATCAACACTCCCCATGCGACACTCCCCGATCGACACTCCCCGATCGACACTACCCGATCGAGCAACACTTCCCGATCGACACTCCCCGATCGACACTCCCCGATCGACACTCCCCGATCATTCGTCACTCCTCGGTTGATCGGCAATCACCGATCGACTCTCCCCGATCGACATTCATCGATTGATCAGCATTCTCCGATCGATACGCCACGATTGACGCTGCCTGATCAATCGACACTACCTGATCGAAACTTGCCAATCGATTTACACTCCCCGATCGACACTCCCCGATCGACACTCCCCGATCGACACTTCCCGACCAATCGACACTACCCGATCGACACTCGCAGATCAATCGACACTCCATGATCGCCACTCTCCGATCGACACTCCCCGATTGACACTCCCAAATCAACACTCCCCATGCGACACTCCCCGATCGACAATCCCCGATCGATCGCCACTCCCCAATCGCAATTCCCCGATCGATTGACACTCCCCGATCGACACTTCCCGATCGACACTCCCTGATCGATTGACAATCTCCGATCGACACTCCCCGAACGACACTCCCTGATTGATCGACATTCCCCGATTGACACTCCCCGATCGACACTCCCCGATCGACATTCCCCGATCGATCGACATTCCCCGATCGACACTCTCCGATCAACAATCTCCGATCGACACTCCCCGATCGACACTCCCCGATTGATCGACACTCCCCGATCGACAATCCGCGATCAATCAACACTCCGCGATCGATGCTCTCCGATCGATATTTCCTGATCGACACTCCCCGATTGACACTCCCCGATTGACACTCCCCGATCATTCGTCACTCCCCGATCGATCGGCAATCCCCGATCGACTCTCCCCGATCGACACTCCCCGATCGACGCTCCACGACCGACACTCTCCGATCGACACTTCCCGATTGACACTCCCAAATCAACACACCCCATGCGACACTCCCCGATCGACACTCCCCGATCGACACTCCGCGATCGACACTACCCGATCGAGCAACACTTCCCGATCGACACTCCCCGATCGACACTCCCCGATCGACACTCCCTGATCGACACTCGCCGATCGATCAAAACTCCCCGATCGACACTCTCCGATCGATCGAGACTTCCCGATCGACACTCCCCGATCGACACACCCTGATCGACACTCTCCGATCGACACTCCCCGATCGACACTCTCCGATCGACACTCCCCGATTGAAACTCCCAAATCAACACTCCCCATGCGACACTCCCCGATCGACACTCCCCGATCGACACTACCCGATCGAGCAACACTTCCCGATCGACAATCCACGATCGATCGCCACTCCCCAATCGCAATTCCCCGATCGATCGACACTCCCCGATCGACACTTCCCGATCGACACTCCCTGATCGATCGACAATCTCCGATCGACACTCCCCGAACGACACTCCCCGATCGACACTCCCCGATCGATCGACACTCCCCGATCGACACTCCCCGATTGACACTCCCCGATCGACACTCCCCGATCGATACTCCCCGATCGACACTCCCCGATCGACACACCCCGATCGATCGACACTCCCCGATCGACACTCCCCGATTGACACTCCCCGATCGACACTCCCCGATCGACAGTCCCCGATCGATCGACACTCCCCGATCGACACTCCCCGATTGACACTCCCCGATCGACACTCCCCGATCGACACTCCCCGATTGACATTCCCCAATCGATCGACACTCCCCGATCGACACTCCCCGATCGACACTCCCCGATCGATCGACATTCCCCAATCAACACTCCCTGATCGACACTCCCCGATCGATCGAAACACCCCGATCGACACTCCCCGATCGACACTCTCCGATCGACACTCCCCGATTGACACTCCCCGATCGATCGACACTCCCCGATCGACAATCCCCGATCAATCGACACTCCGCGATCGATGCTCTCCGATCGATATTTCCTGATCGACACTCCCCGATTGACACTCCCCGATTGACACTCCCCGATCGATCGGCAATCCCCGATCGACTCTCCCCGATCGACACTCATCGATCGACACTCTCCGATCGACACTCCCCGATCGACACTCCCCGATCGATACTCCCTGATCGACACTCGCCGAGCGATCGAAACTCCCCGATCGACACTCTCCGATCGATCGAGACTTCCCGATCGACACTCTCTGATCGACACTCCCCGATCGATCGAAACTCCCCGATTGACACTCCCCGATCGACATCCCCATGCGACACTCCCCGATCGACACTCTCCGATCGACACTCCCCGATTGACACTCCCAAATCAACACTCCCCATGCGACACTCCCCGATCGACACTCCCCGATCGACACTACCCGATCGAGCAACACTGTCCAATCGACACTCCCAGATCGACAATCCCCGATCAATCGACACTCCGTGATCGATGCTCTCCGATCCACAGTCCCCGATCGACACTTCCCGACCAATCGACACTCCCCGATCGACATTCCCCGATCGACACTTCCTGACCAATCGACACTCCCCGATCGACACTCCCCGATCGACAATTCCTGACCATTCGGCACTCCTCGATCGACACTCCCCAATCGACACTTCCTGACCAATCGACATTCCCCGATCGACACTCGCCGATTGATCGACCCTCCCCGATCGACAGTCTCTGATCGACACTCCCCGATTGAACAACATTGACCTATCGATCGACATTCTCCCATCGATCGACACTCCACGATCGACTTTCCCCGATCAACACTCCCCTAGTGATCGCCACTCACCGATCATCACTCCCCGATCGATCGTCACTCCCCGATCGACACTCCCTGATCGATCGACACTTCTCGATCAACACTCCCCGATCGACACTCCCCGATCGACACTCCCCGATCGACACTCCCCGATCGACACTCCCCGATCGATCGACACTTCTCGATCAACACTCCCCAATCGACACTCCCCGATCGACACTCCCCGATCGACACTCCCCGATCGACACTCCCAGATCGACACTCCCCGATCGACACTCCCCGATCGATCGACACTTCTCGATCAACACTCCCCGATCGACACTCACCGATTGACACTCCCCGATCGACACTCCCAGATCGACACTCCCCGATCGACACTCCCCGATCGATCGACACTTCTCGATCAACACTCCCCGATCGACACTCACCGATTGACACTCCCCGATCGATCGACACTCCCCGATCGACACTCCCCGATCGACACTTCCCGACCAATCGACACTCCCCGATCGACACTCGCTGATCGATCGACACTCCCCAATCGACACTCCCCAATCGACACTCCCCGATCGACCCTCCCCGATCTACACTCCCCGATCGACACTCCCCGATTGACAATCCCCGATCGACACTCCCCGATCGACACTCCCTGATCGACACTCCCCGATCGACACTCCCTGATCGACACTCCCCGATCGACACTACCCGATTGACACTCCCCGATCGACACTCCCCGATCGACACTACCCGATCGAGCAACACTTCCCGATCGACACTCCCTGATCGACACTCGCCGATCGATCAAAACTTCCGATCGACACTCTCCGATCGATCGAGACTTCCCGATCGACACGCTCTGATCGACACTCCCCGATCGATCGAAACTCCCCGATTGACACTCCCCGATCGACACCCCCCATGCGACACTCCACGATCGACACTCTCCGATCGACACTCCCCGATCGACACTCCCCATGCGACACTCCACGATCGACACTCTCCGATCGACACTCCCCGATCGACACTCCCCGATCGACACTCCCCATGCGACACTCCACGATCGACACTCTCCGATCGACACTCCCCGATCGACACTCCCCGATCGACACTCCCCATGCGACACTCCACGATCGACACTCTCCGATCGACACTCCCCGATCGACACTCCCCGATCGACACTCCCCGATCGACACTCCCCATGCGACACTCCACGATCGACACTCTCCGATCGACACTCCCCGATCGACACTCCCCATGCGACTCTCCCCGATCGACACTCTCCGATCGACACTCCCCAATCGACACTCTCTGATCGACACTCCCCGATTGACACTCCCAAATCAACACTCCCCATGCGACACTCCCCGATCGACACTCCCCGATCGACACTACCCGATCGAGCAACACTTCCCGATCGACAATCCCCGATCGATCGCCACTCCCCAATCGCAATTCCCCGATCGATCGACACTCCCCGATCGACACTTCCCGATCGACACTCCCTGATCGATCGACAATCTCCGATCGACACTCCCCGAACGACACTCCCCGATCGACACTCCCCGATCGATACTCCCCGATCGACACTCCCCGATCGACACTCCCCGATCGATCGACACTCTCCGATCGACACTCCCCGATTGACACTCCCCGATCGATCGACATTCCCCGATCGACACTCCCCGATCGATCGACACTCCCCGATCGACACTCCCCGATTGACACTCCCCGATTGACACTCCCCGATCGACACTCCCCGATCGACAGTCCCCGATCGATCGACACTCCCCGATCGACACTCCCCGATTGACACTCCCCGATCGACACTCCCCGATCGACACTCCCCGATCGACACTCCCCGATCGATCGACATTCCCCAATCAACACTCCCTGATCGACAATCCCCGATCCATCGAAACACCCCGATCGACACTCTCCGATCGACACTCTCCGATCGACACTCCCCGATCGACACTCCCCGATCAATCGACACTCCGCGATCGATGCACTCCGATCGATATTTCCTGATCGACACTCCCCAATTGACACTCCCCGATTGACACTCCCCGATCGATCGGCAATCCCCGATCGACTCTCCCCGATCGACACTCATCGATCGACACTCTCCGATCGACACTCCCCGATTGACACTCCCAAATCAACACTCCCCATGCGACACTCCCCGATCGACACTCCCCGATTGACACTCCCAAATCAACACTCCCCATGCGACACTCCCCGATCGACACTCCCCGATCGACACTACCCGATCGAGCAACACTTCCCAATCGACACTCCCCGATCGACACTCCCCGATCGACACTCCCCGATCGACACTCCCCGATCGACACTCCCTGATCGACACTTGCCGATCGATCGAAAGTCCCCGATCGACACTCCCCGATCGACACTTCCCGATCGACACTCTCTGATCGACATTCCCCGATCGATCGAAACTCCCCGATCGACACTCCCCATGCGACACTCCACGATCGACACTCTCCGATCGACACTCCCCAATCGACACTCTCCGATCGACACTCCCCGATTGACACTCCCAAATCAACACTCCCCATGCGACACACCCCGATCGACACTCCCCGATCGACACTACCCGATCGAGCAACACTTCCCGATCGACAGTCTCCGATCGATCGAAACTCACCGATCGACACTCCCCGATTGACACTCCCAAATCAACACTCCCCATGCGACACTCCCCGAACGACACTCCCTGATCGACACTTCCTGACCAATCGACACTCCCCGATCGACACTCCCTGATCGACACTTCCTGACCAATCGACACTCCCCAATCGACACTCCCCAATCGACACTTCCTGACCAATCGACATTCCCCGATCGACACTCGCCGATTGATCGACCCTCCCCGATCGACAGTCTCTGATCGACACTCCCCGATTGAACAACATTGACCTATCGATCAACATTCTCCCATCGATCGACACTCCACGATCGAATTTCCCCGATCAACACTCCACTAGCGATCGCCACTCACCGATCATCACTCCCCGATCAATCGTCACTCCCCGATCGACACTCCCTGATCGATCGACACTTCTCGATCAACACTCCCCGATCGACACTCCCCGATCGACACTCCCCGATCGACACTCCCCGATCGACACTCCCCGATCGATCGACACTTCTCGATCAACACTCCCCGATCAACACTCCCCGATCGACACTCCCCGATCGACACTCCCCGATCGACACTCACCGATTGACGCTCCCCGATCGATCGACACTCCCCGATCGACACTCCCCGATCGACACTTCCCGACCAATCGACACTCCCCGATCGACACTCCCCGATCGACACTCCCCGATCGATCGACACTCCCCGATCGACACTCCCCGATCGACACTCCCCGATCGACCCTCCCCGATCGTCACTCCCCGATCGATCGACACTCCCCGATCGACACTCCCCGATCGACACTTCCCGATCGTCACTCCCCGATCGATCGACACTCCCCGATCGACACTCCCCGATCGACACTTCCCGACCAATCGACACTCCCCGATCGACACTCGCTGATCGATCGACACTCCCCAATCGACACTCCCCGATCGACAATCCCCGATCGACCCTCCCCGATCGACACTCCCTGATCGACACTCCCCGATCGACACTACCCGATTGACACTCCCCGATCGACACTCCCCGATCGACACTCCCCAATCGACACTACCCGATCGAGCAACACTCCCCGATCGACACTCCCCGATCGACACTCCCCGATCGACACTCCCCGATCGATCGACACTTCTCGATCAACACTCCCCGATCAACACTCCCCGATCGACACTCCCCGATCGACACTCCCCGATCGACACTCACCGATTGACGCTCCCCGATCGATCGACACTCCCCGATCGACACTCCCCGATCGACACTTCCCGACCAATCGACACTCCCCGATCGACACTCCCCGATCGACACTCCCCGATCGATCGACACTCCCCGATCGACACTCCCCGATCGACACTCCCCGATCGACCCTCCCCGATCGTCACTCCCCGATCGATCGACACTCCCCGATCGACACTCCCCGATCGACACTTCCCGATCGTCACTCCCCGATCGATCGACACTCCCCGATCGACACTCCCCGATCGACACTTCCCGACCAATCGACACTCCCCGATCGACACTCGCTGATCGATCGACACTCCCCAATCGACACTCCCCGATCGACAATCCCCGATCGACCCTCCCCGATCGACACTCCCTGATCGACACTCCCCGATCGACACTACCCGATTGACACTCCCCGATCGACACTCCCCGATCGACACTCCCCGATCGACACTACCCGATCGAGCAACACTTCCCGATCGACACTCCCCGATCAACACTCGCCGATCGATCAAAACTTCCTATCGACACTCTCCGATCGATCGACACTCCCTGATCGATCGAAACTCCCCGATTGACACTCCCCGATCGACACCCCCCATGCGACACTCCACGATCGACACTCCCCGATCGACACTCCCCAATCGACACTCTCTGATCGACACTCCCCGATTGACACTCCCAAATCAACACTCCCCATGCGACACTCCCCGATCGACACTCCCCGATCGACACTACCCGATCGAGCAACACTTCCCGATCGACAATCCCAGATCGATCGCCACTCCCCAATCGCAATTCCCAGATCGATCGACACTCCCCGATCGACACTTCCCGATCGACACTCCCTGATCGATCGACAATCTCCGATCGACACTCCCCGAACGACACTCCCCGATCGACACTCCCCGATCGATCGACACTCCCCGATCGACACTCCCCGATTGACACTCCCCGATCGACACTCCCCGATCGACAGTCCCCGATCGATCGACACTCCCCGATCGACACTCCCCGATTGACACTCCCCGATCGACACTCCCTGATCGACACTCCCCGATTGACATTCCCCGATCGATCGATACTCCCCGATCGTCACTCCCCGATCGACACTCCCCGATCGATCGACATTCCCCAATCAACACTCCCTGATCGACAATCCCCGATCGATCGAAACACCCCGATCGACACTCCCCGATCAACACTCCCCGATCAACACTCCCTGATCGACAATCGCCGATCGATCGAAACTCCCCGATCGACACTCCCCGATCAACACTCCCCGATCGACACTCCCTGATCGACAATCGCCGATCGATCGAAACACCCCGATCGACACTCCCCGATCAACACTCCCCGATCAACACTCCCTGATCGACAATCGCCGATCGATCGAAACTCCCCGATCGACACTCCCCGATCAACACTCCCCGATCGACACTCCCTGATCGACACTCGCCGATCGATCGAAACTCCCCGATCGACACTCCCCGATCGACACTCTCTGATCGACATTCCCCGATCGATCGAAACTCCCCGATCGACACTCCCCATGCGACACTCCACGATCGACACTCTCCGATTGACACTCCCCAATCGACACTCTCCAATCGACACTCCCCGATTGACACTCCCAAATCAACACTCCCCATGCGACACTCCCCGATCGACACTACCCGATCGAGCAACACTTCCCGATCGACAGTCTCCAATCGACACTTCCCGACCAATCGACACTCTCCGATCGACACTCCCTGATCGACACTTCCTGACCAATCGACACTCCCCGATCGACACTCCCCGATCGACACTCCCCGATCGACACTCCCCGATCGACACTCCCTGATCGACACTTCCTGACCAATCGACACTCCCCGATCGACACTCCCTGATCGACACTTCCTGACCAATCGACACTCCCCAATCGACACTCCCTGATCGACACTTCCTGACCAATCGACATTCCCCGATCGACACTCGCCGATTGATCGACCCTCCCCGATCGACAGTCTCTGATCGACACTCCCCGATTGAACAACATTGACCTATCGATCGGCATTCTCCCATCGATCGACACTCCATGATCGAATTTCCCCGATCAACACTCCACTAGCGATCGCCACTCACCGATCATGACTCCCCGATCAATCGTCACTCCCCGATCGACACTCCCTGATCGATCGACACTTCTCGATCAACACTCCCCGATCGACACTCCCCGATCGACACTCCCCGATCGATCGACACTTCTCGATCAACACTCCCCGATCAACACTCCCCGATCGACACTCCCCGATCGACACTCCCCGATCGACACTCACCGATTGACACTCCCCGATCGACACTTCTCGATCAACACTCCCCGATCAACACTCCCCGATCGACACTCCCCGATCAACACTCCCCGATCGACACTCTCCGATCGACACTCCCCGATCGACACTCACCGATTGACACTCCCCGATCGATCGACACTCCCCGATCGACACTCCCCGATCGACACTTCCCGACCAATAGACACTCCCCGATCGACACTCGCTGATCGATCGACACTCCCCAATCGACACTCCCCGATCGACACTCCCCGATTGACCCTCCCCGATCGACACTCCCTGATCGACACTCCCCGATCGACACTACCCGATTGACACTCCCCGATCGACACTCCCCGATCGACACTCCCCGATCGACACTACCCGATCGAGCAACACTTCCCGATCGACACTCCCCGATCAACACTCCCCGATCGACACTCCCTGATCGACACTCGCCGATCGATCAAAACTTCCGATCGACACTCTCCGATCGATCGACACTCCCCGATCGATCGAAACTCCCCGATTGACACTCCACGATCGACACCCCCCATGCGACACTCCACGATCGACACTCTCCGATCGACACTCCCCGATCGACACTCCCCATGCGACACTCCACGATCGACACTCTCCGATCGACACTCCCCGATCGACACTCCCCGATCGACACTCCCCGATCGACACTCCCCATGCGACACTCCACGATCGACACTCTCCGATCGACACTCCCCGATCGACACTCCCCGATCGACACTACCCGATCGAGCAACACTTCCCGATCGACAATCCCAGATCGATCGCCACTCCCCAATCGCAATTCCCAGATCGATCGACACTCCCCGATCGACACTTCCCGATCGACACTCCCTGATCGATCGACACTCCCCGAACGACACTCCCCGATCGACACTCCCCGATCGATCGACACTCCCCGATCGACACTCCCCGATTGACACTCCCCGATCGACACTCCCCGATCGATACTCCCCGATCGACACTCCCCGATCGACACTCCCCGATCGATCGACACTCCCCGATCAACACTCCCTGATTGACACTCCCCGATCGACACTCCCCGATCGACAGTCCCCGATCGATCGACACTCCCCGATCGACACTACCCGATTGACACTCCCCGATCGACACTCCCCGATCGACACTCTCCGATCGACACTCCCCAATCGACACTCTCTGATCGACACTCCCCGATTGACACTCCCAAATCAACACTCCCCATGCGACACTCCCCGATCGACACTCCCCGATCGACACTACCCGATCGAGCAACACTTCCCGATCGACAATCCCAGATCGATCGCCACTCCCCAATCGCAATTCCCAGATCGATCGACACTCCCCGATCGACACTTCCCGATCGACACTCCCTGATCGATCGACAATCTCCGATCAACACTCCCCGAACGACACTCCCCGATCGACACTCCCCGATCGATCGACACTCCCCGATCGACACTCCCCGATTGACACTCCCCGATCGACACTCCCCGATCGACACTCCCCGATTGACACTCCCCGATCGACACTCCCCGATCGACAGTCCCCGATCGATCGACACTCCCCGATCGACACTCCCCGATTGACACTCCCCGATCGACACTCCCCGATCGACACTCCCCGATTGACATTCCCCGATCGATCGATACTCCCCGATCGTCACTCCCCGATCGACACTCCCCGATCGATCGACATTCCCCAATCAACACTCCCTGATCGACAATCCCCGATCGATCGAAACACCCCGATCGACACTCCCCGATCAACACTCCCCGATCAACACTCCCTGATCGACAATCGCCGATCGATCGAAACTCCCCGATCGACACTCCCCGATCAACACTCCCCGATCGACACTCCCTGATCGACAATCGCCGATCGATCGAAACACCCCGATCGACACTCCCCGATCAACACTCCCCGATCAACACTCCCTGATCGACAATCGCCGATCGATCGAAACTCCCCGATCGACACTCCCCGATCAACACTCCCCGATCGACACTCCCTGATCGACACTCGCCGATCGATCGAAACTCCCCGATCGACACTCCCCGATCGACACTCTCTGATCGACATTCCCCGATCGATCGAAACTCCCCGATCGACACTCCCCATGCGACACTCCACGATCGACACTCTCCGATTGACACTCCCCAATCGACACTCTCCAATCGACACTCCCCGATTGACACTCCCAAATCAACACTCCCCATGCGACACTCCCCGATCGACACTACCCGATCGAGCAACACTTCCCGATCGACAGTCTCCAATCGACACTTCCCGACCAATCGACACTCTCCGATCGACACTCCCTGATCGACACTTCCTGACCAATCGACACTCCCCGATCGACACTCCCCGATCGACACTCCCCGATCGACACTCCCCGATCGACACTCCCTGATCGACACTTCCTGACCAATCGACACTCCCCGATCGACACTCCCTGATCAACACTTCCTGACCAATTGACACTCCCCGATCGACACTCCCTGATCGACACTTCCTGACCAATCGACACTCCCCAATCGACACTACCTGATCGACACTTCCTGACCAATCGACATTCCCCGATCGACACTCGCCGATTGATCGACCCTCCCCGATCGACAGTCTCTGATCGACACTCCCCGATTGAACAACATTGACCTATCGATCGGCATTCTCCCATCGATCGACACTCCATGATCGAATTTCCCCGATCAACACTCCACTAGCGATCGCCACTCACCGATCATGACTCCCCGATCAATCGTCACTCCCCGATCGACACTCCCTGATCGATCGACACTTCTCGATCAACACTCCCCGATCGACACTCCCCGATCGACACTCCCCGATCGATCGACACTTCTCGATCAACACTCCCCGATCAACACTCCCCGATCAACACTCCCCGATCGACACTCCCCGATCGACACTCCCCGATCAACACTCCCCGATCGACACTCCCCGATCAACACTCCCCGATCGACACTCTCCGATCGACACTCCCCGATCGACACTCACCGATTGACACTCCCCGATCGATCGACACTCCCCGATCGACACTCCCCGATCGACACTTCCCGACCAATAGACACTCCCCGATCGACACTCGCTGATCGATCGACACTCCCCAATCGACACTCCCCGATCGACACTCCCCGATCGACCCTCCCCGATCGACACTCCCTGATCGACACTCCCCGATCGACACTACCCGATTGACACTCCCCGATCGACACTCCCCGATCGACACTCCCCGATCGACACTACCCGATCGAGCAACACTTCCCGATCGACACTCCCCGATCAACACTCCCCGATCGACACTCCCTGATCGACACTCGCCGATCGATCAAAACTTCCGATCGACACTCTCCGATCGATCGACACTCCCCGATCGATCGAAACTCCCCGATTGACACTCCCCGATCGACACCCCCCATGCGACACTCCACGATCGACACTCTCCGATCGACACTCCCCGATCGACACTCCCCATGCGACACTCCACGATCGACACTCTCCGATCGACACTCCCCAATCGACACTCTCTGATCGACACTCCCCGATTGACACTCCCAAATCAACACTCCCCATGCGACACTCCCCGATCGACACTCCCCGATCGACACTACCCGATCGAGCAACACTTCCCGATCGACAATCCCAGATCGATCGCCACTCCCCAATCGCAATTCCCAGATCGATCGACACTCCCCGATCGACACTTCCCGATCGACACTCCCTGATCGATCGACAATGTCCGATCGACACTCCCCGAACGACACTCCCCGATCGACACTCCCCGATCGACACTTCCCGATCGACACTCCCTGATCGATCGACAATCTCCGATCGACACTCCCCGAACGACACTCCCCGATCGACACTCCCCGATCGATCGACACTCCCCGATCGACACTCCCCGATTGACACTCCCCGATCGACACTCCCCGATCGATACTCCCCGA
The DNA here is from genome assembly GCF_044704955.1 of Pristiophorus japonicus. NCBI lineage: Eukaryota > Metazoa > Chordata > Chondrichthyes > Pristiophoridae > Pristiophorus > Pristiophorus japonicus. The sequence goes on from NC_091979.1 coordinate 10,480,419, forward strand.
TCGACACTCCCCGATCGACACTCCCCGATCGATCGACACTCCCCGATCGACACTCCCTGATTGACACTCCCCGATCGACACTCCCCGATCGACAGTCCCCGATCGATCGACACTCCCCGATCGACACTACCCGATTGACACTCCCCGATCGACACTCCCCGATCGACACTCCCCGATCGACACTACCCGATCGAGCAACACTTCCCGATCGACACTCCCTGATCGACACTCGCCGATCGATCAAAACTTCCGATCGACACTCTCCGATCGATCGACACTCCCCGATCGATCGAAACTCCCCGATTGACACTCCCCGATCGACACCCCCCATGCGACACACCACGATCGACACTCTCCGATCGACACTCCCCGATCGACACTCCCCATGCGACACTCCACGATCGACACTCTCCGATCGACACTCCCCAATCGACACTCTCTGATCGACACTCCCCGATTGACACTCCCAAATCAACACTCCCCATGCGACACTCCCCGATCGACACTCCCCGATCGACACTACCCGATCGAGCAACACTTCCCGATCGACAATCCCAGATCGATCGCCACTCCCCAATCGCAATTCCCAGATCGATCGACACTCCCCGATCGACACTTCCCGATCGACACTCCCTGATCGATCGACAATGTCCGATCGACACTCCCCGAACGACACTCCCCGATCGACACTCCCCGATCGATCGACACTCCCCGATCGACACTCCCCGATTGACACTCCCCGATCGACACTCCCCGATCGATACTCCCCGATCGACACTCCCCGATCGACACTCCCCGATCGATCGACACTCCCCGATCGACACTCCCTGATTGACACTCCCCGATCGACACTCCCCGATTGACAGTCCCCGATCGATCGACACTCCCCGATCGACACTCCCCGATTGACACTCCCCGATCGACACTCCCCGATCGACACTCCCCGATTGACATTCCCCGATCGATCGATACTCCCCGATCGTCACTCCCCGATCGACACTCCCCGATCGATCGACATTCCCCATCAACACTCCCTGATCGACAATCCCCGATCGATCGAAACACCCCGATCGACACTCTCCGATCGACACTCTCCGATCGACACTCCCCGATCGACACTCCCCGATCAATCGACACTCCGCGATCGATGCTCTCCGATCGATATTTCCTGATCGACACTCCCCAATTGACACTCCCCGATTGACACTCCCCGATCGATCGGCAATCCCCGATCGACTCTCCCCGATCGACACTCATCGATCGACACTCTCCGATCGACACTCCCCGATTGACACTCCCAAATCAACACTCCCCATGCGACACTCCCCGATCGACACTCCCCGATTGACACTCCCAAATCAACACTCCCCATGCGACACTCCCCGATCGACACTCCCCGATCGACACTACCCGATCGAGCAACACTTCCCGATCGACACTCCCCGATCGACACTCCCCGATCGACACTCCCCGATCGACACTCCCTGATCGAGCAACACTTCCCGATCGACACTTCCCGATCGACACTCCCTGATCGATCGACAATCTCCGATCGACACTCCCCGAACGACACTCCCCGATCGACACTCCCCGATCGATCGACACTCCCCGATCGACACTCCCCGATTGACACTCCACGATCGACACTCCCCGATCGATACTCCCCGATCGACACACCCCGATCGACACTCCCCGATCGATCGACACTCTCCGATCGACACTCCCCGATTGACACTCCCCGATCGACACTCCCCGATCGACACTCCCCGATTGACATTCCCCGATCGATCGATACTCCCCGATCGACACTCCCCGATCGACACTCCCCGATCGATCGACATTCCCCAATCAACACTCCCTGATCGACAATCCCCGATCGATCGATACTCCCCAATCAACACTCCCCGATCGACACTCTCCGATCGACACTCTCCGATCGACACTCCCCGATCGACACTCCCCGATCAATCGACACTCCGCGATCGATGCTCTCCGATCGATATTTCCTGATCGACACTCCCCAATTGACACTCCCCGATTGACACTCCCCGATCGACACTCCCCGATCGATCGGCAATCCCCGATCGACTCTCCCCGATCGACACTCATCGATCGACACTCTCCGATCGACACTCCCCGATTGACACTCCCAAATCAACACTCCCCATGCGACACTCCCCGATCGACACTCCCCGATTGACACTCCCAAATCAACACTCCCCATGCGACACTCCCCGATCGACACTCCCCGATCGACACTACCCGATCGAGCAACACTTCCCGATCGACACTCCCCGAACGACACTCCCCGATCGACACTCCCCGATCGACACTCCCTGATCGACACTCGCCGATCGATCGAAACTCCCCGATCGACACTCTCTGATCGACACTTCCCGATCGATCGAAACACCCCGATCGACATCCCCATGCGACACTCCACGATCGACACTCTCCGATCGACACTCCCCAATCGACACTCTCCGATCGACACTCCCCGATTGACACTCCCATATCAACACTCCCCATGCGACACTCCCCGATCGACACTCCCCGATCGACACTCCCCGATCGACACTACGCGATCGACACTCCCCGATCGACACTCCCCGATCGACACTTCCTGAACAATCGACAATCCCCGATCGACACTCCCCGATCGACAATTCCTGACCAATCGACATTCCCCGATCGACACTCGCCGATTGATCGACCCTCCCCGATCGACAGTCTCTGATCGACACTCCCCGATTGAACAACATTGACCTATCGATCGACATTCTCCCATCGATCGACACTCCACGATCGACTTTCCCCGATCAACACTCCACTAGCGATCGCCACTCACCGATCATCACTCCCCGATCAATCGTCACTCCCCGATCGACACTCCCTGATCGATCGACACTTCTCGATCAACACTCCCCGATCGACACTCCCCGATCGACACTCCCCGATCGACACTCCCCGATCGACACTCCCCGATCGATCGACACTTCTTGATCAACACTCCCCGATCGACACTCCCCGATCGACACTCCCCGATCGACACTCACCGATTGACACTCCCCGATCGATCGACACTCCCCAATCGACACTCCCCGATCGACACTTCCCGACCAATCGACACTCCCCGATCGACACTCGCTGATCGATCGACACTCCCCAATCGACACTCCCCGATCGACACTCCCCGATCGACCCTCCCCGATCGACACTCCCCGATTGACAATCCCCGATCGACACTCCCCGATCGACACTTCCCGACCAATCGACACTTCCCGATCGACACTCCCTGATCGACACTCCCCGATCGATCGACACTCCCCGATCGACACTACCCGATCGACACTCCCCGATCGACACTCCCCGATCGACACTCCCCGATCGATCGACACTCCCCGATCGACACTACCCGATCGACACTCCCCGATTGACAATCCCCGATCGACACTCCCCGATCGACACTTCCCGACCAATCGACACTTCCCGATCGACACTCCCTGATCGACACTCCCCGATCGATCGACACTCCCCGATCGATACTCCCCGATCGACACTCCCCGATCGACACTCCCCGATCGATCGACACTCCCCGATCGACACTCCCCGATTGACACTCCCCGATCGACACTCCCCGATCGACACTCCCCGATTGACATTCCCCAATCGATCGATACTCCCCGATCGACACTCCCCGATCGACACTCCCCGATCGATCGACATTCCCCAATCAACACTCCCTGATCGACAATCCCCGATCGATCGATACTCCCCAATCAACACTCCCCGATCGACACTCTCCGATCGACACTCTCCGATCGACACTCCCCGATCGACACTCCCCGATCAATCGACACTCCGCGATCGATGCTCTCCGATCGATATTTCCTGATCGACACTCCCCAATTGACACTCCCCGATTGACACTCCCCGATCGATCGGCAATTCCCGATCGACTCTCCCCGATCGACACTCATCGATCGACACTCTCCGATCGACACTCCCCGATTGACACTCCCAAATCAACACTCCCCATGCGACACTCCCCGATCGACACTCCCCGATTGACACTCCCAAATCAACACTCCCCATGCGACACTCCCCGATCGACACTCCCCGATCGACACTCCCCGATCGACACTCCCCGATCGACACTCCCCGATCGACACTCCCTGATCGACACTCGCCGATCGATCGAAACTCCCCGATCGACACTCTCTGATCGACACTCCCCGATCGACACTCCCTGATCGACACTCCCCGATCGATCGAAACTCCCCGATCGACATCCCCATGCGACACTCCACGATCGACACTCTCCGATCGACACTCCCCGATCGACACTCCCTATGCGACACTCCACGATCGACACTCTCCGATCGACACTCCCCGATTGACACTCCCCGATTGACACTCCCAAATCAACACTCCCCGATTGACATTCCCCGATCGATCGATACTCCCCGATCGACACTCCCCGATCGACATTACCCGATCGAGCAACACTTCCCGATCGACACTCCCCGATCGACACTCCCCGATCGATCGACACTCCCCGATCGACACTCCCCGATCGACACTTCCCGACCAATCGACACTCCCCGATCGACACTCGCTGATCGATCGACACTCCCCAATCGACACTCCCCGATCGACACTCCCCGATCGACCCTCCCCGATCGACACTCCCCGATCGACACTCCCCGATTGACAATCCCCGATCGACACTCCCCGATCGACACTTCCCGACCAATCGACACTTCCCGATCGACACTCCCTGATCGACACTCCCCGATCGATCGACACTCCCCGATCGACACTACCCGATCGACACTCCCCGATCGACACTCCCCGATCGACACTCCCCGATCGATCGACACTCCCCGATCGACACTACCCGATCGACACTCCCCGATTGACAATCCCCGATCGACACTCCCCGATCGACACTTCCCGACCAATCGACACTTCCCGATCGACACTCCCTGATCGACACTCCCCGATCGATCGACACTCCCCGATCGATACTCCCCGATCGACACTCCCCGATCGACACTCCCCGATCGATCGACACTCCCCGATCGACACTCCCCGATTGACACTCCCCGATCGACACTCCCCGATCGACACTCCCCGATTGACATTCCCCAATCGATCGATACTCCCCGATCGACACTCCCCGATCGACACTCCCCGATCGATCGACATTCCCCAATCAACACTCCCTGATCGACAATCCCCGATCGATCGATACTCCCCAATCAACACTCCCCGATCGACACTCTCCGATCGACACTCTCCGATCGACACTCCCCGATCGACACTCCCCGATCAATCGACACTCCGCGATCGATGCTCTCCGATCGATATTTCCTGATCGACACTCCCCAATTGACACTCCCCGATTGACACTCCCCGATCGATCGGCAATTCCCGATCGACTCTCCCCGATCGACACTCATCGATCGACACTCTCCGATCGACACTCCCCGATTGACACTCCCAAATCAACACTCCCCATGCGACACTCCCCGATCGACACTCCCCGATTGACACTCCCAAATCAACACTCCCCATGCGACACTCCCCGATCGACACTCCCCGATCGACATTACCCGATCGAGCAACACTTCCCGATCGACACTCCCCGATCGACACTCCCCGATCGACACTCCCCGATCGACACTCCCTGATCGACACTCGCCGATCGATCGAAACTCCCCGATCGACACTCTCTGATCGACACTCCCCGATCGACACTCCCTGATCGACACTCCCCGATCGATCGAAACTCCTCGATCGACATCCCCATGCGACACTCCACGATCGACACTCTCCGATCGACACTCCCCGATCGACACTCCCTATGCGACACTCCACGATCGACACTCTCCGATCGACACTCCCCGATTGACACTCCCCGATTGACACTCCCAAATCAACACTCCCCGATTGACATTCCCCGATCGATCGATACTCCCCGATCGACACTCCCCGATCGACACTCCCCGATCGATCGACATTCCCCAATCAACACTCCCTGATCGACAATCCCCGATCGATCGATTCTCCCCAATCAACACTCCCCGATCGACACTCTCCGATCGACACTCTCCGATCGACACTCCCCGATCGACACTCCCCGATCAATCGACACTCCGCGATCGATGCTCTCCGATCGATATTTCCTGATCGACACTCCCCAATTGACACTCCCCGATTGACACTCCCCGATCGATCGGCAATCCCCGATCGACTCTCCCCGATCGACACTCATCGATCGACACTCTCCGATCGACACTCCCCGATTGACACTCCCAAATCAACACTCCCCATGCGACACTCCCCGATCGACACTCCCCGATTGACACTCCCAAATCAACACTCCCCATGCGACACTCCCCGATCGACACTCCCCGATCGACACTACCCGATCGAGCAACACTTCCCGATCGACACTCCCCGATCGACACTCCCCGATCGACACTCCCCGATCGACACTCCCTGATCGAGCAACACTTCCCGATCGACACTCTCCGATCGACATTACCCGATCGAGCAACACTTCCCGATCGACACTCCCCGATCGACACTCCCCGATCGACACTCCCCGATCGACACTCCCTGATCGACACTCGCCGATCGATCGAAACTCCCCGATCGACACTCTCTGATCGACACTCCCCGATCGACACTCCCTGATCGACACTCCCCGATCGATCGAAACTCCCCGATCGACATCCCCATGCAACACTCCACGATCGACACTCTCCGATCGACACTCCCCGATCGACACTCCCTATGCGACACTCCACGATCGACACTCTCCGATCGACACTCCCCGATTGACACTCCCCGATTGACACTCCCAAATCAACACTCCCCGATTGACATTCCCCGATCGATCGATACTCCCCGATCGACACTCCCCGATCGACATTACCCGATCGAGCAACACTTCCCGATCGACACTCCCCGATCGACACTCCCCGATCGATCGACACTCCCCGATCGACACTCCCCGATCGACACTTCCCGACCAATCGACACTCCCCGATCGACACTCGCTGATCGATCGACACTCCCCAATCGACACTCCCCGATCGACACTCCCCGATCGACCCTCCCCGATCGACACTCCCCGATCGACACTCCCCGATTGACAATCCCCGATCGACACTCCCCGATCGACACTTCCCGACCAATCGACACTTCCCGATCGACACTCCCTGATCGACACTCCCCGATCGATCGACACTCCCCGATCGACACTACCCGATCGACACTCCCCGATCGACACTCCCCGATCGACACTCCCCGATCGATCGACACTCCCCGATCGACACTACCCGATCGACACTCCCCGATTGACAATCCCCGATCGACACTCCCCGATCGACACTTCCCGACCAATCGACACTTCCCGATCGACACTCCCTGATCGACACTCCCCGATCGATCGACACTCCCCGATCGATACTCCCCGATCGACACTCCCCGATCGACACTCCCCGATCGATCGACACTCCCCGATCGACACTCCCCGATTGACACTCCCCGATCGACACTCCCCGATCGACACTCCCCGATTGACATTCCCCAATCGATCGATACTCCCCGATCGACACTCCCCGATCGACACTCCCCGATCGATCGACATTCCCCAATCAACACTCCCTGATCGACAATCCCCGATCGATCGATACTCCCCAATCAACACTCCCCGATCGACACTCTCCGATCGACACTCTCCGATCGACACTCCCCGATCGACACTCCCCGATCAATCGACACTCCGCGATCGATGCTCTCCGATCGATATTTCCTGATCGACACTCCCCAATTGACACTCCCCGATTGACACTCCCCGATCGATCGGCAATTCCCGATCGACTCTCCCCGATCGACACTCATCGATCGACACTCTCCGATCGACACTCCCCGATTGACACTCCCAAATCAACACTCCCCATGCGACACTCCCCGATCGACACTCCCCGATTGACACTCCCAAATCAACACTCCCCATGCGACACTCCCCGATCGACACTCCCCGATCGACATTACCCGATCGAGCAACACTTCCCGATCGACACTCCCCGATCGACACTCCCCGATCGACACTCCCCGATCGACACTCCCTGATCGACACTCGCCGATCGATCGAAACTCCCCGATCGACACTCTCTGATCGACACTCCCCGATCGACACTCCCTGATCGACACTCCCCGATCGATCGAAACTCCTCGATCGACATCCCCATGCGACACTCCACGATCGACACTCTCCGATCGACACTCCCCGATCGACACTCCCTATGCGACACTCCACGATCGACACTCTCCGATCGACACTCCCCGATTGACACTCCCCGATTGACACTCCCAAATCAACACTCCCCGATTGACATTCCCCGATCGATCGATACTCCCCGATCGACACTCCCCGATCGACACTCCCCGATCGATCGACATTCCCCAATCAACACTCCCTGATCGACAATCCCCGATCGATCGATTCTCCCCAATCAACACTCCCCGATCGACACTCTCCGATCGACACTCTCCGATCGACACTCCCCGATCGACACTCCCCGATCAATCGACACTCCGCGATCGATGCTCTCCGATCGATATTTCCTGATCGACACTCCCCAATTGACACTCCCCGATTGACACTCCCCGATCGATCGGCAATCCCCGATCGACTCTCCCCGATCGACACTCATCGATCGACACTCTCCGATCGACACTCCCCGATTGACACTCCCAAATCAACACTCCCCATGCGACACTCCCCGATCGACACTCCCCGATTGACACTCCCAAATCAACACTCCCCATGCGACACTCCACAATCGACACTCTCCGATCGACACTCCCCGATCGACACTCCCCATGCGACACTCCACGATCGACACTCTCCGATCGACACTCCCCAATCGACACTCTCCGATCGACACTCCCCGATCGACACTCGCAGATCAATCGACACTCATCGATCGACACTCTCCGATCGACACTCCCCGATTGACACTCCCAAATCAACACTCCCCATGCGACACTCCCCGATCGACACTCCCCGATCGACACTACCCGATCGAGCAACACTGTCCAATCGACACTCCCCGATCGACAATCCCCGATCAATCGACACTCCGTGATCGATGCTCTCCGATCGACACTCCCCGATTGACACTCCCAAATCAACACTCCCCATGCGAAACTCCCCGATCGACACTCCCCGATCGACACTCCCTGATCGACACTCGCCGATCGATCGAAACTCCCCGATCGACACTCTCTGATCGACACTCCCCGATCGATCGAAACTCCCCGATTGACACTCCCCGATCGACACTCCCCATGCGACACTCCACGATCGACACTCTCCGATCGACACTCCCCGATCGACACTCCCCATGCGACACTCCACGATCGACACTCTCCGATCGACACTCCCCAATCGACACTCTCCGATCGACACTCCCCGATTGACACTCCCAAATCAACACTCCCCATGCGACACTCCCCGATCGACACTCCCCGATCGACACTACCCGATCGAGCAACACTGTCCAATCGACACTTCCCGATCCACAGTCCCCGATCGACACTTCCCGACCAATCGATACTCCCCGATCGACACTCCCTGATCGACACTTCCTGAACAATCGACACTCCCCGAACGACACTCCCCGATCGACAATTCCTGACCAATCGACACTCCCCAATCGACACTTCCTGACCAATCGACATTTCCCGATCGACACTCGCCGATTGATCGACCCTCCCCGATCGACAGTCTCTGATCGACACTCCCCGATTGACACTCCCAAATCAACACTCCCCATGCGACACTCCCCGATCGACACTCCCCGATCGACACTACCCGATCGAGCAACACTTCCCGATCGAGCAACACTTCCCGATCGACACTCCCCGATCAACACTCCCCGATCGACACTCCCTGATCGACACTCGCCGATCGATCGAAACTCCCCGATCGACACTCTCTGATCGACACTCCCCGATCGATCGAAACTCCCCGATCGACATCCCCATGCGACACTCCACGATCGACACTCTCCGATCAACACTCCCCGATCGACACTCCCTGATCGACACTCGCCGATCGATCGAAACTCCCCGATCGACACTCTCTGATCGACACTCCCCGATCGATCGAAACTCCCCGATCGACATCCCCATGCGACACTCCACGATCGACACTCTCCGATCGACACTCCCCGATTGACACTCCCAAATCAACACTCCCCATGCGACACTCCCCGATCGACAATCCCCGATCGACACTACCCGATCGAGCAACACTTCCCGATCGACACTCCCCGATCGACACTCCCCGATCGACACACTCCCCGATCGACAATCCCCGATCGACACTACCCGATCGAGCAACACTGTCCAATCGACACTCCCCGATCGACAATCCCCGATCAATCGACACTCCGTGATCGATGCTCTCTGATCGACACTCCCCGATTGACACTCCCAAATCAACACTCCCCATGCGAAACTCCCCGATCGACACTCCCCGATCGACACTCCCCGATCGACACTCCCCGATTGACACTCCCAAATCAACACTCCCCATGCGAAACTCCCCGATCGACACTCGCCGATCGATCGAAACTCCCCGATCGACACTCTCTGATCGACACTCCCCGATCGATCGAAACTCCCCGATTGACACTCCACGATCGACACTCCCCATGCGACACTCCACGATCGACACTCTCCGATCGACACTCCCCGATCGACACTCCCCATGCGACACTCCACGATCGACACTCTCCGATCGACACTCCCCAATCGACACTCTCCGATCGACACTCCCCGATTGACACTACCCGATCGAGCAACACTGTCCAATCGACACTTCCCGATCCACAGTCCCCGATCGACACTTCCCGACCAATCGACACTCCCCGATCGACACTCCCTGATCGACACTTCCTGAACAATCGACACTCCCCGATCGACACTCCCCGATCGACAATTCCTGACCAATCGACACTCCCCAATCGACACTTCCTGACCAATCGACATTCCCCGATCGACACTCGCCGATTGATCGACCCTCCCCGATCGACAGTCTCTGATCGACACTCCCCGATTGAACAACATTGACCTATCGATCGACATTCTCCCATCGATCGACACTCCACGATCGACTTTCCCCGATCAACACTCCACTAGCGATCGCCACTCACCGATCATCACTCCCCGATCAATCGTCACTCCCCGATCGACACTCCCTGATCGATCAACACTTCTCAATCAACATTCCCCGATCGACACTCCCCGATCGACACTCCCCGATCGACACTCCCCGATCGATCGACACTTCTTGATCAACACTCCCCGATCGACACTCCCCGATCGACACTCCCCGATCGACACTCACCGATTGACACTCACCGATCGATCGACACTCCCCGATCGACACTCCCCGATCGACACTTCCCGACCAATCGACACTCCCCGATCGACACTCGCTGATCGATCGACACTCCCCAATCGACACTCCCCGATCAACACTCCCCGATCGACCCTCCCCGATCGACACTCCCCGATCGACACTCCCCGATTGACAATCCCCGATCGACACTCCCCGATCGACACTTCCCGACCAATCGACACTTCCCGATCGACACTCCCTGATCGACACTCCCCGATCGATCGACACTCCCCGATCGACACTACCCGATCGACACTCCCCGATCGACACTCACCGATCGACACTCCCCGATCGACACTCCCCGATCGACAATCCCCGATCGACACTCCCCGATCGACACTCACCGATCGATCGACATTCTCCGATTGACACTCCCGATCAATCGACAATCTCTGATCGACACTCCCCGAACGACACTCCCTGATCGACAATCCCCGATCGATCGAAACTCCCCTATCGACACTCTCTGATCGACACTCTCCGATCGACACTCCCCGATCGACACTCCCCGATCGATCGACATTCCCCAATCAACACTCCCTGATCGACAATCCCCGATCGATCGAAACTCCCCTATCGACACTCTCTGATCGACACCCCCCATGCGACACTCCACGATCGACACTCGCCGATCGACACTCCCCGATTGACACTCCCAAATCAACACTCCCCATGCGACACTCCCCGATCGACACTCCCCGATCGACGCTCCACGATCGACACTACCCGTTCGAGCAACACTTCCCGATCGACACTCTCCGATCGACACTCCCCGATCGACAATTCCCGATCAATCGACACTCCTCGATCGACACTCCCCGATCATTCGTCACTCCCCGATTGATCGGCAATCCCCGATCGACTCTCCCCGATCGATATTCATCGATTGATCGACATTCTCCGATCGACACTCCACGATTGACACTGTCCGATCAATCGACACTCCCCGATCGACACTCGCCAATCGATCGACACTCCCTGATCGACACTCCCCGATCGACACTCCCCGATTGACACTCCCAAATCAACACTCCCCATGCGACACTCCACAATCGACACTCTCCGATCGACACTCCCCGATCGACACTCCCCATGCGACACTCCACGATCGACACTCTCCGATCGACACTCCCCAATCGACACTCTCCGATCGACACTCCCCGATCGACACTCGCAGATCAATCGACACTCATCGATCGACACTCTCCGATCGACACTCCCCGATTGACACTCCCAAATCAACACTCCCCATGCGACACTCCCCGATCGACACTCCCCGATTGACACTCCCAAATCAACACTCCCCATGCGACACTCCACAATCGACACTCTCCGATCGACACTCCCCGATCGACACTCCCCATGCGACACTCCACGATCGACACTCTCCGATCGACACTCCCCAATCGACACTCTCCGATCGACACTCCCCGATCGACACTCGCAGATCAATCGACACTCATCGATCGACACTCTCCGATCGACACTCCCCGATTGACACTCCCAAATCAACACTCCCCATGCGACACTCCCCGATCGACACTCCCCGATCGACACTACCCGATCGAGCAACACTGTCCAATCGACACTCCCCGATCGACAATCCCCGATCAATCGACACTCCGTGATCGATGCTCTCCGATCGACACTCCCCGATTGACACTCCCAAATCAACACTCCCCATGCGAAACTCCCCGATCGACACTCCCCGATTGACACTCCCTGATCGACACTCGCCGATCGATCGAAACTCCCCGATCGACACTCTCTGATCGACACTCCCCGATCGATCGAAACTCCCCGATTGACACTCCCCGATCGACACTCCCCATGCGACACTCCACGATCGACACTCTCCGATCGACACTCCCCGATCGACACTCCCCATGCGACACTCCACGATCGACACTCTCCGATCGACACTCCCCAATCGACACTCTCCGATCGACACTCCCCGATTGACACTCCCAAATCAACACTCCCCATGCGACACTCCCCGATCGACACTCCCCGATCGACACTACCCGATCGAGCAACACTGTCCAATCGACACTTCCCGATCCACAGTCCCCGATCGACACTTCCCGACCAATCGATACTCCCCGATCGACACTCCCTGATCGACACTTCCTGAACAATCGACACTCCCCGATCGACACTCCCCGATCGACAATTCCTGACCAATCGACACTCCCCAATCGACACTTCCTGACCAATCGACATTTCCCGATCGACACTCGCCGATTGATCGACCCTCCCCGATCGACAGTCTCTGATCGACACTCCCCGATTGACACTCCCAAATCAACACTCCCCATGCGACACTCCCCGATCGACACTCCCCGATCGACACTCCCTGATCGACACTCGCCGATCGATCGAAACTCCCCGATCGACACTCTCTGATCGACACTCCCCGATCGATCGAAACTCCCCGATCGACATCCCCATGCGACACTCCACGATCGACACTCTCCGATCGACACTCCCCGATTGACACTCCCAAATCAACACTCCCCATGCGACACTCCCCGATCGACACTCCCCGATCGACACTACCCGATCGAGCAACACTTCCCGATCGACACTCCCCGATCGACACTCCCCGATCGACACACTCCCCGATCGACAATCCCCGATCGACACTACCCGATCGAGCAACACTGTCCAATCGACACTCCCCGATCGACAATCCCCGATCAATCGACACTCCGTGATCGATGCTCTCTGATCGACACTCCCCGATTGACACTCCCAAATCAACACTCCCCATGCGAAACTCCCCGATCGACACTCCCCGATCGACACTCCCCGATCGACACTCCCCGATTGACACTCCCAAATCAACACTCCCCATGCGAAACTCCCCGATCGACACTCGCCGATCGATCGAAACTCCCCGATCGACACTCTCTGATCGACACTCCCCGATCGATCGAAACTCCCCGATTGACACTCCACGATCGACACTCCCCATGCGACACTCCACGATCGACACTCTCCGATCGACACTCCCCGATCGACACTCCCCATGCGACACTCCACGATCGACACTCTCCGATCGACACTCCCCAATCGACACTCTCCGATCGACACTCCCCGATTGACACTACCCGATCGAGCAACACTGTCCAATCGACACTTCCCGATCCACAGTCCCCGATCGACACTTCCCGACCAATCGACACTCCCCGATCGACACTCCCTGATCGACACTTCCTGAACAATCGACACTCCCCGATCGACACTCCCCGATCGACAATTCCTGACCAATCGACACTCCCCAATCGACACTTCCTGACCAATCGACATTCCCCGATCGACACTCGCCGATTGATCGACCCTCCCCGATCGACAGTCTCTGATCGACACTCCCCGATTGAACAACATTGACCTATCGATCGACATTCTCCCATCGATCGACACTCCACGATCGACTTTCCCCGATCAACACTCCACTAGCGATCGCCACTCACCGATCATCACTCCCCGATCAATCGTCACTCCCCGATCGACACTCCCTGATCGATCAACACTTCTCAATCAACATTCCCCGATCGACACTCCCCGATCGACACTCCCCGATCGACACTCCCCGATCGATCGACACTTCTTGATCAACACTCCCCGATCGACACTCCCCGATCGACACTCCCCGATCGACACTCACCGATTGACACTCACCGATCGATCGACACTCCCCGATCGACACTCCCCGATCGACACTTCCCGACCAATCGACACTCCCCGATCGACACTCGCTGATCGATCGACACTCCCCAATCGACACTCCCCGATCAACACTCCCCGATCGACCCTCCCCGATCGACACTCCCCGATCGACACTCCCCGATTGACAATCCCCGATCGACACTCCCCGATCGACACTTCCCGACCAATCGACACTTCCCGATCGACACTCCCTGATCGACACTCCCCGATCGATCGACACTCCCCGATCGACACTACCCGATCGACACTCCCCGATCGACACTCACCGATCGACACTCCCCGATCGACACTCCCCGATCGACAATCCCCGATCGACACTCCCCGATCGACACTCACCGATCGATCGACATTCTCCGATTGACACTCCTGATCAATCGACAATCTCTGATCGACACTCCCCGAACGACACTCCCTGATCGACAATCCCCGATCGATCGAAACTCCCCTATCGACACTCTCTGATCGACACTCTCCGATCGACACTCCCCGATCGACACTCCCCGATCGACACTCCCCGATCGATCGACATTCCCCAATCAACACTCCCTGATCGACAATCCCCGATCGATCGAAACTCCCCTATCGACACTCTCTGATCGACACCCCCCATGCGACACTCCACGATCGACACTCGCCGATCGACACTCCCCGATTGACACTCCCAAATCAACACTCCCCATGCGACACTCCCCGATCGACGCTCCACGATCGACACTACCCGATCGAGCAACACTTCCCGATCGACACTCTCCGATCGACACTCCCCGATCGACAATTCCCGATCAATCGACACTCCTCGATCGACACTCCCCGATCATTCGTCACTCCCCGATTGATCGGCAATCCCCGATCGACTCTCCCCGATCGATATTCATCGATTGATCGACATTCTCCGATCGACACTCCACGATTGACACTGTCCGATCAATCGACACTCCCCGATCGACACTCGCCAATCGATCGACACTCCCTGATCGACACTCCCCGATCGACACTCCCCGATCGACACTCCCGGATTGAACGACACTCCCCGATCGACACTCCCCGATCGACACTCTCCGATCGACACTCCCGGATTGAACGACACTCCCCGATCGACACTCCCCGATCGACACTCCCCGATTGACAATCCACGATTGACACTCCCCGATCGACACTTCCCGATTGACACTCCCCGATCGACACTCCCCGATCGACACTCCCTGATCGACACTCCCCGATCGACACTCCCCGATCGACACTCCCCGATCGACACTCCCCGATCGAGCAACACTTCCCGATCGACACTCCCTGATCGACACTCGCCGATCGATCAAAACTCCCCGATCGACACTCTCCGATCGATCGAGACTTCCCGATCGACACTCTCTGATTGACACTCCCCGATCGATCGAAACTCCCCGATTGACACTCCCCGATCGACACCCCCCATGCGACACTCCACGATCGACACTCTCCGATCGACACTCCCCGATCGACACTCTCTGATCGACACTCCACGATCGACACTCTCCGATCGACACTCCCCGATCGACACTCCCCATGCGACACTCCACGATCGACACTCTCCGATCGACACTCCCCAATCGACACTCTCTGATCGACACTCCCCGATTGACACTCCCAAATCAACACTCCCCATGCGACACTCCCCGATCGACACTCCCCGATCGACACTACCCGATCGAGCAACACTTCCCAATCGACAATCCTCGATCGATCGCCACTCCCCAATTGCAATTCCCCGATCAATCGACACTCCCCGATCGATCGACATTCCCCAATCAACACTCCCTGATCGACAATCCCCGATCGATCGAAACTCCCCGATCGACACTCTCCGATCGACACTCTCCGATCGACACTCCCCGATCGACACTCCCCGATCGATCGACACTCCCCGATCGACAATCCCCGATCAATCAACACTCCGCAATCGATGCTCTCCGATCGATATTTCCTGATCGACACTCCCCGATTGACACTCCCCGATTGACACTCCCCGATCATTCGTCACTCCCAGATCGATCGGCAATCCCCGATCGACTCTCCCCGATCGACGCTCCATGATCGACACTCTCCGATCGACACTCCCCGATTGACACTCCCAAATCAACACTCCCCATGCGACACTCCCCGATCGACACTCCCCGATCGACACTACAAATCGAGCAACACTTCCCGATCGACACTCCCCGATCGACACTCCCCGATCGACACACTCCCCGATCGACACTCCCCGATCGACACTCCCCGATCGACACTCCCCGATCGACACACTCCCCGATCGACACTCCCCGATCGACACTCCCCGATCGACACACTCCCCGATCGACACTCCCCGATCGACACTCCCCGATCGACACACTCCCCGATCGACACTCCCCTATCGATCGAGACTTCCCAATCGACACTCTCTGATCGACACCCCCCGATCGATCGAGACTCCCCATGCGACACTCCACGATCGACCCTCTCCGATCGACACTCCCCAATCGACACTCCCCGATTGATCGAAACTCCCCGATTGACACTCCCCGATTGACACTCCCCGATCGACACTCCCCATGCGACATTCCACGATCGACACTCCCCGATCGACACTCTCCGATTGACACTCCCCGATCGACACTCCCCGATCGACACTCCCCGATCGACACTCCCCGATCGACACTCCCCGATCGACACTCCCCGATCGACACTACCCGATCGACACTCCCCGATTGACACTCCCCGATCGAGCAACACTTCCCGATCGACAATCCCCGACCAATCGACACTCTCCGATCGACACTCCCCGATCGACAATCCCCGATCAATCGACACTCCGTGATCGATGCTCTCCGATCGATACTTACTGATTGACACTCCCCGATTGACACTCCCCGATCGAACGGCAATCTCCGATCGTCATTCATCGATTGATCGACATTCTCCGATCGACACTCCACGATTGACACAGCCCGATCAATCGACACTCCCTGATCGACACTCCCTGATCGACACTCCCCGATCGACACTCCCCAATCGACACTTCCCGACCAATCGACACTCCCCGATCTACACTCCCCGATCGACACTCCCCGATCGACACTCCCCGATCGACACTCCCGGATTGAACGACACTCCCCGATCGATCGACATTCTCCCATCGATCGACACTCCCCGATCGACTTTCCCCGATTGATTGACACTCCCCGATCGCCACTTCCCGATCATTCGAAACTCCCCGATCGACACTCCTGATCAAAACTCCCCGATCGATTGACACTCCCCGATCGACACGCCCGATCGTCACTCTCCGATCGACACTCCCCGATCGACACTCTCCGATCGACACTCCCCGATTGACACTCCCCGATCGACATTCATCGATTGATCGGCATTCTCCGATCGACACTCCACGATTGACGCTGCCTGATCAATCGACACTACCTGATCGAAACTTGCCAATCGATCGACACTCCCCGATCGACACTCCCCGATCGACACTCCCCGATCGATCGACACTTCTCGATCAACACTCCCCGATCGACACTCCCCGATCGACACTCCCCGATCGACACTCACCGATTGACACTCCCCGATCGATCGACACTCCCCGATCAACTCTCCACGATTGACACTGTCCGATCAATCGACACTCCCCGATCGACACTTGCCAATCGATCGACACTCCCTGATCGACACTCCCCGATCGACACTCCCCGATCGACACTTCCCGATCAATCTACACTCCCCGATCGACACTTCCCGATCGACACTCCCCGATCGACACTCCCCGATCGACACTCCCCGATCGACACTCTCCGATCGACACTCCCGGATTGAACGACACTCCCCGATCGACACTTCCCGACCAATCGACACTCCCCGATCGACACTCCCCGATCGACACTCTCCGATCAACACTCCCGGATTGAACGACACTCCCCGATCGACACTTCCCGACCAATAGACACTCCCCGATCGACACTCCCCAATCGACTTTCCCCGATCAACACTTCCCTAGCGATCGCCACTCCCCGATCAATCGACACTCCCCGATCGACACTCTCCGATCGACACTCCCCGATCGACACTCCCCGATCGATACTCTCCGATCGACACTCCCCGATCGACACTCCCCGATCGACACTCCCCAATCGATATTCCCCGATCGACACTCCCCGATCGACACTCTCCGATCGACACTCCGCGATCGACACTCCCCGATCGATATTCCCCGATCGACACTCCCCGATCGACACTCCCCGATCGACACTTCCCGACCGATCGACACTCCCCGATCGACACGCCCCGATCGACACTCCCCGATCGACAATCCCCGATCAATCAACACTCCGCGATCGATGCTCTCCGATTGATACTTACTGATCGACACTCCCCGATTGACACTCCCCGATTGACACTCCCCGATCATTCGTCACTCCCTGATTGATCGGCAATCACCGATCGACTCTCCCCGATCGACATTCATCGATTGATCGGCATTCTCCGATCGACACTCCACGATTGATGCTGCCTGATCAATCGACACTCCCCGATCGACACTCCCTGATCGACATTCCCCGATTGACACTCCCCGATCGACACTCCCCGATCGACACTCCCGGATTGAACGACACTCCCCGATCGACACTCCCCGATCGACACTCTCCGATCGACACTCCCGGATTGAACGACACTCCCCGATCGACACTCCCCGATCGACACTCCCCGATTGACAATCCCCGATTGACACTCCCCGATCGACACTTCCCGATTGACACTCCCCGATCGACACTCCCCGATCGACACTCCCTGATCGACACTCCCCGATCGACACTCCCCGATCGACACTCCCCGATCGAGCAACACTTCCCGATCGACACTCCCTGATCGACACTCGCCGATCGATCAAAACTCCCCGATCGACACTCTCCGATCGATCGAGACTTCCCGATCGACACTCTCTGATTGACACTCCCCGATCGATCGAAACTCCCCGATTGACACTCCCCGCTCGACACCCCCCATGCGACACTCCACGATCGACACTCTCCGATCGACACTCCCCGATCGACACTCCCCATGCGACACTCCACGATCGACACTCTCCGATCGACACTCCCCAATCGACACTCTCTGATCGACACTCCCCGATTGACACTCCCAAATCAACACTCCCCATGCGACACTCCCCGATCGACACTCCCCGATCGACACTACCCGATCGAGCAACACTTCCCAATCGACAATCCTCGATCGATCGCCACTCCCCAATTGCAATTCCCCGATCAATCGACACTCCCCGATCGATCGACATTCCCCAATCAACACTCCCTGATCGACAATCCCCGATCGATCGAAACTCCCCGATCGACACTCTCCGATCGACACTCTCCGATCGACACTCCCCGATCGACACTCCCCGATCGATCGACACTCCCCGATCGACAATCCCCGATCAATCAACACTCCGCAATCGATGCTCTCCGATCGATATTTCCTGATCGACACTCCCCGATTGACACTCCCCGATTGACACTCCCCGATCATTCGTCACTCCCAGATCGATCGGCAATCCCCGATCGACTCTCCCCGATCGACGCTCCATGATCGACACTCTCCGATCGACACTCCCCGATTGACACTCCCAAATCAACACTCCCCATGCGACACTCCCCGATCGACACTCCCCGATCGACACTACAAATCGAGCAACACTTCCCGATCGACACTCCCCGATCGACACTCCCCGATCGACACACTCCCCGATCGACACTCCCCGATCGACACTCCCCGATCGACACTCCCCGATCGACACACTCCCCGATCGACACTCCCCGATCGACACTCCCCGATCGACACACTCCCCGATCGACACTCCCCGATCGACACTCCCCGATCGACACACTCCCCGATCGACACTCCCCGATCGATCGAGACTTCCCAATCGACACTCTCTGATCGACACCCCCCGATCGATCGAGACTCCCCATGCGACACTCCACGATCGACCCTCTCCGATCGACACTCCCCAATCGACACTCCCCGATTGATCGAAACTCCCCGATTGACACTCCCCGATTGACACTCCCCGATCGACACTCCCCATGCGACATTCCACGATCGACACTCCCCGATCGACACTCCCCGATCGACACTCCCCGATCGACACTCCCCGATCGACACTCCCCGATCGACACTCCCCGATCGACACTACCCGATCGACACTCCCCGATTGACACTCCCCGATCGAGCAACACTTCCCGATCGACAATCCCCGACCAATCGACACTCTCCGATCGACACTCCCCGATCGACAATCCCCGATCAATCGACACTCCGTGATCGATGCTCTCCGATCGATACTTACTGATTGACACTCCCCGATTGACACTCCCCGATCGAACGGCAATCTCCGATCGTCATTCATCGATTGATCGACATTCTCCGATCGACACTCCACGATTGACACAGCCCGATCAATCGACACTCCCTGATCGACACTCCCTGATCGACACTCCCCGATCGACACTCCCCAATCGACACTTCCCGACCAATCGACACTCCCCGATCTACACTCCCCGATCGACACTCCCCGATCGACACTCCCCGATCGACACTCCCGGATTGAACGACACTCCCCGATCGATCGACATTCTCCCATCGATCGACACTCCCCGATCGACTTTCCCCGATTGATTGACACTCCCCGATCGCCACTTCCCGATCATTCGAAACTCCCCGATCGACACTCCTGATCAAAACTCCCCGATCGATTGACACTCCCCGATCGACACTCCCCGATCGACACTCTCCGATCGACACTCCCCGATCGACACTCTCCGATCGACACTCCCCGATTGACACTCCCCGATCGACATTCATCGATTGATCGGCATTCTCCGATCGACACTCCACGATTGACGCTGCCTGATCAATCGACACTACCTGATCGAAACTTGCCAATCGATCGACACTCCCCGATCGACACTCCCCGATCGACACTCCCCGATCGATCGACACTTCTCGATCAACACTCCCCGATCGACACTCCCCGATCGACACTCCCCGATCGACACTCACCGATTGACACTCCCCGATCGATCGACACTCCCCGATCAACTCTCCACGATTGACACTGTCCGATCAATCGACACTCCCCGATCGACACTTGCCAATCGATCGACACTCCCTGATCGACACTCCCCGATCGACACTCCCCGATCGACACTTCCCGATCAATCTACACTCCCCGATCGACACTTCCCGATCGACACTCCCCGATCGACACTCCCCGATCGACACTCCCCGATCGACACTCTCCGATCGACACTCCCGGATTGAACGACACTCCCCGATCGACACTTCCCGACCAATCGACACTCCCCGATCGACACTCCCCGATCGACACTCTCCGATCAACACTCCCGGATTGAACGACACTCCCCGATCGACACTTCCCGACCAATAGACACTCCCCGATCGACACTCCCCAATCGACTTTCCCCGATCAACACTTCCCTAGCGATCGCCACTCCCCGATCAATCGACACTCCCCGATCGACACTCTCCGATCGACACTCCCCGATCGACACTCCCCGATCGATACTCTCCGATCGACACTCCCCGATCGACACTCCCCGATCGACACTCCCCAATCGATATTCCCCGATCGACACTCCCCGATCGACACTCTCCGATCGACACTCCGCGATCGACACTCCCCGATCGATATTCCCCGATCGACACTCCCCGATCGACACTCCCCGATCGACACTTCCCGACCGATCGACACTCCCCGATCGACACGCCCCGATCGACACTCCCCGATCGACAATCCCCGATCAATCAACACTCCGCGATCGATGCTCTCCGATTGATACTTACTGATCGACACTCCCCGATTGACACTCCCCGATTGACACTCCCCGATCATTCGTCACTCCCTGATTGATCGGCAATCACCGATCGACTCTCCCCGATCGACATTCATCGATTGATCGGCATTCTCCGATCGACACTCCACGATTGATGCTGCCTGATCAATCGACACTCCCCGATCGACACTCCCTGATCGACATTCCCCGATTGACACTCCCCGATCGACACTCCCCGATCGACACTCCCCGATCGACACTCCCCGATCGATCGACACTCCCCGATCGACACTCCCCGATCGACACTCCCCGATCGATCGACATTCCCCAATCAACACTCCATGATCGACAATCCCCGATCGATCGAAACTCCCCGATCGACACTCTCCGATCGACACTCTCCGATCGACACTCCCCGATTGACACTCCCCGATCGATCGACACTCCCCGATCGACAATCCCCGATCAATCAACACTCCGCGATCGATGCTCTCCGATCGATATTTCCTGATCGACACTCCCCGATTGACACTCCCCAATTGACACTCCCCGATCATTCGTCACTCCCAG
The DNA here is from genome assembly GCF_044704955.1 of Pristiophorus japonicus. Taxonomy (NCBI): domain Eukaryota; kingdom Metazoa; phylum Chordata; class Chondrichthyes; family Pristiophoridae; genus Pristiophorus; species Pristiophorus japonicus. The sequence goes on from NC_091979.1 coordinate 10,504,077, forward strand.
ATCGATCGGCAATCCCCGATCGACTCTCCCCGATCGACGCTCCATGATCGACACTCTCCGATCGACACTCCCCGATTGACACTCCCAAATCAACACTCCCCATGCGACACTCCCCGATCGACACTCCCCGATCGACACTACAAATCGAGCAACACTTCCCAATCGACACTCCCCGATCGACACTCCCCGATCGACACACTCCCCGATCGACACTCCCCGATCGACACTCCCCGATCGATCGAGACTTCCCAATCGACACTCTCTGATCGACACCCCCCGATCGATCGAGACTCCCCATGCGACACTCCACGATCGACCCTCTCCGATCGACACTCCCCAATCGACACTCCCCGATTGATCGAAACTCCCCGATTGACACTCCCCGATCGACACTCCCCGATCGACACTCCCCATGCGACATTCCACGATCGACACTCCCCGATCGACACTCTCCGATTGACACTCCCCGATCGACACTCCCCGATCGACACTCCCCGATCGACACTCCCCGATCGACACTACCCGATCGACACTCCCCGATTGACACTCCCCGATCGAGCAACACTTCCCGATCGACAATCCCCGACCAATCGACACTCTCCGATCGACACTCCCCGATCGACAATCCCCGATCAATCGACACTCCGTGATCGATGCTCTCCGATCGATACTTACTGATTGACACTCCCCGATTGACACTCCCCTATCGAACGGCAATCTCCGATCGTCATTCATCGATTGATCGACATTCTCCGATCGACACTCCACGATTGACACAGCCCGATCAATCGACACTCCCTGATCGACACTCCCTGATCGACACTCCCCGATCGACACTCCCCAATCGACACTTCCCGACCAATCGACACTCCCCGATCTACACTCCCCGATCGACACTCCCCGATCGACACTCCCGGATTGAACGACACTCCCCGATCGATCGACATTCTCCCATCGATCGACACTCCCCGATTGACTTTCCCCGATCAACACTCCCCTAGCGATCGCCACACCCCGAGCATCACTCCCCGATCGATCGACACTCCCCGATCGATCGACACTCCCCGATCGATCGACACTCCCCGATCGCCACTCCTGATCAAAACTCCCCAATCGATTGACACTCTCCGATCGACACTCCCCGATCGACACTTCCCGATCGACACTCCCCGATTGACACTCCCCGATCGACATTCATCGATTGATCAGCATTCTCCGATCGACACTCCACGATTGACGCTGCCTGATCAATCGACACTACCTGATCGAAACTTGCCAATCGATCGACACTCCCCGATCGACACTCCCCGATCGACACTCCCCGATCGACACTTCCCGACCAATCGACACTCCCCGATCGACACTCCCCGATCGACACTCCCCGATCGACACTTCCCGACCAATCGACACTCCCCGATCGACACTCCCCATGCGACACTCCACGATCGCCACTCTCCGATCGACACTCCCCGATTGACACTCCCAAATAAACACTCCCCATGCGACACTCCCCGATCGACACTCCCCGATCGACACTACCCGATCGAGCAACACTTCCCGATCGACACTCCCCGATCGAAACTTGTCAATCGATCGACACTCCCCGATCGACACTCCTCGATCGACAATCCCCGATCGACACTCTCCGATCGACACTCCCCGATTGACACTCCCAAATCAACACTCCCCATGCGACACTCCCCGATCGACAATCCCCGATCGACACTCCCCGATCGACACTCACCGATTGATCGACATTCTCCGATTGACACTCCCGATCGATCGACGCTCTCCGGTCGACACTCCCCGATCGACAATCCCCGATCGACAATCCCCGATCGACACTCCCCGAACGACACTCCCTGATTGATCGACATTCCCCGATTGACGCTCCCCGATCGACACTCCCCGATCGACACTCCCCGATCGACATTCCCCGATCGATTGACACTCCCCGATCGACACTCCCCGATCGACACTCCCCGATCGATCGACATTCCCCAATCAACACTCCCTGATCGACAATCCCCGATCGATCGAAACTCCTCGATCGACACTCTCCGATCGACACTCTCCGATCGACACTCCCCGATCGACACGACCCGATCGAGCAACACTTCCCGATCGACACTCCCCGATCGACACTCCCTGATCGACACTCGCCGATCGATCGAAACTCCCCGATCGACACTCTCCGATCGATCGAGACTTCCCGATCGACACTCTCTGATCGACACTCCCCGATCGATCAAAACTCCCCGATTGACACTCCCCGATCGACACTCCCCATGCGACACTCCACGATCGACACTCTCCGATCGACACTCCCCGATCGACACTCCCCATGCGACACTCCCCGATTGACACTCCCCGATCGACACTCTCCGATCGACACTACCCAATCGACAGTCTCCGATCGACACTCCCCGATTGACACTCCCAAATCAACACTCCCCATGCGACACTCCACGATCGACACTCCCCGATCGACACTACCCGATCGAGCAACACTTCCCGATCGACGCTCCCTGATCGACACTCCCCGATCGACACTCCCCATGCGACACTCCACGATCGACACTCCCCGATCGACACTACCCAATCGCCACTCTCCGATCGACACTCCCCGATTGACACTCCCAAATCAACACTCCCCATGCGACACTCCCCGATCGACACTCCCCGATCGACACGACCCGATCGAGCAACACTTCCCGATCGACGCTCCCTGATCGACACTCCCCGATCGACACTCTCCGATCGACACTCCCCGATCGACAATCCCCGATCAATCGACACTCCGCGATCGAAGCTCTCCGATCGATACTTACTGATCGACACTTCCCGATTGACACTCCCCGATTGACACTCCCCGATCATTCGTCACTCCCCGATCGATCGACACTCCCCGATCGACATTCATCGATTGATCGACATTCTCCGATCGACACTCCACGCTTGACACTGCCCGATCAATCGACACTCCCCGATCGACACTCGCCAATCGATCGACACTCCCTGATCGACAATCCCCGATCGACACTCCCCGATCGACACTCCCCGATCGACACTTCCCGACCAATCGACACTCCCCGATCGACACTCCCCGATCGACACTCCCCGATCGACACTGCCCGACCAATCGACACTCCCCGATCGACACTCCCTGATCGACACTCTCCGATCGACACTCCCGGATTGAACGACACTCCCCGATCGATCGACATTCTCCCATCGATCGACACTCCCCGATCGACTTTCCCCGATCAACACTCCCCTAGCGATCGCCACTCCCTGATCATCACTCCCCGATCGATCGCCACTCCCCGATCGATCGACACTCCCCGATCGCCACTTCCCGATCATTCGACACTCCCCGATCGACACTCCTGATCAAAACTCCCCGATCGATTGACACTCCCCGATCGACACGCCCGATCGACACTCTCCGATCGACACTCCCCGATCGACACTTTCCGATCGACACTTCCCGATCGACACTTCCCGATCGACACTCCCCGATTGACACTCCCCGATCGACATTCATCGATTGATCGGCATTCTCCGATCGACACTCCACGATTGACGCTGCCTGATCAATCGACACTACCTGATCGAAACTTGCCAATTGATCGACACTCCCCGATCGACACTCCCCGATCGACACTCCCCGATCGACACTCCCCGATCGACACTCCCCGATCGACACTTCCCGACCAATCGACACTCCCCGATCGACACTCCCCGATCAACACTCCCCGATCGACACTTCCCGACCAATCGACACTCCCCGATCGATACTCCCCATGCGACACTCCACGATCGCCACTCTCCGATCGACACTCCCCGATTGACACTCCCAAATCAACACTCCCCATGCGACACTCCCCGATCGACACTCCCCGATCGACACACCCCGATCGACAATCCCCGATCGACACTCCCCAATTGACACTCACCGATCGACACTTCCCGACCAATCGACACTCCCCGATCGACACTCCCCGATCAACACTCCCCGATCGACACTTCCCGACCAATCGACACTCCCCGATCGATACTCCCCATGCGACACTCCACGATCGCCACTCTCCGATCGACACTCCCCGATTGACACTCCCAAATCAACACTCCCCATGCGACACTCCCCGATCGACACTCCCCGATCGACACTCCCCAATCGACACTCACCGACTGATCGACATTCTCCGGTCGACACTCCCCAATCGACAATCCCCGATCGACAATCCCCGATCGATCGCCACTCCCCAATCGCAATTCCCCGATCGATCGACATTCCCCCATCGACACTTCCCGATCGACACTCCCTGATCGATCGACAATCTCCGATCGACACTCCCCGAACGACACTCCCTGATTGATCGACATTCCCCGATTGACGCTCCCCGATCGACACTCCCCGATCGACACTCCCCGATCGACATTCCCCGATCGATTGACACTCCCCGATCGACACTCTCCGATCGACACTCCCCGATCGACACTCCCCGATCGACACTCCCCGATCGACACTCCCCAATCGACACTCCACGATCGACACTCTCCGATCGACACTCCTGGATTGAACGACACTCCCCGATCGACACTTCCCGACCAATCGACACTCCCCGATCGACACTCCCCGATCGACACTCCCCGATCGACACTCCCCGATCGACACTCTCCGATCGACACTCCCGGATTGAACGACACTCCCCGATCGATCGACATTCTCCCATCGATCGACACTCCCCGATCGACTTTCCCCGATCAAGACTCCCCTAGCGATCGCCACTCCCCGATCATCACTCCCCGATCGATCACCACTCCCCAATCAATCGACACTCCCCGATCGACACTCCCCGATCGACACTCCCCGATCGACACTCTCCGATCGACATTCCCCGATCGACAATCCCCGATCGATCGCCACTCCCCAATCGCAATTCCCCGATCGATCGACATTCCCCCATCGACACTTCCCGATCGACACTCCCTGATCGATCGACAATCTCCGATCGACACTCCCCGAACGACACTCCCTGATTGATCGACATTCCCCGATTGACGCTCCCCGATCGACACTCCCCGATCGACACTCCCCGATCGACATTCCCCGATCGATTGACACTCCCCGATCGACACTCTCCGATCGACACTCCCCGATCGACACTCCCCGATCGACACTCCCCGATCGACACTCCCCAATCGACACTCCACGATCGACACTCTCCGATCGACACTCCTGGATTGAACGACACTCCCCGATCGACACTTCCCGACCAATCGACACTCCCCGATCGACACTCCCCGATCGACACTCCCCGATCGACACTCCCCGATCGACACTCTCCGATCGACACTCCCGGATTGAACGACACTCCCCGATCGATCGACATTCTCCCATCGATCGACACTCCCCGATCGACTTTCCCCGATCAACACTCCCCTAGCGATCGCCACTCCCCGATCATCACTCCCCGATCGATCACCACTCCCCAATCAATCGACACTCCCCGATCGACACTCCCCGATCGACACTCCCCGATCGACACTCTCCGATCGACATTCCCCGATCGACAGTCCCCGATCGACACTTCCTGAGAAATCGACACTCCTCGATCGACACTTCCTGACCAAATGACACTCCCCGATCGACACTCGCCGATTGATCGACCCTCCCCGATCGACAGTCTCCGATCGACACTCACCGATTGATCGACATTCTCCGATTGTCACTTCCCGATTGACAACCCCCGATCGACAATCCCCGATCGACATTCCCCGATCGATCGCCACTCCCCAATCGCAATTCCCCGATCGATCGACACTCCCCGATCGACACTTCCCGATCGACACTCCCTGATCGATCGACAATCTCCGATCGACACTCCCCGAACGACACTCCCTGATTGATTGACATTCCCCGATTGACACTCCCCGATCGACACTCCCCGATCGACACTCCCCGATCGACATTCCCCGATCGATCGACACTCCCCGATCGATCGACATTCCCCAATCAACACTCCCTGATCGACAATCCCCGATCGATCGAAACTCCCCGATCGACACTCCCCGATCGACAATCCCCGATCAATCGACACTCCGCGATCGATGCTCTCCGATCGATATTTCCTGATCGACACTCCCCGATTGACACTCCCCGATTGACACTCCCCGATCATTCTTCACTCCCCGATCGATCGGCAATCCCCGATCGACTCTCCCCGATCGACACTCCCCGATCGACGCTCCACGATCAACACTCTCCGATCGACACTCTCCGATCGATCGACAATCCCCGATCGACTCTCCCCGATCGACATTCATCGATTGATCGGCATTCTCCGATCGACACTCCACGATTGATGCTGCCTGATCAATCGACACTCCCCGATCGACACTCCCTGATCGACATTCCCCGATTGACACTCCCCGATTGACACTCCCCGATTGACACTCCCCGATCATTCGTCACTCCCCGATCGATCGACACTCCCCGATCGACACTCCCCGATCGACGCTCCACGATCGACACTCTCCGATCGACACTACCCGATCGAGCAACACTTCCCGATCGACACTCCCCGATCGACACTCCCCGATTGACACTCCCCGATCATTCGTCACTCCCTGATTGATCGGCAATCACCGATCGACTCTCCCCGATCGACATTCATTGATTGATCGGCATTCTCCGATCGACACTCCACGATTGATGCTGCCTGATCAATCGACACTCCCTGATCGACACTCCCTGATCGACATTCCCCGATTGACACTCCCCGATCGACACTCCCCGATCGACACTCCCCGATCGACACTCCCCGATCGATCGACACTCCCCGATCGACACTCCCCGATCGACACTCCCCGATCGATCGACATTCCCCAATCAACACTCCCCGATCGACAATCCCCGATCGATCGAAACTCCCCGATCGACACTCTCCGATCGACACTCTCCGATCGACACTCCCCGATCGACACTCCCCGATCGATCGACACTCCCCGATCGACAATCCCCGATCAATCAACAATCCGCGATCGATGCTCTCCGATCGATATTTCCTGATCGACACTCCCCGATTGACACTCCCCGATTGACACTCCCCGATCATTCGTCACTCCCAGATCGATCGGCAATCCCCGATCGACTCTCCCCGATCGACGCTCCATGATCGACACTCTCCGATCGACACTCCCCGATTGACACTCCCAAATCAACACTCCCCATGCGACACTCCCCGATCGACACTCCCCGATCGACACTACAAATCGAGCAACACTTCCCGATCGACACTCCCCGATCGACACTCCCCGATCGACACACTCCCCGATCAACACTCCCCGATCGATCGAGACTTCCCAATCGACACTCCCCGATCGACATTCCTCAATCGACACTCTCCGATTGACACTCCCCGATCGACACTCCCCGATTGACACTCCCCGATCGACACTCCCCGATCGACACTCCCCGATCGACACTCCCCGATCGACACTCCCCGATCAACACTTCCCGATCGACACTCCCCGATCGACACTCCCCGATCGACACTACCCGATCGACACTCCCCGATCGACACTCCCCGATCGACACTCCCCGATCGACACTCCCCGATCGACACTCCCCGATCGAGCAACACTTCCCGATCGACACTCCCTGATCGACACTCCCCGATCGACACTTCCCGACCAATCGACACTCTCTGATCGACACTCCCCGATCGACAATCCCCGATCAATCGACACTCCGTGATCGATGCTCTCCGATCGATACTTACTGATTGACACTCCCCGATCGAACGGCAATCCCCGATCGTCATTCATCGATTGATCGACATTCTCCGATCGACACTCCACGATTGACACAGCCCGATCAATCGACACTCCCTGATCGACACTCGCCAATCGATCGACACTCCCTGATCGACACTCCCTGATCGACACTCCCCGATCGACACTCCCCAATCGACACTTCCCGACCAATCGACACTCCCCGATCGACACTCCCCGATCGACACTCTCCGATCGACACTCCCGGATTGAACGACACTCCCCGATCGATCGACATTCTCCCATCGATCGACACTCCCCGATCGACTTTCCCCGATCAACACTCCCCTAGCGATCGCCACTCCCCGATCATCACTCCCCGATCGATTGACACTCCCCGATCGCCACTTCCCGATCATTCGAAACTCCCCGATCGACACTCCTGATCAAAACTCCCCGATCGATTGACACTCCCCGATCGACACGCCCGATCGACACTCTCCGATCGACACTCCCCGATCGACACTCTCCGATCGACACTCCCCGATCGACACTCCCCGATCGACACTCCCCGATCGACACTTCCCGACCAATCGACACTCCCCGATCGACACTCCCCATGCGACACTCCCCGATCGATCGACACTCCCCAATCGACACTCCCCGATCGACACTCCCCGATTGACAATCCCCGATCGACACTCCCCGATCGACACTCCCCGATCGACACTCCCTGATCGACACTCCCCGATCGATCGACACTCCCCGATCGACACTACCCGATCGACACTCCCCGATCGACACTCCCCGATCGACACTCCCCGATCGACACTCCCCGATTGACAATCCCCGATCGACACTCCCCGATCGACACTCACCGATTGATCGACATTCTCCGATTGACACTCCCGATCGATCGACACTCCCCGAACGACACTCCCTGATTGATCGACATTCCCCGATTGACACACCCCGATCGACACTCCCCGATCGACAATCCCCGATCGACATTCCCCGATCAATCGACACTCCCCGATCGACACTCCCCAATCGACACTCCCCGATCGATCGACATTCCCCAATCAACACTCCCTGATCGACAATCCCCGATCGATCGAAACTCCCCTATCGACACTCTCTGATCGACACCACCCATGCGACACTCCACGATCGACACTCTCCGATCAACACTCCCCAATCGACACTCTCCGATCGACACTCCCCGATTGACACTCCCAAATCAACACTCCCCATACGACACTCCCCGATCGACACTACCCGATCGAGCAACACTTCCCGATCGACACTCTCCGATCGACACTCCCCGATCGACAATTCCCGATCAATCGACACTCCTCGATCGACACTCCCCGATCATTCGTCACTCCCCGATTGATCGGCAATCCCCGATCGACTCTCCCCGATCGACATTCATTGATTGATCGACATTCTCCGATCGACACTCCACGATTGACACTGTCCGATCAATCGACACTCCCCGATCGACACTCGTCAATCGATCGACACTCCCTGATCGACACTCCCCGATCGACACTCCCCGATCGACACTTCCCGATCAAACTACACTCCCCGATCGACACTCCCCGATCGACACTCCCCGATCGACACTCTCCGATCGACACTCCCGGATTGAACGACACTCCCCGATCGACACTCCCCGATCGACACTTCCCGACCAATCGACACTCCCCGATCGACACTCCCCGATCGACATGCCCCGATCGATTGACACTCCCCGATCGACACTCTCCGATCGACAGTCCCCGATCGACACTCCCCGATCGACACTCTCCGATCGACAGTCCCCGATCGACACTCCCCGATCGACACTCCCCGATCGACACTCCCCAATCGACACTCCACGATAGACACTCTCCGATCGACACTCCTGGATTGAACGACACTCCCCGATCGACACTTCCCGACCAATCGACACTCCCCGATCGACACTCCCCGATCGACACTCCCCGATCGACACTCCCCGATCGACACTCTCCGATCGACACTCCCGGATTGAACGACACTCCCCGATCGATCGACATTCTCCCATCGATCGACACTCCCCGATCGACTTTCCCCGATCAACACTCCCCTAACGATCGCCACTCCCCGATCATCACTCCCCGATCGATCACCACTCCCCAATCAATCGACACTCCCCGATCGACACTCCCCGATCGACACTCCCCGATCGACACTCTCCGATCGACATTCCCCGATCGACAGTCCCCGATCGACACTTCCTGACAAATCGACACTCCTCGATCGACACTTCCTGACCAAATGACACTCCCCGATCGACACTCGCCGATTGATCGACCCTCCCCGATCGACAGTCTCCGATCGACACTCCCCGATTGAACAATATTCCCCTATCGATCGACACTCCCCGATTGACAATCCCCGATCGACACTCCCCGATTGACAGTCTCCGATCGACACTCCCCGATTGAACAATATTCCCCTATCGATCGACACTCCCCGATTGACAATCCCCGATCGACCCTCCCCGATCGACAGTCTCCGATCGACACTCCCCGATTGAACAATATTCCCCTATCGATCGACACTCACCGATTGATCGACATTCTCCGATTGTCACTCCCCGATCGACAATCCCCGATCGACATTCCCCGATCGATCGCCACTCCCCAATCGCAATTCCCCGATCGATCGACACTCCCCGATCGACACTTCCCGATCGACACTCCCTGATCGATCGACAATCTCCGATCGACACTCCCCGAATGACACTCCCTGATTGATCGACATTCCCCGATTGACACTCCCCGATCGACACTCCCCGATCGACACTCCCCGATCGACATTCCCCGATCGATCGACACTCCCCGATCGACACTCCCCGATCGACACTCCCCGATCGATCGACATTCCCCAATCAACACTCCCTGATCGACAATCCCCGATCGATCGAAACTCCCCGATCGACACTCCCCGATCGACAATCCCCGATCAATCGACACTCCGCGATCGAAGCTCTCCGATCGATATTTCCTGATCGACACTCCCCGATTGACACTCCCCGATTGACACTCCCCGATCATTCGTCACTCCCCGATCGATCGGCAATCCCCGATCGACGCTCCACGATCGACACTCTCCGATCGACACTACCCGATCGAGCAACACTTCCCGATCGACACTCCCCGATCGACGCTCCACGATCAACACTCTCCGATCGACACTCTCCGATCGATCGACAATCCCCGATCGACTCTCCCCGATCGACATTCATTGATTGATCGGCATTCTCCGATCGACACTCCACGATTGATGCTGCCTGATCAATCGACACTCCCCGATCGACACTCCCTGATCGACATTCCCCGATTGACACTCCCCGATCGACACTCCCCGATCGACACTCCCCGATCGACACTCCCTGATCGATCGACACTCCCCGATCGACACTCCCCGATCGACACTCCCCGATCGATCGACACTCCCCGATCGACACTCCCCGATCGACACTCCCTGATCGATCGACATTCCCCAATCAACACTCCCTGATCGACAATCCCCGATCGATCGAAACTCCCCGATCGACACTCTCCGATCGACACTCTCCGATCGACACTCCCCGATCGACACTCCCCGATCGATCGACACTCCCCGATCGACAATCCCCGATCAATCAACACTCCGCGATCGATGCTCTCCGATCGATATTTCCTGATCGACACTCCCCGATTGACACTCCCCGATTGACACTCCCCGATCATTCGTCACTCCCCGATCGATCGGCAATCCCCGATCGACTCTCCCCGATCGATGCTCCATGATCGACACTCTCCGATCGACACTCCCCGATTGACACTCCCAAATCAACACTCACCATGCGACACTCCCCGATCGACACTCCCCGATCGACACTACAAATCGAGCAACACTTCCCGATCGACACTCCCCGATCGACACTCCCCGATCGACACACTCCCCGATCGACACTCCCCGATCGATCGAGACTTCCCAATCGACACTCCCCGATCGACACTCCCCGATCAACACTCCCCATGCGACACTCCACGATCGACCCTCTCCGATCGACACTCCCCAATCGACACTCCCCGATCGACAATTCCCGATCAATCGACACTCCTCGATCGACACTCCCCGATCATTCGTCACTCCCCGATTGATCGGCAATCCCCGATCGACTCTCCCCGATCGACATTCATCGATTGATCGACATTCTCCGATCGACACTCGTCAATCGATCGACACTCCCTGATCGACACTCCCCGATCGACACTCCCCGATCGACACTTCCCGATCAAACTACACTCCCCGATCGACACTCCCCGATCGACACTCCCCGATCGACACTCTCCGATCGACACTCCCGGATTGAACGACACTCCCCGATCGACACTCCCCGATCGACACTTCCCGACCAATCGACACTCCCCGATCGACACTCCCCGATCGACATGCCCCGATCGATCGACATTCCCCAATCAACACTCCCTGATCGACAATCCCCGATCGATCGACACTCCCCGATCGACACTCTCTGATCGACACCACCCATGCGACACTCCACGATCGACACTCTCCGATCGACACTCCCCGATTGACACTCCCAAATCAACACTCCCCATGCGACACTCCCCGATCGACACTACCCGATCGAGCAACACTTCCCGATCGACACTCTCCGATCGACACTCCCCGATCGACAATTCCCGATCAATCGACACTCCTCGATCGACACTCCCCGATCATTCGTCACTCCCCGATTGATCGGCAATCCCCGATCGACTCTCCCCGATCGACATTCATCGATTGATCGACATTCTCCGATCGACACTCCACGATTGACACTGTCCGATCAATCGACACTCCCCGATCGACACTCGTCAATCGATCGACACTCCCTGATCGACACTCCCCGATCGACACTCCCCGATCGACACTTCCCGATCAAACTACACTCCCCGATCGACACTCCCCGATCGACACTCCCCGATCGACACTCCCGGATTGAACGACACTCCCCGATCGACACTCCCCGATCGACACTTCCCGACCAATCGACACTCCCCGATCGACACTCCCCGATCGACATGCCCCGATCGATTGACACTCCCCGATCGACACTCTCCGATCGACAGTCCCCGATCGACACTCCCCAATCGACACTCCACGATAGACACTCTCCGATCGACACTCCTGGATTGAACGACACTCCCCGATCGACACTTCCCGACCAATCGACACTCCCCGATCGACACTCCCCGATCGACACTCCCCGATCGACACTCCCCGATCGACACTCTCCGATCGACACTCCCGGATTGAACGACACTCCCCGATCGATCGACATTCTCCCATCGATCGACACTCCCCGATCGACTTTCCCCGATCAACACTCCCCTAACGATCGCCACTCCCCGATCATCACTCCCCGATCGATCACCACTCCCCAATCAATCGACACTCCCCGATCGACACTCCCCGATCGACACTCCCCGATCGACACTCTCCGGTCGACATTCCCCGATCGACAGTCCCCGATCGACACTTCCTGACAAATCGACACTCCTCGATCGACACTTCCTGACCAAATGACACTCCCCGATCGACACTCACCGATTGATCGACCCTCCCCGATCGACAGTCTCCGATCGACACTCCCCGATTGAACAATATTCCCCTATCGATCGACACTCACCGATTGATCGACATTCTCCGATTGTCACTCCCCGATCGACAATCCCCGATCGACATTCCCCGATCGATCGCCACTCCCCAATCGCAATTCCCCGATCGATCGACACTCCCCGATCGACACTTCCCGATCGACACTTCCTGATCGATCGACAATCTCCGATCGACACTCCCCGAACGACACTCCCTGATTGATCGACATTCTCCGATTGACACTCCCCGATCGACACTCCCCGATCGACACTCCCCGATCGACATTCCCCGATCGATCGACACTCCCCGATCGACACTCCCCGATCGATCGACATTCCCCAATCAACACTCCCTGATCGACAATCCCCGATCGATCGAAACTCCCCGATCGACACTCCCCGATCGACAATCCCCGATCAATCGACACTCCGCGATCGAAGCTCTCCGATCGATATTTCCTGATCGACACTCCCCGATTGACACTCCCCGATTGACACTCCCCGATCATTCGTCATTCCCCGATCGATCGTCACTCCCCGATCGATCGGCAATCCCCGATCGACGCTCCACGATCGACACTCTCCGATCGACACTACCCGATCGAGCAACACTTCCCGATCGACACTCCCCGATCGACGCTCCACGATCAACACTCTCCGATCGACACTCTCCGATCGATCGACAATCCCCGATCGACTCTCCCCGATCGACATTCATCGATTGATCGGCATTCTCCGATCGACACTCCACGATTGATGCTGCCTGATCAATCGACACTCCCCGATCGACACTCCCAGATCGACATTCCCCGATTGACACTCCCCGATCGACATTCCCCGATTGACACTCCCCGATCGACACTCCCCGATCGACACTCCCTGATCGACATTCCCCGATTGACACTCCCCGATTGACACTCCCCGATTGACACTCCCCGATCATTCGTCACTCCCCGATCGATCGGCAATCCCCGATCGACTCTCCCCGATCGACGCTCCACGATCGACACTCTCCGATCGACACTACCCGATCGAGCAACACTTCCCGATCGACACTCCCCGATCGACACTCCCCGATTGACACTCCCCGATCATTCGTCACTCCCTGATTGATCGGCAATCACCGATCGACTCTCCCCGATCGACATTCATTGATTGATCGGCATTCTCCGATCGACACTCCACGATTGATGCTGCCTGATCAATCGACACTCCCCGATCGACACTCCCTGATCGACATTCCCCGATTGACACTCCCCGATCGACACTCCCCGATCGACACTCCCCGATCGACACTCCCCGATCGATCGACACTCCCCGATCGACACTCCCCGATCGACACTCCCCGATCGATCGACATTCCCCAATCAACACTCCCTGATCGACAATCCCCGATCGATCGAAACTCCCCGATCGACACTCTCCGATCGACACTCTCCGATCGACACTCCCCGATCGACACTCCCCGATCGATCGACACTCCCCGATCGACAATCCCCGATCAATCAACACTCCGCGATCGATGCTCTCCGATCGATATTTCCTGATCGACACTCCCCGATTGACACTCCCCGATTGACACTCCCCGATCATTCGTCACTCCCAGATCGATCGGCAATCCCCGATCGACTCTCCCCGATCGACGCTCCATGATCGACACTCTCCGATCGACACTCCCCGATTGACACTCCCAAATCAACACTCACCATGCGACACTCCCCGATCGACACTACAAATCGAGCAACACTTCCCGATCGACACTCCCCGATCGACACTCCCCGATCGACACACTCCCCGATCGACACTCCCCGATCGATCGAGACTTCCCAATCGACACTCTCTGATCGACACTCCCCGATCGATCGAGACTCCCCATGCGACACTCCACGATCGACCCTCTCCGATCGACACTCCCCAATCGACACTCCCCGATTGATCGAAACTCCCCGATTGACACTCCCCGATCGACACTCCCCGATCGACACTCCCCGATCGACACTCCCCGATCGACACTCCCCGATCGACACTCCCCGATCCACACTTCCCGATCGACACTCCCCGATCGACACTCCCCGATCGACACTCCCCGATCGACACTCCCCGATCGACACTCCCCGATCGACACTCCCCGATCGACACTCCCCGATTGACACTCCCCGATCGAGCAACACTTCCCGATCGACACTCCCTGATCGACACTCCCCGATCGACACTTCCCGACCAATCGACACTCTCTGATCGACACTCCCCGATCGACAATCCCCGATCAATCGACACTCCGTGATCGATGCTCTCCGATCGATACTTACTGATTGACACTCCCCGATCGAACGGCAATCCCCGATCGTCATTCATCGATTGATCGACATTCTCCGATCGACACTCCACGATTGACACAGCCCGATCAATCGACACTCCCTGATCGACACTCGCCAATCGATCGACACTCCCTGATCGACACTCCCTGATCGACACTCCCCGATCGACACTCCCCAATCGACACTTCCCGACCAATCGACACTCCCCGTTCGACACTCCCCGATCGACACTCCCCGATCGACACTCCCCGATCGACACTCTCCGATCGACACTCCCGGATTGAACGACACTCCCCGATCGATCGACATTCTCCCATCGATCGACACTCCCCGATCGACTTTCCCCGATCAACACTCCCCTAGCGATCGCCATTCCCCGATCATCACTCTCCGATCGATTGACACTCCCCGATCGCCACTTCCCGATCATTCGAAACTCCCCGATCGACACTCCTGATCAAAACTCCCCGATCGATTGACACTCCCCGATCGACACTCTCCGATCGACAGTCCCCGATCGACACTCCCCAATCGACACTCCACGATAGACACTCTCCGATCGACACTCCTGGATTGAACGACACTCCCCGATCGACACTTCCCGACCAATCGACACTCCCCGATCGACACTCCCCGATCGACACTCCCCGATCGACACTCCCCGATCGACACTCTCCGATCGACACTCCCGGATTGAACGACACTCCCCGATCGATCGACATTCTCCCATCGATCGACACTCCCCGATCGACTTTCCCCGATCAACACTCCCCTAGCGATCGCCACTCCCCGATCATCACTCCCCGATCGATCACCACTCCCCAATCAATCGACACTCCCCGATCGACACTCCCCGATCGACACTCCCCGATCGACACTCTCCGATCGACATTCCCCGATCGACAGTCCCCGATCGACACTTCCTGACAAATCGACACTCCTCGATCGACACTTCCTGACCAAATGACACTCCCCGATCGACACTCGCCGATTGATCGACCCTCCCCGATCGACAGTCTCCGATCGACACTCCCCGATTGAACAATATTCCCCTATCGATCGACACTCACCGATTGATCGACATTCTCCGATTGTCACTCCCCGATCGACAATCCCCGATCGACATTCCCCGATCGATCGCCACTCCCCAATCGCAATTCCCCGATCGATCGACACTCCCCGATCGACACTTCCCGATCGACACTCCCTGATCGATCGACAATCTCCGATCGACACTCCCCGAACGACACTCCCTGATTGATCGACATTCCCCGATTGACACTCCCCGATCGACACTCCCCGATCGACACTCCCCGATCGACATTCCCCGATCGATCGACACTCCCCGATCGACACTCCCCGATCGACACTCCCCGATCGATCGACATTCCCCAATCAACACTCCCTGATCGACAATCCCCGATCGATCGAAACTCCCCGATCGACACTCCCCGATCGACAATCCCCGATCAATCGACACTCCGCGATCGAAGCTCTCCGATCGATATTTCCTGATCGACACTCCCCGATTGACACTCCCCGATTGACACTCCCCGATCATTCGTCACTCCCCGATCGATCGGCAATCCCCGATCGACGCTCCACGATCGACACTCTCCGATCGACACTACCCGATCGAGCAACACTCTCCGATCGACACTCCCCGATCGACGCTCCACGATCAACACTCTCCGATCGACACTCTCCGATCGATCGACAATCCCCGATCGACTCTCCCCGATCGACATTCATCGATTGATCGGCATTCTCCGATCGACACTCCACGATTGATGCTGCCTGATCAATCGACACTCCCCGATCGACACTCCCAGATCGACATTCCCCGATTGACACTCCCCGATCGACACTCCCCGATCGACACTCCCTGATCGACATTCCCCGATTGACACTCC
Source organism: Pristiophorus japonicus (assembly GCF_044704955.1). Classification (NCBI taxonomy): domain Eukaryota; kingdom Metazoa; phylum Chordata; class Chondrichthyes; family Pristiophoridae; genus Pristiophorus; species Pristiophorus japonicus. The sequence continues at coordinate 10,521,774 of NC_091979.1, forward strand.
CCGATTGACACTCCCTGATTGACACTCCCCGATCATTCGTCACTCCCCGATCGATCGGCAATCCCCGATCGACTCTCCCCGATCGACGCTCCACGATCGACACTCTCCGATCGACACTACCCGATCGAGCAACACTTCCCGATCGACACTCCCCGATCGACACTCCCCGATTGACACTCCCCGATCATTCGTCACTCCCTGATTGATCGGCAATCACCGATCGACTCTCCCCGATCGACATTCATTGATTGATCGGCATTCTCCGATCGACACTCCACGATTGATGCTGCCTGATCAATCGACACTCCCCGATCGACACTCCCTGATCGACATTCCCCGATTGACACTCCCCGATCGACACTCCCCGATCGACACTCCCCGATCGACACTCCCCGATCGATCGACACTCCCCGATCGACACTCCCCGATCGACACTCCCCGATCGATCGACATTCCCCAATCAACACTCCCTGATCGACAATCCCCGATCGATCGAAACTCCCCGATCGACACTCTCCGATCGACACTCTCCGATCGACACTCCCCGATCGACACTCCCCGATCGATCGACACTCCCCGATCGACAATCCCCGATCAATCAACACTCCGCGATCGATGCTCTCCGATCGATATTTCCTGATCGACACTCCCCGATTGACACTCCCCGATTGACACTCCCCGATCATTCGTCACTCCCAGATCGATCGGCAATCCCCGATCGACTCTCCCCGATCGACGCTCCACGATCGACACTCTCCGATCGACACTCCCCGATTGACACTCCCAAATCAACACTCCCCATGTGACACTCCCCGATCGACACTCCCCGATCGACACTCCCCGATCGACACACTCCCCGATCGACACTCCCCGATCGACACTCCCCGATCGACACTCCCCGATCGACACTCCCCGATCGACACACTCCCCGATTGACACTCCCCGATCGATCGAGACTCCCATGCGACACTCCACGATCGACCCTCTCCGATCGACACTCCCCAATCGACACTCCCCGATTGATCGAAACTCCCCGATCGACACTCCCCGATCGACACTCCCCGATTGACAATCCCCGATCGACACTCCCCGATCGACACTTCCCGGCCAATCGACACTTCCCGATCGACACTCCCTGATCGACACTCCCCGATCGATCGACACTCCCCGATCGACACTACCCGATCGACACTCCCCGATCGACACTCCCCGATCGACACTACCCGATCGACACTCCCCGATCGACACTCTCCGATCGACACTCCCCGATCGACACTCCCCGATCGACACTACCCGATCGACACTCCCCGATCGACACTCCCCGATCGACACTCCCCGATCGACACTCACCGATTGATCGACATTCTTCGATTGACACTCCCGATCGATCGACACTCCCCGAACGACACTCCCTGATTGATCGACATTCCCCGATTGACACACCCCGATCGACACTCCCCGATCGACACTCCCCGATCGACATTCCCCGATCGATCGACACTCCCCGATCGACACTCCCCAATCGACACTCCCCGATCGATCGACATTCCCCAATCAACACTCCCTGATCGACAATCCCCGATCGATCGAAACTCCCCTATCGACACTCTCTGATCGACACCACCATGCGACACTCCACGATCGACACTCTCCGATCGACACTCCCCAATCGACACTCTCCGATCGACACTCCCCGATTGACACTCCCAAATCAACACTCCCCATGCGACACTCCCCGATCGACACTACCCGATCGAGCAACACTTCCCGATCGACACTCTCCGATCGACACTCCCCGATCGACAATTCCCGATCAATCGACACTCCTCGATCGACACTCCCCGATCATTCGTCACTCCCCGATTGATCGGCAATCCCCAATCGACTCTCCCCGATCGACATTCATCGATTGATCGACATTCTCCGATCGACACTCCACGATTGACACTGTCCGATCAATCGACATTCCCCGATCGACACTCGCCAATCGATCGACACTCCCCGATCGACACTTCCCGATCGACACTCCCCGATCGACACTTCCCGATCAATCTACACTCCCCGATCGACACTCCCCGATCGACACTCCCCGATCGACACTTCCCGACCGATCGACACTCCCCGATCGACAATCCCCGATCAATCGACACTCCGCGATCGATGCTCTCCGATTGATACTTACTGATCGACAGTCCCCAATTGACACTCCCCGATTGACACTCCCCGATCATTCGTCACTCCCTGATTGATCGGCAATCACCGATCGACTCTCCCCGATCGACATTCATCGATTGATTGGCATTCTCCGATCGACACTCCACGATTGATGCTGCCTGATCAATCGACACTCCCCGATCGACACTCCCTGATCGACATTCCCCGATTGACACTCCCCGATCGACACTCCCCGATCGACACTCCCCGATCGACACTCCCCGATCGATCGACACTCCCCGATCGACACTCCCCGATCGATCGACATTCCCCAATCAACACTCCCTGATCGACAATCCCCGATCGATCGAAACTCCCCGATCGACACTCTCCGATCGACACTCTCCGATCGACACTCCCCGATCGACACTCCCCGATCGATCGACACTCCCCGATCGACAATCCCCGATCAATCAACACTCCGCGATCGATGCTCTCCGATCGATATTTCCTGATCGACACTCCCCGATTGACACTCCCCGATTGACACTCCCCGATCATTCGTCACTCCCAGATCGATCGGCAATCCCCGATCGACTCTCCCCGATCGACGCTCCATGATCGACACTCTCCGATCGACACTCCCCGATTGACACTCCCAAATCAACACTCCCCATGCGACACTCCCCGATCGACACTCCCCGATCGACACTACAAATCGAGCAACACTTCCCGATCGACACTCCCCGATCGACACTCCCCGATCGACACACTCCCCGATCGACACTCCCCGATCGATCGAGACTTCCCAATCGACACTCTCTGATCGACACTCCCCGATCGATCGAGACTCCCCATGCGACACTCCACGATCGACCCTCTCCGATCGACACTCCTCAATCGACACTCCCCGATTGATCGAAACTCCCCGATTGACACTCCCCGATCGACACTCCCCGATCGACACTCCCCGATTGAAACTTGTCAATCGATCGACACTCCCCGATCGACACTCCCCGATCGACAATCCCCGATCGACACTCTCTGATCGACACTCCCCGATCGACACTACCCGATCGAGCAACAATCCCCGATCGACACTCCCCGATCGACACTCCCCGATCGAAACTTGTCAATCGATCGACACTCTCCGATCGACACTCCCCGATCCGACACTCCCCGATCGAAACTTGTCAATCGATCGACACACCCTGATCGACAATCCCCGATCGACACTCCCCAATCGACAATCCCCGATCGACACTCTACGATCGACACTCCCCGATCGACACTCCCCGATCGACACTCCCCGATCGACAATCCCCGATCGACACTCCCCGATCGACACTCCCCGATCGACACTCTCCGATCGACACTCCCGGATTGAACGACACTCCCCGATCGATCGACATTCTCCCATCGATCGACACTCCCTGATCGACTTTCCCCGATCAACACTCCCCTAGCGATCGCCACTCCCCGATCATCACTCCCCGATCGATCACCACTCCCCAATCAATCGACACTCCCCGATCGACACTCTCCGATCGACACTCCCGGATTGAACGACACTCCCCGATCGATCGACATTCTCCCATCGATCGACACTCCACGATCGACTTTCCCCGATCAACACTCCCCTAGCGATCGCCACTCCCCGATCATCACTCCCCGATCGATCACCACTCCCCAATCAATCGACACTCTCCGTTCGACACTCTCCGATCGACACTCTCCGATCGACACTCCCCGATCGACACTCCCCGATCGACACTCCCCGATCGACACTCTCCGATCGACATTCCCCGATCGACATTCCCCGATCGACACTCCCCGATCGACACTCCCCGATCGACACTCTCCGATCGACATTCCCCGATCGACAGTCTCCGATCGACACTCCCCGATTGAACAATATTCCCCTATCGATCGACACTCACCGATTGATCGACATTCTCCGAATGTCACTCCCCGATTGACAATCCCCGATCGACATTCCCCGATCGATCGCCACTCCCCAATCGCAATTCCCTGATCGATCGACACTCCCCGATCGACACTTCCCGATCGACACTCCCTGATCGATCGACAATCTCCGATCGACACTCCCCGAACGACACTCCCTGATTGATCGACATTCCCCGATTGACACTCCCCGATCGACACTCCCCGATCGACACTCCCCGATCGACATTCCCCAATCGATCGACACTCCCCGATCGACACTCCCCGATCGATCGACATTCCCCAATCAACACTCCCTGATCGACAATCCCCGATCGATCGAAACTCCCCGATCGACACTCCTCGATCGACAATCCCCGATCAATCGACACTCCGCGATCGATGCTCTCCGATCGATATTTCCTGATCGACACTCCCCGATTGACACTCCCCGATTGACACTCCCCGATCATTCGTCACTCCCCGATCGATCGGCAATCCCCGATCGACTCTCCCCGATCGACACTCCCCGATCGACGCTCCACGATCGACACTCTCCGATCGACACTTCCCGATTGACACTCCCCGATTGACACTCCCCGATCATTCGTCACTCCCCGATCGAGCAACACTTCCCGATCGACACTCCCCGATCGACGCTCCACGATCAACACTCTCCGATCGACACTCTCCGATCGATCAACAATCCCCGATCGACACTCCCCGATCGACACTACCCGATCGACACTCCCCGATCGACACTCCCCGATCGACACTCCCCGATCGACACTCACCGATTGATCGACATTCTTCGATTGACACTCCCGATCGATCGACACTCCCCGAACGACACTCCCTGATTGATCGACATTCCCCGATTGACACACCCCGATCGACACTCCCCGATCGACACTCCCCGATCGACATTCCCCGATCGATCGACACTCCCCGATCGACACTCCCCAATCGACACTCCCCGATCGATCGACATTCCCCAATCAACACTCCCTGATCGACAATCCCCGATCGATCGAAACTCCCCTATCGACACTCTCTGATCGACACCACCATGCGACACTCCACGATCGACACTCTCCGATCGACACTCCCCAATCGACACTCTCCGATCGACACTCCCCGATTGACACTCCCAAATCAACACTCCCCATGCGACACTCCCCGATCGACACTACCCGATCGAGCAACACTTCCCGATCGACACTCTCCGATCGACACTCCCCGATCGACAATTCCCGATCAATCGACACTCCTCGATCGACACTCCCCGATCATTCGTCACTCCCCGATTGATCGGCAATCCCCAATCGACTCTCCCCGATCGACATTCATCGATTGATCGACATTCTCCGATCGACACTCCACGATTGACACTGTCCGATCAATCGACATTCCCCGATCGACACTCGCCAATCGATCGACACTCCCCGATCGACACTTCCCGATCGACACTCCCCGATCGACACTTCCCGATCAATCTACACTCCCCGATCGACACTCCCCGATCGACACTCCCCGATCGACACTTCCCGACCGATCGACACTCCCCGATCGACAATCCCCGATCAATCGACACTCCGCGATCGATGCTCTCCGATTGATACTTACTGATCGACAGTCCCCAATTGACACTCCCCGATTGACACTCCCCGATCATTCGTCACTCCCTGATTGATCGGCAATCACCGATCGACTCTCCCCGATCGACATTCATCGATTGATTGGCATTCTCCGATCGACACTCCACGATTGATGCTGCCTGATCAATCGACACTCCCCGATCGACACTCCCTGATCGACATTCCCCGATTGACACTCCCCGATCGACACTCCCCGATCGACACTCCCCGATCGACACTCCCCGATCGATCGACACTCCCCGATCGACACTCCCCGATCGATCGACATTCCCCAATCAACACTCCCTGATCGACAATCCCCGATCGATCGAAACTCCCCGATCGACACTCTCCGATCGACACTCTCCGATCGACACTCCCCGATCGACACTCCCCGATCGATCGACACTCCCCGATCGACAATCCCCGATCAATCAACACTCCGCGATCGATGCTCTCCGATCGATATTTCCTGATCGACACTCCCCGATTGACACTCCCCGATTGACACTCCCCGATCATTCGTCACTCCCAGATCGATCGGCAATCCCCGATCGACTCTCCCCGATCGACGCTCCATGATCGACACTCTCCGATCGACACTCCCCGATTGACACTCCCAAATCAACACTCCCCATGCGACACTCCCCGATCGACACTCCCCGATCGACACTACAAATCGAGCAACACTTCCCGATCGACACTCCCCGATCGACACTCCCCGATCGACACACTCCCCGATCGACACTCCCCGATCGATCGAGACTTCCCAATCGACACTCTCTGATCGACACTCCCCGATCGATCGAGACTCCCCATGCGACACTCCACGATCGACCCTCTCCGATCGACACTCCTCAATCGACACTCCCCGATTGATCGAAACTCCCCGATTGACACTCCCCGATCGACACTCCCCGATCGACACTACCCGATCGAGCAACACTTCCCGATCGACACTCCCCGATCGACACTCCCCGATCGAAACTTGTCAATCGATCGACACTCCCCGATCGACACTCCCCGATCGACACTCCCCGATCGAAACTTGTCAATCGATCGACACACCCTGATCGACAATCCCCGATCGACACTCCCCAATCGACAATCCCCGATCGACACTCTACGATCGACACTCCCCGATCGACACTCCCCGATCGACACTCCCCGATCGACAATCCCCGATCGACACTCCCCGATCGACACTCCCCGATCGACACTCCCCGATCGACAATCCCCGATCGACACTCCCCGATCGACACTCCCCGATCGACACTCTCCGATCGACACTCCCGGATTGAACGACACTCCCCGATCGATCGACATTCTCCCATCGATCGACACTCCCTGATCGACTTTCCCCGATCAACACTCCCCTAGCGATCGCCACTCCCCGATCATCACTCCCCGATCGATCACCACTCCCCAATCAATCGACACTCCCCGATCGACACTCTCCGATCGACACTCCCGGATTGAACGACACTCCCCGATCGATCGACATTCTCCCATCGATCGACACTCCACGATCGACTTTCCCCGATCAACACTCCCCTAGCGATCGCCACTCCCCGATCATCACTCCCCGATCGATCACCACTCCCCAATCAATCGACACTCTCCGTTCGACACTCTCCGATCGACACTCTCCGATCGACACTCCCCGATCGACACTCCCCGATCGACACTCCCCGATCGACACTCTCCGATCGACATTCCCCGATCGACATTCCCCGATCGACACTCCCCGATCGACACTCCCCGATCGACACTCTCCGATCGACATTCCCCGATCGACAGTCTCCGATCGACACTCCCCGATTGAACAATATTCCCCTATCGATCGACACTCACCGATTGATCGACATTCTCCGAATGTCACTCCCCGATTGACAATCCCCGATCGACATTCCCCGATCGATCGCCACTCCCCAATCGCAATTCCCTGATCGATCGACACTCCCCGATCGACACTTCCCGATCGACACTCCCTGATCGATCGACAATCTCCGATCGACACTCCCCGAACGACACTCCCTGATTGATCGACATTCCCCGATTGACACTCCCCGATCGACACTCCCCGATCGACACTCCCCGATCGACATTCCCCAATCGATCGACACTCCCCGATCGACACTCCCCGATCGACACTCCCCGATCGATCGACATTCCCCAATCAACACTCCCTGATCGACAATCCCCGATCGATCGAAACTCCCCGATCGACACTCCTCGATCGACAATCCCCGATCAATCGACACTCCGCGATCGATGCTCTCCGATCGATATTTCCTGATCGACACTCCCCGATTGACACTCCCCGATTGACACTCCCCGATCATTCGTCACTCCCCGATCGATCGGCAATCCCCGATCGACTCTCCCCGATCGACACTCCCCGATCGACGCTCCACGATCGACACTCTCCGATCGACACTTCCCGATTGACACTCCCCGATTGACACTCCCCGATCATTCGTCACTCCCCGATCGAGCAACACTTCCCGATCGACACTCCCCGATCGACGCTCCACGATCAACACTCTCCGATCGACACTCTCCGATCGATCAACAATCCCCGATCGACTCTCCCCGATCGACATTCATCGATTGATCGGCATTCTCCGATCGACACTCCACGATTGATGCTGCCTGATCAATCGACACTCCCCGATCGACACTCCCTGATCGACATTCCCCGATTGACACTCCCCGATTGACACTCCCCGATTGACACTCCCCGATCATTCGTCACTCCCCGATCGATCGGCAATCCCCGATCGACTCTCCCCGATCGACACTCCCCGATCGACGCTCCACGATCGACACTCTCCGATCGACACTACCCGATCGAGCAACACTTCCCGATCGACACTCCCCGATCGACACTCCCCGATTGACACTCCCCGATCATTCGTCACTCCCTGATTGATCGGCAATCACCGATCGACTCACCCCGATCGACATTCATTGATTGATCGGCATTCTCCGATCGACACTCCACGATTGATGCTGCCTGATCAATCGACACTCCCCGATCGACACTCCCTGATCGACATTCCCCGATTGACACTCCCCGATCGACACTCCCCGATCGACACTCCCCGATCGACACTCCCCGATCGATCGACACTCCCCGATCGACACTCCCCGATCGACACTCCCCGATCGATCGACATTCCCCAATCAACACTCCCTGATCGACAATCCCCGATCGATCGAAACTCCCCGATCGACACTCTCCGATCGACACTCTCCGATCGACACTCCCCGATCGACACTCTCCGATCGACACTCTCCGATCGACACTCTCCGATCGACACTCCCCGATCGACACTCCCCGATCGATCGACACTCCCCGATCGACAATCCCCGATCAATCAACACTCCGCGATCGATGCTCTCCGATCGATATTTCCTGATCGACACTCCCCGATTGACACTCCCCGATTGACACTCCCCGATCATTCGTCACTCCCAGATCGATCGGCAATCCCCGATCGACTCTCCCCGATCGACGCTCCATGATCGACACTCTCCGATCGACACTCCCCGATTGACACTCCCAAATCAACACTCCCCATGCGACACTCCCCGATCGACACTCCCCGATCGACACTACCCGATCGAGCAACACTTCCCGATCGACACTCCCCGATCGACACTCCCCGATCGACACTCCCCGATCGACACTCCCCGATCGACACTCCCCGATCGACACACTCCCCGATCGACACTCCCCGATCGATCGAGACTTCCCAATCGACACTCTCTGATCGACACTCCCCGATCGATCGAGACTCCCCATGCGACACTCCACGATCGACCCTCTCCGATCGACACTCCCCAATCGACACTCCCCGATTGATCGAAACTCCCCGATTGACACTCCCCGATTGACACTCCCCGATCGACACTCCCCATGCGACATTCCACGATCGACACTCTCCGATCGACACTCCCCGATCGACACTCCCCGATCGACACTCCCCGATCGACACTCCCCGATCGACACTCCCCGATCGACACTCCCCGATCAACACTTCCCGATCGACACTCCCCGATCGACACTTCCCGATCGACACTCCCCGATCGACACTCCCCGATCGACACTCCCCGATCGAGCAACACTTCCCGATTGACACTCCCCGATCGACACTCTCTGATCGACACTCCCTGATCGACAATCCCCGATCAATCGACACTCCGTGATCGATGCTCTCCGATCGATACTTACTGATTGACACTCCCCGATCGGACGGCAATCCCCGATCGTCATTCATCGATTGATCGACATTCTCCGATCGACACTCCACGATTGACACAGCCTGATCAATCGACACTCCCTGATCGACACTCGCCAATCGATCGACACTCCCTGATCGACACTCCCTGATCGACACTCCCCGATCGACACTCCCCAATCGACACTTCCCGACCAATCGACACTCCCCGATCGACACTCCCCGATCGACACTCTCCGATCGACACTCCCGGATTGAACGACACTCCCCGATCGATCGACATTCTCCCATCGATCGACACTCCCCGATCGACTTTCCCCGATCAACACTCCCCTAGCGATCGCCACTCCCCGATCATCACTCCCCGATTGATTGACTCTCCCCGATCGCCACTTCCCGATCATTCGAAACTCCCCGATCGACACTCCTGATCAAAACTCCCCGATCAATTGACACTCCCCGATCGACACTCTCCGATCGACACTCCCCGATCGACACTCCCCGATCGACACTCCCCGATCGACACTTCCCGACCAATCGACACTCCCCGATCGACACTCCCCATGCGACACTCCCCGATCGATCGACACTTCTCAATCAACACTCCCCGATCGACACTCCCCGATCGACACTCCCCGATCGACACTCACCGATTGACACTCCCCGATCGATCGACACTCCCCGATCGACACTCCCCGATCGACACTTCCCGACCAATCGACACTCCCTGATCGACACTCGCTGATCGATCGACACTCCCCAATCGACACTCCCCGATCGACACTCCCCGATCGACCCTCCCCGATCGACACTCCCCGATCGACACTCCCCGATCGACAATCCCCGATCGATCGACACTTCTCGATCAACACTCCCCGATCGACACTCCCCGATCGACACTCCCCGATCGACACTCCCCGATCGACACTTCCCGACCAATCGACACTTCCCGATCGACACTCCCTGATCGACACTCCCCGATCGATCGACACTCCCCGATCGACACTACCCGATCGACAATCCCCGATCGACACTCCCCGATCGACACTCCCCGATCGACACTCCCCGATCGACACTTCCCGACCAATCGACACTCCCCGATCGACACTCCCCATGCGACACTCCACGATCGCCACTCTCCGATCGACACTCCCCGATTGACACTCCCAAATCAACACTCCCCATGCGACACTCCCCGATCGACCCTCCCCGATCGACACTCCCCGATCGACACTCCCCGATCGACACTCACCGATTGATCGACATTCTCCGGTCGACACTCCCCGATCGACAATCCCCGATCGACACTCCTCGATCGACAATCCCCGATCGACAATCCCCGATCGACAATCCCCGATCGACAATCCCCGATCGACAATCCCCGATCGATCGCCACTCCCCAATCGCAATTCCCTGATCGATCGACAATCTCCGATCGACACTTCCCGATCGACACTCCCTGATCGATCGACAATCTCCGATCGACACTCCCCGAACGACACTCCCTGATTGATCGACATTCCCCGATCGACACTCCCCGATCGACACTCCCCGATCGACATTCCCCGATCGATTGACACTCCCCGATCGACACTCCCCGATCGACACTCCCCGATCGACACTCTCCGATCGACACTCCTGGATTGAACGACACTCCCCGATCGACACTTCCCGACCAATCGACACTCCCCGATTGACACTCCCCGATCGACACTCCCCGATCGACACTCTCCGATCGACACTCCCAGATTGAACGACACTCCCCGATCGATCGACATTCTCCCATCGATCGACACTCCTCGATCGACTTTCCCCGATCAACACTCCCCTAGTGATCGCCACTCCCCGATCATCACTCCCCGATCGATCACCACTCCCCAATCAATCGACACTCCCCGATCGACACTTCCCGATCATGTGACACTCTCCGATCGACACTCTCCGATCGACATTCCCTGATCGACACTCTCCGATCGACACTCTCCGATCGACATTCCCCGATCGACAGTCCCCGATCGACACTTCCTGACAAATCGACACTCCTCGATCGACACTTCCTGACCAAATGACACTCCCCGATCGACACTCGCCGATTGATCGACCCTCCCCGATCGACAGTCTCCGATCGACACTCCCCGATTGAACAATATTCCCCTATCGATCGACACTCCCCGATTGACAATCCCCGATCGACACTCCCCGATTGACAATCCCCGATCGACAATCCCCGATCGACATTCCCCGATCGATCGCCACTCCCCAATCGCAATTCCCCGATCGATCGACACTCCCCGATCGACACTTCCCGATCGACACTCCCTGATCGATCGACAATCTCCGATCGACACTCCCCGAATGACACTCCCTGATTGATCGACATTCCCCGATTGACACTCCCCGATCGACACTCCCCGATCGACACTCCCCGATCGACATTCCCCGATCGATCGACACTCCCCGATCGACACTCCCCGATCGACACTCCCCGATCGATCGACATTCCCCAATCAACACTCCCTGATCGACAATCCCCGATCGATCGAAACTCCCCGATCGACACTCCCCGATCGACAATCCCCGATCAATCGACACTCCGCGATCGATGCTCTCCGATCGATATTTCCTGATCGACACTCCCCGATTGACACTCCCCGATTGACACTCCCCGATCATTCGTCACTCCCCGATCGATCGGCAATCCCCGATCGACTCTCCCCGATCGACACTCCCCGATCGACGCTCCACGATCAACACTCTCCGATCGACACTCCCCGATCGACTCTCCCCGATCGACACTCCCCGATCGACGCTCCACGATCGACACTCTCCGATCGACACTCCCCGATCGACACTCCCCAATCGACACTCCCCGATTGACACTCCCAAATCAACACTCCCCATGCGACACTCCCCGATCGACACTCCCCGATCGACACTACCCGATCGAGCAACACTCCCCGATCGACACTCGCCGATCGATCGAAACTCCCCGATCGACACTCTCTGATCGATCGAGACTTCCCGATCGACACTCTCTGATCGACACTCACCGATCGATCGAAACTCCCCGATCGACACTCTCCGATCGATCGAGACTTCCCGATCGACACTCCCCGATCGACACTCCCCGATCGACACTCCCCGATCGACACTCCCCATGCGACACTCCCCGATCGACACTCTCCGATCGACACTGCCCGATTGACACTCCCAAATCAACACTCCCCATGCGACACTCCCCAATCGACATTGCCCGATCGACACTCCCCGATCGACACTCCCTGATCGACACTCGCCGATCGATCGAAACTCCCCGATCGACACTCTCTGATCGATCGAGACTTCCCGATCGACACTCTCTGATCGACACTCCCCGATCGATCGAAACTCCCCGATTGACACTCCCCGATCGACACTCCCCGATCGACACTCTCTGATCGACACTCACCGATCGATCGAAACTCCCCGATCGACACTCTCCGATCGATCGAGACTTCCCGATCGACACTCCCCGATCGACATTCCCGATCGACACTCCCCGATCGACACTCCCCATGCGACACTCCCCGATCGACACTCCCCGATCGACACTCCCCATGCGACACTCCACGATCGACACTCCCCGATCGACACTCCCCATGCGACACTCCACGATCGACACTCTCCGATCGACACTGCCCGATTGACACTCCCAAATCAACACTCCCCATGCGACACTCCCCAATCGACATTGCCCGATCGACACTACCCGATCGAGCAACACTTCCCGATCGACACTCCCCGATCGACACTTCCCGACCAATCGACACTCTCCGATCGACACTCCCCGATCGACAATCCCCGATCAATCGACACTCCCTGATCGACAATCCCCGATCAATCGACACTCCGCGATCGATGCTCTCCGATCGATACTTACTGATCGACACTTCCCGATTGACACTCCCCGATTGACACTCCCCGATCATTCGTCAGTCCCCGATCGATCGGCAATCCCCAATCGACATTCATCGATTGATCGACATTCTCCGATCGACACTCCCCGATCGACACTCGCCAATCAATCGACACTCCCTGATCGACACTCGCCAATCGATCGACACTCCCTGATCGACACTCCTCGATCGACACTCCCCAATCGATACTCTCCGATCGACACTCCCGGATTGATCGACACTCCCCGATCGACACTCCCCGATCAACACTCCCCGATCGACACTCTCCCATCAATCGACACTCCCCGATCGACTTTCCCCGATCAACACTCCCCTAGCGATCGTCACTCCCCGATCAATCGACACTCCCCGATCGACACTTCCCGATCGACACTTCCCGATCATTCGACACTCCCCGATCGACACTCCCGATCGACACTCTCCGATCGACACTCTCCGATCGACACTCTCCGATCGACACTCTCCGATCGACACTCCCCGATCAATCGACACTCCCCGATCGACACTTCCCGATCGACACTTCCCGATCATTCGACACTCCCCGATCGACACTCCCCGATCGACACTCTCCGATCGACACTCTCCGATCGACACTCCCCGATCAATCGACACTCCCTGATCGACACTTCCCGATCGACACTTCCCGATCATTCGACACTCTCCGATCGACACTCCCCGATCAATCGACACTCCCCGATCGACACTTCCCGATCGACACTCCCCGATCGACAATCCCCGATCGACACTTCTCGATCGACACTCTCCGATCGACACTCCCCGATCGACACTCTCCGATCGACACTCTCCGATCGACACTCCCCGATCGACACTCCCCGATCGACACTCCCCGATCGACACTCCCCGATCGACAATCCCCGATCGACACTCCCCGATCGACACTCCCCGATCGACACTCCCCGATCGACACTCCCCGATCGACAATCCCCGTTCGACACTCCCCGATCGACACTCCCCGATCGACAATCCCCGATCGACACTCCCCGATCGACACTCCCCGATCGACACTCCCCGATCGACAATCCCCGATCGACACTCCCCGATCGACTTTCCCCGATCAACACTCCCCTAGCGATCGCCACTCCCCGATCATCACTCCCCGATCGATCGCCACTCCCCGATCAATCGACACTCCCCGATCGACAGTCCCCGATCGACACTTCCTGACCAATCGACACTCCCCGATCGACACTCCCCGATCGACACTCCCCGATTGACACTCCCAAATCAACACTCCCCATGCGACACTCCCCGATCGACACTCCCCGATCGAGACTACCCGATCGAGCAACACTTCCCGATCGACACTCCCCGATCGACACTCCCCGATCGACACTCCCCGATCGATCGAGACTTCCCGATCGACACTCTCTGATCGACACTCCCCGATCGACACTCCCTGATCGACACTCACTGATCGATCAAAACTCCCCGATCGACACTCTCCAATCGATCGAGACTTCCCGATCGACACTCTCTGATCGACACTCCCCGATCGATCGAAACTCCCCGATTGACACTCCCTGATCGACACTCCCTATGCGACACTCCACGATCGACACTCACCGATCGACACTCCCCAATCGACACTCTCCGATCGACACTCCCCGATCGACACTACCCGATCGACACTCTCCGATCGACACTCCCCGATCGACACTCTCCAATCGACACTCCCCGATCGACACTCTCCAATCGACACTCCCCGATCGACACTCTCCAATCGACACTCCCCGATCGACACTCTCCAATCGACACTCTCCGATCGACACTCCCCGATCGACACTCCCCGATCGACACTCCCCGATCGACACTCTCCAATCGACACTCCCCGATCGACACTCCCCGATCGACACTCCCCGATCGACACTCCCCGATCGACAATCCCCGATCGACACTCCCCGATCGACACTCCCCGATCGACACTCCCCGATCGACACTCCCCGATCGATCGACATTCCCCAATCAACACTCCCTGATCGACAATCCCCGATTGATCGAAACTCCCCGATTGACACTCTCCGATCGCCACTCTCCGATCGACACTCCCCGATTGACACTCCCAAATCAACACTCCCCATGCGACACTCCCCGATCGACCCTCCCCGATCGACACTCCCCGATCGACACTCCCCGATCGACACTCACCGATTGATCGACATTCTCCGGTCGACACTCCCCGATCGACAATCCCCGATCGACACTCCTCGATCGACAATCCCCGATCGACAATCCCCGATCGACAATCCCCGATCGACAATCCCCGATCGACAATCCCCGATCGATCGCCACTCCCCAATCGCAATTCCCTGATCGATCGACAATCTCCGATCGACACTTCCCGATCGACACTCCCTGATCGATCGACAATCTCCGATCGACACTCCCCGAACGACACTCCCTGATTGATCGACATTCCCCGATCGACACTCCCCGATCGACACTCCCCGATCGACATTCCCCGATCGATTGACACTCCCCGATCGACACTCCCCGATCGACACTCCCCGATCGACACTCTCCGATCGACACTCCTGGATTGAACGACACTCCCCGATCGACACTTCCCGACCAATCGACACTCCCCGATTGACACTCCCCGATCGACACTCCCCGATCGACACTCTCCGATCGACACTCCCAGATTGAACGACACTCCCCGATCGATCGACATTCTCCCATCGATCGACACTCCTCGATCGACTTTCCCCGATCAACACTCCCCTAGTGATCGCCACTCCCCGATCATCACTCCCCGATCGATCACCACTCCCCAATCAATCGACACTCCCCGATCGACACTTCCCGATCATGTGACACTCTCCGATCGACACTCTCCGATCGACATTCCCCGATCGACACTCTCCGATCGACACTCTCCGATCGACATTCCCCGATCGACAGTCCCCGATCGACACTTCCTGACAAATCGACACTCCTCGATCGACACTTCCTGACCAAATGACACTCCCCGATCGACACTCGCCGATTGATCGACCCTCCCCGATCGACAGTCTCCGATCGACACTCCCCGATTGAACAATATTCCCCTATCGATCGACACTCCCCGATTGACAATCCCCGATCGACACTCCCCGATTGACAATCCCCGATCGACAATCCCCGATCGACATTCCCCGATCGATCGCCACTCCCCAATCGCAATTCCCCGATCGATCGACACTCCCCGATCGACACTTCCCGATCGACACTCCCTGATCGATCGACAATCTCCGATCGACACTCCCCGAACGACACTCCCTGATTGATCGACATTCCCCGATTGACACTCCCCGATCGACACTCCCCGATCGACACTCCCCGATCGACATTCCCCGATCGATCGACACTCCCCGATCGACACTCCCCGATCGACACTCCCCGATCGATCGACATTCCCCAATCAACACTCCCTGATCGACAATCCCCGATCGATCGAAACTCCCCGATCGACACTCCCCGATCGACAATCCCCGATCAATCGACACTCCGCGATCGATGCTCTCCGATCGATATTTCCTGATCGACACTCCCCGATTGACACTCCCCGATTGACACTCCCCGATCATTCGTCACTCCCCGATCGATCGGCAATCCCCGATCGACTCTCCCCGATCGACACTCCCCGATCGACGCTCCACGATCAACACTCTCCGATCGACACTCCCCGATCGACTCTCCCCGATCGACACTCCCCGATCGACGCTCCACGATCGACACTCTCCGATCGACACTCCCCGATCGACACTCCCCAATCGACACTCCCCGATTGACACTCCCAAATCAACACTCCCCATGCGACACTCCCCGATCGACACTCCCCGATCGACACTACCCGATCGAGCAACACTCCCCGATCGACACTCGCCGATCGATCGAAACTCCCCGATCGACACTCTCTGATCGATCGAGACTTCCCGATCGACACTCTCTGATCGACACTCACCGATCGATCGAAACTCCCCGATCGACACTCTCCGATCGATCGAGACTTCCCGATCGACACTCCCCGATCGACACTCCCCGATCGACACTCCCCGATCGACACTCCCCATGCGACACTCCCCGATCGACACTCCCCGATCGACACTCCCCATGCGACACTCCACGATCGACACTCTCCGATCGACACTGCCCGATTGACACTCCCAAATCAACACTCCCCATGCGACACTCCCCAATCGACATTGCCCGATCGACACTCCCCGATCGACACTCCCTGATCGACACTCGCCGATCGATCGAAACTCCCCGATCGACACTCTCTGATCGATCGAGACTTCCCGATCGACACTCTCTGATCGACACTCCCCGATCGATCGAAACTCCCCGATTGACACTCCCCGATCGACACTCCCCGATCGACACTCTCTGATCGACACTCACCGATCGATCGAAACTCCCCGATCGACACTCTCCGATCGATCGAGACTTCCCGATCGACACTCCCCGATCGACATTCCCGATCGACACTCCCCGATCGACACTCCCCATGCGACACTCCCCGATCGACACTCCCCGATCGACACTCCCCATGCGACACTCCACGATCGACACTCCCCGATCGACACTCCCCATGCGACACTCCACGATCGACACTCTCCGATCGACACTGCCCGATTGACACTCCCAAATCAACACTCCCCATGCGACACTCCCCAATCGACATTGCCCGATCGACACTACCCGATCGAGCAACACTTCCCGATCGACACTCCCCGATCGACACTTCCCGACCAATCGACACTCTCCGATCGACACTCCCCGATCGACAATCCCCGATCAATCGACACTCCCTGATCGACAATCCCCGATCAATCGACACTCCGCGATCGATGCTCTCCGATCGATACTTACTGATCGACACTTCCCGATTGACACTCCCCGATTGACACTCCCCGATCATTCGTCAGTCCCCGATCGATCGGCAATCCCCAATCGACATTCATCGATTGATCGACATTCTCCGATCGACACTCCCCGATCGACACTCGCCAATCAATCGACACTCCCTGATCGACACTCGCCAATCGATCGACACTCCCTGATCGACACTCCTCGATCGACACTCCCCAATCGATACTCTCCGATCGACACTCCCGGATTGATCGACACTCCCCGATCGACACTCCCCGATCAACACTCCCCGATCGACACTCTCCCATCAATCGACACTCCCCGATCGACTTTCCCCGATCAACACTCCCCTAGCGATCGTCACTCCCCGATCAATCGACACTCCCCGATCGACACTTCCCGATCGACACTTCCCGATCATTCGACACTCCCCGATCGACACTCCCGATCGACACTCTCCGATCGACACTCTCCGATCGACACTCTCCGATCGACACTCTCCGATCGACACTCCCCGATCAATCGACACTCCCCGATCGACACTTCCCGATCGACACTTCCCGATCATTCGACACTCCCCGATCGACACTCCCCGATCGACACTCTCCGATCGACACTCTCCGATCGACACTCTCCGATCGACACTCCCCGATCAATCGACACTCCCTGATCGACACTTCCCGATCGACACTTCCCGATCATTCGACACTCTCCGATCGACACTCCCCGATCAATCGACACTCCCCGATCGACACTTCCCGATCGACACTCCCCGATCGACAATCCCCGATCGACACTTCTCGATCGACACTCTCCGATCGACACTCCCCGATCGACACTCTCCGATCGACACTCTCCGATCGACACTCCCCGATCGACACTCCCCGATCGACACTCCCCGATCGACACTCCCCGATCGACAATCCCCGATCGACACTCCCCGATCGACACTCCCCGATCGACACTCCCCGATCGACACTCCCCGATCGACAATCCCCGTTCGACACTCCCCGATCGACACTCCCCGATCGACAATCCCCGATCGACACTCCCCGATCGACACTCCCCGATCGACACTCCCCGATCGACAATCCCCGATCGACACTCCCCGATCGACTTTCCCCGATCAACACTCCCCTAGCGATCGCCACTCCCCGATCATCACTCCCCGATCGATCGCCACTCCCCGATCAATCGACACTCCCCGATCGACAGTCCCCGATCGACACTTCCTGACCAATCGACACTCCCCGATCGACACTCCCCGATCGACACTCCCCGATTGACACTCCCAAATCAACACTCCCCATGCGACACTCCCCGATCGACACTCCCCGATCGAGACTACCCGATCGAGCAACACTTCCCGATCGACACTCCCCGATCGACACTCCCCGATCGACACTCCCCGATCGATCGAGACTTCCCGATCGACACTCTCTGATCGACACTCCCCGATCGACACTCCCTGATCGACACTCACTGATCGATCAAAACTCCCCGATCGACACTCTCCAATCGATCGAGACTTCCCGATCGACACTCTCTGATCGACACTCCCCGATCGATCGAAACTCCCCGATTGACACTCCCTGATCGACACTCCCTATGCGACACTCCACGATCGACACTCACCGATCGACACTCCCCAATCGACACTCTCCGATCGACACTCCCCGATCGACACTACCCGATCGACACTCTCCGATCGACACTCCCCGATCGACACTCTCCAATCGACACTCCCCGATCGACACTCTCCAATCGACACTCCCCGATCGACACTCTCCAATCGACACTCCCCGATCGACACTCTCCAATCGACACTCTCCGATCGACACTCCCCGATCGACACTCCCCGATCGACACTCCCCGATCGACACTCTCCAATCGACACTCCCCGATCGACACTCCCCGATCGACACTCCCCGATCGACACTCCCCGATCGACAATCCCCGATCGACACTCCCCGATCGACACTCCCCGATCGACACTCCCCGATCGACACTCCCCGATCGATCGACATTCCCCAATCAACACTCCCTGATCGACAATCCCCGATTGATCGAAACTCCCCGATTGACACTCTCCGATCGACACTCTCCGATCGACACTCCCCGATCGACACTCCCCGATCGATCGACACTCCCAGATCGACAATCCCCGATCAATCGACACTCCGCGATCGATGCTGTCCGATTGACACTCTCTGATTGACACTCCCCGATCATTCGTCACTCCCCGATCGATCGGCAATCCCCGATCAACACTCCCCGATCGACACTCCCCGATTGACACTCCCCGATTGACACTCCCCGATTGACACTCCCCGATTGACACTCTCCGATTGACACTCCCCGATCATTCGTCACTCCCTGATCGATCGGCAATCCCCGATCGACTCTCCCCGATCGACACTCCCCGATCGACGCTCCACGATCGACACTCTCCGATCGACACTGCCCGATTGACACTCCCAAATCAACACTCCCCAATCGACACTACCCGATCGAGCAACACTTCCCGGTCGACACTTCCCGATCGACACTCCCCGATCGACACTCTCCGATCGATCGTGACTTCCCGATCGACACTCTCTGATCGACACTCACCGATCGATCGAAACTCCCCGATTGACACTCCCCGATCGACACCCCCCGATCGACACTCCCCGATCGAAACTCTCCGATCGACACTCTCCGATCGACACTCCCCATGCGACACTCCACGATCGACACTCCCCGATCGACACTCCCCGATCGACACTCCCCGATCGACACTCCCCATGCGACACTCCACGATCGACACTCCCCGATCGACACTCCACGATCGACACTCCCCGATCGACACTCCCCATGCGACACTCCACGATCGACACTCCCCGATCGACACTCCCCGATCGACACTCCACGATCGACACTCCCCGATCGACACTCCCCGATCGACACTCCCCGATCGACACTCCCCATGCGACACTCCACGATCGACACTCTCCGATCGACACTCCCCGATCGACACTCCCCGATCGACACTCCCCGATCGACACTCCCCGATCGATTGGCAATCCCCGATCGACATTCATCGATTGATCGACATTCTCCGATCGACACTCCACGATTGACACTGCCCGATCAATCGACACTCCCTGATCGACACTCGCCAATCGACACTACCCGATCGAGCAACACTTCCCGGTCGACACTCCCCGATCGACACTCCCCGATCGACACTCTCCGATCAATCGTGACTTCCCGATCGACACTCTCTGATCGACACTCCCCGATCAATCGAAACTCCCCGATTGACACTCCCCGATCGACACTCCCCATGCGACACTCCACGATCGACACTCCCCGATCGACACTCCCCGATCGACACTCCCCGATCGATCGACATTCCCCAATCAACACTCCCTGATCGACAATCCCCGATTGATCGAAACTCCCCGAT
Source organism: Pristiophorus japonicus (assembly GCF_044704955.1). Taxonomy (NCBI): domain Eukaryota; kingdom Metazoa; phylum Chordata; class Chondrichthyes; family Pristiophoridae; genus Pristiophorus; species Pristiophorus japonicus. The sequence goes on from NC_091979.1 coordinate 10,544,038, forward strand.
TGACACTCCCCGATCGACACTCTCCGATCGATCGTGACTTCCCGATCGACACTCTCTGATCGACACTCCCCGATCAATCGAAACTCCCCGATTGACACTCCCCGATCGACACTCCCCATGCGACACTCCACGATCGACACTCCCCGATCGACTCTCCCCGATCGACTCTCCCCGATCGACACTCCCCGATCGACGCTCCACGATCGACACTCTCCGATCGACACTCCCCGATTGACACTCCCAAATCAACACTCCCCATGCGACACTCCCCGATCGACACTCCCCGATCGACACTACCCGATCGAGCAACACTTCTCGATCGACACTTCCCGACCAATCGACACTCTCCGATCGACACTCCCCGATAAATCGACACTCCCCGATCGACAATCCCCGATCAATCGACACTCCGCGATCGATGCTGTCCGATTGACACTCTCTGATCGACACTCCCCGATCATTCGTCACTCCCCGATCGATCGGCAATCCCCGATCAACACTCCCCGATCGACACTCCCCGATTGACACTCCCCGATTGACACTCCCCGATTGACACTCCCCGATTGACACTCTCCGATTGACACTCCCCGATCATTCGTCACTCCCTGATCGATCGGCAATCCCCGATCGACTCTCCCCGATCGACACTCCCCGATCGACGCTCCACGATCGACACTCTCCGATCGACACTGCCCGATTGACACTCCCAAATCAACACTCCCCAATCGACACTACCCGATCGAGCAACACTTCCCGGTCGACACTTCCCGATCGACACTCCCCGATCGACACTCTCCGATCGATCGTGACTTCCCGATCGACACTCTCTGATCGACACTCACCGATCGATCGAAACTCCCCGATTGACACTCCCCGATCGACACCCCCCGATCGACACTCCCCGATCGAAACTCTCCGATCGACACTCTCCGATCGACACTCCCCATGCGACACTCCACGATCGACACTCCCCGATCGACACTCCCCGATCGACACTCCCCGATCGACACTCCCCATGCGACACTCCACGATCGACACTCCCCGATCGACACTCCACGATCGACACTCCCCGATCGACACTCCCCATGCGACACTCCACGATCGACACTCCCCGATCGACACTCCCCGATCGACACTCCACGATCGACACTCCCCGATCGACACTCCCCGATCGACACTCCCCGATCGACACTCCCCATGCGACACTCCACGATCGACACTCTCCGATCGACACTCCCCGATCGACACTCCCCGATCGACACTCCCCGATCGACACTCCCCGATCGATTGGCAATCCCCGATCGACATTCATCGATTGATCGACATTCTCCGATCGACACTCCACGATTGACACTGCCCGATCAATCGACACTCCCTGATCGACACTCCCCAATCGACACTACCCGATCGAGCAACACTTCCCGGTCGACACTCCCCGATCGACACTCCCCGATCGACACTCTCCGATCGATCGTGACTTCCCGATCGACACTCTCTGATCGACACTCCCCGATCAATCGAAACTCCCCGATTGACACTCCCCGATCGACACTCCCCATGCGACACTCCACGATCGACACTCCCCGATCGACACTCCCCGATCGACACTCCACGATCGATACTCTCCGATCGACACTCTCCGATTGACACTCCCAAATCAACACTCCCCATGCGACACTCCCCGATCGACACTCCCCGATCGACAATCCCCGATAAATCGACACTCCCCGATCGACAATCCCCGATCAATCGACACTCCGCGATCGATGCTTTCCGATCGATACTCACTGATCGACACTTCCCGATTGACACTCCCCGATTGACACTCCCCGATCATTCATCACTCCCCGATCGATCGGCAATCCCCGATCGACATTCATCAATTGATCGACATTCTCCGATCGACATTCCACGATTGACACTGTCCGATCAATCGACATTCCTCGATCGACACTCGCCAATCGATCGACACTCCCTGATCGACACTCCCCGATTGACACTTCCCGACCAATCGACACTCCCCGATCGACACTCCCCGATCGACACTCCCCGATCGACACTCTCCGATCGACACTCCCGGATTGAACGATACTCCCCGATCGATCGACATTCTCCCATCGATCGACACTCCCCGATCGACTTTCCCCGATCAACACTCCCCTAGCGATCGCCACTCCCCGATCATCACTCTCCGATCGATCGCCACTCCCCGATCAATCGACACTCCCCGATCGACACTTCCCGATCATTCGACACTCCCCGATCGACACTCCCGATCGACAGTCCCCGATCATTCTTCACTCCCCGATCGATCGGCAATCCCCGATCGACATTCATCGATTGATCGACATTCTCCGATCGACACTCCACGATTGACACTGCCCGATCAATCGACACTCCCCGATCGCCACTCGCCAATCGATCGACACTCCCTGATCGACACTCCCCGATCGACACTCCTCGATCGACACTCCCCGATCGACACTTCCCGACCAATCGACACTCCCCGATCGACACTACTCGATCGAGCAACACTTCCCGATCGACACTCCCCGATCGACACTCCCCGATCGACACTCGCCGATCGATCGAAACTCCCCGATCGACACTCTCCGATCGATCATGACTTCCCGATCGAGACTCTCTGATCGACACTCCCCGATCGATCGAAACTCCCCGATTGACACTCCCCGATCGACACTCCCCATGCGACACTCCACGATCGACACTCTCCGATCGACACTCCCCGATCGACACTCCCCGATTGACACTCCCCGATTGACACTACCCGATCGAGCAACACTTCCCGATCGACACTCCCTGATCGACACTTCCCGATCGACACTTCCCGATCGATCGCCACTCCCAAATCGCAATTCCCCGATCGACAATCCCCGATCAATCGACACTCCCCGATCGACACTCCCCGATCGACACTCCACGATCGACACTCTCCGATTGACACTCCCCAATCGACACTCCCCGATCGACACTCTCCGATCGATCGTGACTTCCCGATCGACACTCTCTGATCGACACTCCCCGATCGATCGAAACTCCCCGATTTACACTCCCCATTCGACACTCCACGATCGACACTCTCCGATCGACACTCCCCATTCGACACTCTCCGATCGACATTCCCGATTGACACTCCCCATGCGACACTCCACGATCGACACTCTCCGATCGACACTCCCCATTCGACACTCTCCGATCGTCACTCCCCGATTGACACTCCCCATGCGACACTCCCCGATCGACACTCCCTGATCGACACTTCCCGATCGACACCCCCCGATCAATCGACACTCCGTGATCGATGCTCTCCGATCGACACTTCCCGATTGACACTCCCCGATTGACACTCCCCGATCATTCGTCACTCCCCGATCATTCGTCACTCCCCGATCGATCGACACTCCCCGATCGACACTCCCCGATCGACACTCCCCGATCGACACTCCCCGATCGACATTCCGCGATCGACAATCCCCGATCGACACTCCCCGATCGATCGACACTCCCTGATCGACACTCCCCGATCGACACTCCCCGATCGACACTCCCCGATCGACACTCCCCGATCGACACTCCCCGATCGACACTCCCCGATCGACACTCCCCGATCGACAATCCCCGATCGACAATCCCCGATCGACATTCTCCGATCGACACTCCCCGATCGACACTCCCCGATCGACACTCCCTGATCGACACTTCCCGATCGACACTCCCCGATCGATCGACACTCCCCGATCGATCGCCACTCCACAATCGCAACTCCCCGATCGATCGACACTCCCCAATCGACACTTCCCGATCGGCACTCCCCAATCGACACTTCCCGATCGACATTCCCCGATCGACACTCCCCAATCGACACTTCCCGATCGACACTCCCCAATCGACACTTCCCGATCAACATTCCCCGATCGACACTCCCCGATCGACACTCCCCAATCGACACTTCCCGATCAACATTCCCCGATCGACACTCCCCGATCGACACTCCCCGATCGACACTCCCCGATCGACACTCCCCGATCGACACTCTCCGATCGACACTCCCCGATCGACACTCTCCAATCGACACTCCCCGATCGACACTCCCCGATCGACACTCCCCGATCGACACTCCCCGATCGACACTCTCCAATCGACACTCCCCGATCGACACTCCCCGATCAACATTCCCCGATCGACACTCCCCGATCGACACTCCCCAATCGACACTTCCCGATCAACATTCCCCGATCGACACTCCCCGATCGACACTCCCCGATCGACACTCCCCGATCGACACTCCCCGATCGACACTCCCCAATCGACACTTCCCGATCAACATTCCCCGATCGACACTCCCCGATCGACACTCCCCGATCGACACTCCCCGATCGACAATCCCCGATCGACACTCCCCGATCGACACTCCCCGATCGACACTCTCCGATCGACACTCCCCGATCGACACTCTCCAATCGACACTCCCCGATCGACACTCTCCAATCGACACTCCCCGATCGACACTCCCCGATCGACACTCCCCAATCGACACTCCCCGATTGACACTCCCCGATCGACACTCCCCGATCGACACTCCCCGATCGACACTCCCCGATCGACAATCCCCGATCGACACTCCCCGATCGACACTCCCCGATCGACACTCCCCGATCGATCGACACTCCCCGATCGACACTCCCCGATCGACACTCCCCGATCGATCGACATTCCCCAATCAACACTCCCTGATCGACAATCCCCGATTGATCGAAACTCCCCGATCGACACTCTCCGATCGACACTCTCCGATCGACACTCCCCGATCGACACTCCCCGATCGATCGACACTCCCAGATCGACAATCCCCGATCAATCGACACTCCGCGATCGATGCTGTCCGATTGACACTCTCCGATCGACACTCCCCGATCATTCGTCACTCCCCGATCGATCGGCAATCCCCGATCAACACTCCCCGATTGACACTCCCCGATCGACACTCCCCGATTGACACTCCCCGATTGACACTCCCCGATCATTCGTCACTCCCTGATCGATCGGCAATCCCCGATCGACTCTCCCCGATCGACACTCTCCGATCGACGCTCCACGATCGACACTCTCCGATCGACACTGCCCGATTGACACTCCCAAATCAACACTCCCCAATCGACACTACCCGATCGAGCAACACTTCCCGGTCGACACTCCCCGATCGACACTCTCCGATCGACACTCTCCGATCGATCGTGACTTCCCGATCGACACTCTCTGATCGACACTCACCGATCGATCGAAACTCCCCGATTGACACTCCCCGATCGACACTCTCCGATCGATCGTGACTTCCCGATCGACACTCCCCGATCGACACTCCCCATGCGACACTCCACGATCGACACTCCCCGATCGACACTCCCCATGCGACACTCCACGATCGACACTCCCCGATCGACACTCCCCATGCGACACTCCCCGATCGACACTCCCCGATCAACACTCGCCGATTGATCGACCGTCCCCGATCGACACTTCCCGATCGACACTCCCCGATTGACAGTCTCAGATCGACACTCCCCGATTGAACAACATTCCCCTATCGATCGACATTCTCCCATCGATCGACACTCCATGATCGACTTTCCCCGATCAACACTCCCCTAGCGATCGCCACTCACCGATCATCACTCCCCGATCGATCGTCACTCACCGATCGCCACTCCCCGATCATCACTCCCTGATCGATCGCCACTCCCCAATCGCAACTCCCCGATCGATCGACACTCCCCGATCGACACTTCCCGATCGCCACTCCCTGATCGATCGACACTTCCCGATCAACACTCCCCGATCGACACTCCCCGATCGATCGACAATCCCCGATCGACACTCCCCGATCGACAATCCCCGATCGACACTCCCCGATCGACACTTCCCGATCGATCGCCATTCCCCGATCGACAATCCCCGATCGACACTTCCCGATCGCCACTCCCTGATCGATCGACACTCCCCGATCGAGACTCCCCGATCGACATTCCCCGATCGATCGACACTCCCTGATCGACACTCCCCGATTGATCGCCATTCCCCGATCGACACTCCCCGATCGACACTCCCCGATCGATCGACACTCCCTGATCGACACTCCCCGATTGATCGCCATTCCCCGATCGACACTCCCCGATCGACACTCCCCGATCGACACTCCCCGATCGACATTCCGCGACCGATCGACAATCCCCGATCGACACTCCCCGATCGACACTCCCCGATCGACACTCGCCGATCGATCGCCATTCCCCGATCGACACTCCCCGATCGACACTCCCCGATCGATCGACACTCCCCGATCGACACTCCCTGATCGACCCTCCCCAATCGACATTCCCCGATCGACACTCCCTGATCGACACTCCCCAATCGACACTCTCCGATCGACACTCCCGGATTGAACGACACTCCCCGATCGATTGAGATTCTCCCATCGATCGACACTCCACGATCGACTTTCCCCGATCAACACTCCCCTAGCGATTGCCACTCCCCGATCATCACTCCCCGATTGATCGCCACTCCCCGATCATCACTCCGCGATCGATTGACACTCCATGATCGACTTTCCCCGATCAACACTCCCCTAGCGATCGCCACTCACCGATCATCACTCCCCGATCGATCGTCACTCACCGATCGCCACTCCCCGATCATCACTCCCTGATCGATCGCCACTCCCCAATCGCAACTCCCCGATCGATCGACACTCCCCGATCGACACTTCCCGATCGACACTCCCTGATCGATCGACACTTCCCGATCAACACTCCCCGATCGACAATCCCCAATCGACACTCCCCGATCGACACTCCCCGATTGACACTTCCCGATCGCCACTCCCTGATCGATCGACACTTCCCGATCAACACTCCCCGATCGACAATCCCCGATCGACACTCCCCGATCGACAATCCCCGATCGACACTCCCCGATCGACACTTCCCGATCGATCGCCATTCCCCGATCGACAATCCCCGATCGACACTTCCCGATCGCCACTCCCTGATCGATCGACACTCCCCGATCGAGACTCCCCGATCGACATTCCCCGATCGATCGACACTCCCTGATCGACACTCCCCGATTGATCGCCATTCCCCGATCGATCGACACTCCCTGATCGACACTCCCCGATTGATCGCCATTCCCCGATCGACACTCCCCGATCGACACTCCCCGATCGATCGACACTCCCTGATCGACACTCCCTGATTGATCGCCATTCCCCGATCGACACTCCCCGATCGACACTCCCCGATCGACACTCCCCGATCGACATTCCGCGACCGATCGACAATCCCCGATCGACACTCCCCGATCGACACTCCCCGATCGACACTCGCCGATCGATCGCCATTCCCCGATCGACACTCCCCGATCGACACTCCCCGATCGATCTACACTCCCCGATCGACACTCCCTGATCGACCCTCCCCAATCGACATTCCCCGATCGACACTCCCTGATCGACACTCCCCAATCGACACTCTCCGATCGACACTCCCGGATTGAACGACACTCCCCGATCGATTGAGATTCTCCCATCGATCGACACTCCACGATCGACTTTCCCCGATCAACACTCCCCTAGCGATTGCCACTCCCCGATCATCACTCCCCGATTGATCGCCACTCCCCGATCATCACTCCGCGATCGATTGACACTCCCCGATCGACACTCCCGATCGACACTCCCCGATCGATTGACACTCCCCGATCAACACTCCCCGATCGACACTCCCCGATCGACACTCCCCGATCAATCAACATTCCACAATCAACACTCCCTGATCGACAATCCCCGATCAATCAACACTCCCCGATCGACACTCCCCGATCGACACTCCCCGATCATTGGACACTACCCGATCATTCGACTCTCCCCGATCGACTCTCCCCGATCGACACTCATCGATTGATCAGCATTCTCCGATCGACACTCCACGATTGACACTGCCCGATCAATCGACACTCCCCGATCGACATTCGCCAATCGATCGACAATCCCCGATCGACACTCCCCGATCGACACTCGCCAATCGATCGACACACCCTGATCGACAATCCCCGATCGACACTCCCCAATCGACAATCCCCGATCGACACTCTACGATCGACACTCCCCGATCGACACTCCCCGATCGACGCTCCCCGATCGACAATCCCCGATCGACACTCCCCGATCGACACTCCCCGATCGACAATCCCCGATCGACACTCCCCGATCGACAATCCCCGATCGACGCTCCCCGATCGACAATCCCCGATCGACACTCCCCGATCGACACTCCCCGATCGACACTCCCCGATCGACACTCCCCGATCGACACTCTACGATCGACACTCCCCGATCGACACTCCCCGATCGACGCTCCCCGATCGACACTCCCCGATCGACAATCCCCGATCGACACTCCCCGATCGACACTCACCGATTGATCGACATTCTCCGAATGACACTCCCCGATCGATCGACACTCCCCGATCGACAATCCTCGATCGACACTCCCCGATCGACACTCACCGATCGACACTCCCCATGCGACACTCCCCAATCGACACTCCCCGATCGACAATCCCCGATCGACACTCCCCGATCGACAATCCCCGATCGACACTCCCCGATCGACACTCCCCGATCGACACTCTCCGATCGACACTCCCCGATCGACAATCCCCGATCGACACTCCCCGATCGATCGACACCTGCTGATCGACACTCCCCGATCGACACTCCCCGATCGACAATCCCCGATCGACACTCCCCGATCGATTGACACTCCCTGATCGACACTCCCCGATTGACAGTCTCGGATCGACACTCCCCGATCGACACTCTCCGATCGACACTCCCCGATCGACAATCCCCGATCGACACTCCCCGATCGATCGACACTCCCTGATCGACACTCCCCGATTGACAGTCTCTGATCGACACTCCCCGATTGAACAACATTGACCTATCGATCGACATTCTCCCATCGATCGACACTCCCCGATCGACACTCGCCAATCGATCGACACTCCCCGATCGACACTCCCCGATCGCCACTCCCCGATCGTCACTCCCCGATCGATCGACACTCCCCAATCGCAACTCCCCGATCGATCGACACTCCCCGATCGACACTTCCCGATCGACACTCCCTGATCGATCGCCACTCCCCAATCGCAACTCCCCGATCGATCGACACTCCCCGATCGACACTTCCCGATCGACACTCCCTGATCGATCGACACTTCCCGATCAACACTCCCCGATCGACAATCCCCAATCGACACTCCCCGATACACACTCCCCGATCGACAATCCCCGTTCGACACTCCCCGATCGACAATCCCCGATCGACAATCCCCGATCAACACTCCCCGATCGACACTCCCCGATCGACACTCCCCGATCGACACTCCCCGATCGACACTCCCCGATCAATGAACATTCCCCAATCAACACTCCCTGATCGACAATCCCCGATCAATCAACACTCCCCGATCGACACTCTCCGATCGACACACCCCGATCATTCGACACTACCCGATCATTCGACTCTCCCCGATCGACACTCCCCGATCGACACTCACCGATTGATCGACATTCTCCGAATGACACTCCCCGATCGATCGACACTCCCCGATCGACACTCCCCGATCGACAATCCCCGATCGACACTCCCCGATCGACAATCCCCGATCGACACTCCACGATCGACACTCCCCGATCGACACTCTCCGATCGACACTCCCCGATCGACAATCCCCGATCGACACTCCCCGATCGACACTCCCCAATCGACACTCTCCGATCGACACTCCCCGATCGACACTCTCCGATCGACACTCCCCGATCGATCGACACTCCCCGATCGACACTCCCCGATCGACACTCCCCGATCGACAATCCCCGATCGACACTCCCCGATCGACACTCCCCGATCGACACTCCCCGATCGACACTTCTCGATCGACACTCCCCGATCGACACTCCCCGATCGACAATCCCCGATCGACACTCCCCGATCGACACTTCTCGATCGACACTCCCCGATCGACACTTCTCGATCGACACTCCCCGATCGACACTTCTCGATCGACACTCCCCGATCGACACTTCTCGATCGACACTCCCCGATCGACACTCCCCGATCGACACTCCCCGATTGACACTCCCCGATCGACACTCCCCGATCGACACTCTCCGATTGACACTCCCCGATCGACATTCCGCGATCGACAATCCCCGATCGACACTCCCCGATCGATCGACACTCCCTGATCGACACTCCCCGATCGACACTCCCCGATCGACACTCCCCGATCGACACTCCCCGATCGACAATCCCCGATCGACACTCCCCGATCGACAATCCCCGATCGACAATCCCCGATCGACAATCCCCGATCGACATTCTCCGATCGACACTCACCGATCGACACTCCCCGATCGACACTCCCCGATCGACACTCCCTGATCGACACTTCCCGATCGACACTCCCCGATCGATCGACACTCCCCGATCGATCGCCACTCCACAATCGCAACTCCCCGATCGATCGACACTCCCCAATCGACACTTCCCGATCAACATTCCCCGATCGACACTCCCCCATCGACACTCCCCGATCGACACTCCCCGATCGACACTCCCCGATCGACACTCTCCGATCGACACTCCCCGATCGACACTCTCCAATCGACACTCCCCGATCGACACTCTCCAATCGACACTCCCCGATCGACACTCCCCGATTGACACTCCCCGATCGACACTCCCCGATCGACACTCTCCAATCGACACTCCCCGATCGACACTCCCCGATCGACACTCCCCGATCGACACTCCCCGATCGACACTCCCCGATCGACAATCCCCGATCGACATTCCCCAATCAACACTCCCTGATCGACAATCCCCGATTGATCGAAACTCCCCGATCGACACTCTCCGATCGACACTCTCCGATCGACACTCCCCGATCGACACTCCCCGATCGATCGACACTCCCAGATCGACAATCCCCGATCAATCGACACTCCGCGATCGATGCTGTCCGATTGACACTCTCTGATCGACACTCCCCGATCATTCGTCACTCCCCGATCGATCGGCAATCCCCGATCAACACTCCCCGATCGACACTCCCCGATCGACACTCCCCGATTGACACTCCCCGATTGACACTCCCCGATCATTCGTCACTCCCTGAGCGATCGGCAATCCCCGATCAACTCTCCCCGATCGACACTCTCCGATCGACGCTCCACGATCGACACTCTCCGATCGACACTGCCCGATTGACACTCCCAAATCAACACTCCCCAATCGACACTACCCGATCGAGCAACACTTCCCGGTCGACACTCCCCGATCGACACTCTCCGATCGATCGTGACTTCCCGATCGACACTCTCTGATCGACACTCCCCGATCGATCGAAACTCCCCGATTGACACTCCCCGATCGACACTCCCCATGCGACACTCCACGATCGACACTCCCCATGCGACACTCCACGATCGACACTCTCCGATCGACACTCCCCGATCGACACTCCCCATGCGACACTCCACGATCGACACTCTCCGATCGACACTCCCCGATCGACACTCCCCATGCGACACTCCACGATCGATACTCTCCGATCGACACTCCCCGATCGACACTCCCCGATCGACACTCCCCGATCGACACTCCCCGATCGACACTCCCCGATTGACAGTCTCAGATCGACACTCCCCGATTGAACAACATTGACCTATCGATCGACATTCTCCCATCGATCGACACTCCATGATCGACTTTCCCCGATCAACACTCCCCTAGCGATCGCCACTCACCGATCATCACTCCCCGATCGATCGTCACTCACCGATCGCCACTCACCGATCGCCACTCCCCGATCATCACTCCCTGATCGATCGCCACTCCCCAATCGCAACTCCCCGATCGATCGACACTCCCCGATCGACACTTCCCGATTGCCACTCCCTGATCGATCGACACTTCCCGATCAACACTCCCCGATCGACAATCCCCGATCGACACTCCCCGATCGACAATCCCCGATCGACACTCCCCGATCGACACTCCCCGATCGACACTCCCCGATCGACACTTCCCGATCGATCGCCATTCCCCGATCGACAATCCCCGATCAACACTCGCTGATCGATCGACACTCCCCGATCGAGACTCCCCGATCGACATTCCCCGATCGATCGACACTCCCTGATCGACACTCCCCGATTGATCGCCATTCCCCGATCGACACTCCCCGATCGACACTCCCCGATCGATCGACACTCCCTGATCGACACTTCCCGATTGATCGCCATTCCCCGATCGACACTCCCCGATCGACACTCCCCGATCGACACTCCCCGATCGACACTCGCCGATCGATCGCCATTCCCCGATCGACACTCCCCGATCGACACTCCCCGATCGATCGACACTCCCCGATCGACACTCCCTGATCGACCCTCCCCAATCGACATTCCCCGATCGACACTCCCTGATCGACACTCCCCAATCGACACTCTCCGATCGACACTCCCGGATTGAACGACACTCCCCGATCGATTGAGATTCTCCCATCGATCGACACTCCACGATCGACTTTCCCCGATCAACACTCCCCTAGCGATTGCCACTCCCCGATCATCACTCCCCGATTGATCGCCACTCCCCGATCATCACTCCGCGATCGATTGACACTCCCCGATCGACACTCCCGATCAACACTCCCCGATCGATTGACACTCCCCGATCAACACTCCCCGATCGACACTCCCCGATCGACACTCCCCGATCAATCAACATTCCCCAATCAACACTCCCTGATCGACAATCCCCGATCAATCAACACTCCCCGATCGACACTCTCCGATCGACACTCCCCGATCATTGGATACTACCCGATCATTCGACTCTCCCCGATCGACTCTCCCCGATCGACACTCATCGATTGATCAGCATTCTCCGATCGACACTCCACGATTGACACTGCCCGATCAATCGACACTCCCCGATCGACATTCGCCAATCGATCGACACTCCCTGATCGACAATCCCCGATCGACACTCTACTATCGACACTCCCCGATCGACACTCCCCGATCGACACTCGCCAATCGATCGACACTCCCCGATCGACAATCCCCGATCGACACTCTACGATCGACACTCCCCGATCGACACTCCCCGATCGACACTCCCCGATCGACAATCCCCGATCGACAATCCCCGATCGACACTTCTCGATCGACAATCCCCGATCGACACTCCCCGATCGACACTCCCCGATCGACAATCCCCGATCGACACTCCCCGATCGACACTCCCCGATCGACAATCCCCGATCGACACTCCCCGATCGACACTCAGCGATTGATCGACATTCTCCGAATGACACTCCCCGATCGATCGACACTCCCCGATCGACAATCCCCGATCGACACTCCCCGATCGACAATCCCCGATCGACACTCCCCGATCGACACTCCCCGATCGACACTCTCCGATCGACACTCCCCGATCGACAATCCCCGATCGACACTCCCCGATCGACACTCTCCGAACGACACTCCCCGATCGACAATCCACGATCGACACTCTCCGATCGACACTCCCCGATCGACAATCCCCGATCGACAATCCCCGATCGACACTCCCCGATCGACAATCCCCGATCGACACTCCCCGATCGACACTCCCCGATCGATCGACACCTGCTGATCGACACTCCCCGATCGACAATCCCCGATCGACACTCCCCGATCGACACTCCCCGATCGACACTCCCCGATCGACAATCCCCGATCGACACTCCACGATCGATCGACACTCCCTGATCGACACTCCCCGATGGACAGTCTCCGATCGACACTCTCTGATCGACAATCCCCGATCGACACTCTCCGATCGACACTCCCCGATCGACACTCCCCGATCGACACTCCCCGATCGACAATCCCCGATCGACACTCTCCGATCGACACTCCCCGATCGACAATCCCCGATCGACACTCCCCGATCGATCGACACTCCCTGATCGACACTCCCCGATTGACAGTCTCTGATCGACACTCCCCGATTGAACAACATTGACCTATCGATCGACATTCTCCCATCGATCGACACTCCACGATCGACTTCCCCGATCAACACTCCCCTAGCGATCGCCACTCACCGATCGCCACTCCCCGATCGTCACTCCCCGATCGATCGACACTCCCCAATCGCAACTCCCCGATCGATCGACACTCCCCGATCGACACTTCCCGATCGACACTCCCTGATCGATCGCCACTCCCCAATCGCAACTCCCCGATCGATCGACACTCCCCGATCGACACTTCCCGATCGACACTCCCTGATCGATCGACACTTCCCGATCAACACTCCCCGATCGACAATCCCCAATCGACACTCCCCGATCGACACTCCCCGATCGACAATCCCCGTTCGACACTCCCCGATCGACACTTCCCGATCGATCGCCATTCCCCGATCGACAATCCCCGATCGACACTCCCCGATCGACAATCCCCGATCAACACTCCCCGATCGACACTCCCCGATCGACACTCCCCGATCAATGAACATTCCCCAATCAACACTCCCTGATCAACAATCCCCGATCAATCAACACTCCCCGATTGACACTCTCCGATCGACACACCCCGATCATTCGACAATACCCGATCGACTCTCCCCGATCGACACTCATCGATTGATCAGCATTCTCCGATCGACACTCCACGATTGACACTGCCCGATCAATCGACACTCCCCGATCGACACTCGCCAATCGATCGACACTCCCCGATCGACACTCCCCGATCGACAATCCCCGATCGACACTTCTCGATCGACACTCCCCGATGGACACTCCCCGATCGACACTCCCCGATCGACACTCCCCGATCGACACTCCCCGATCGACACTCCCCGATCGACATTCACCGATCGACACTCCCCGATCGACACTCCCCGATCGACACTCCCCGATCGACACTCCCCGATCGACACTCCCCGATCGACACTCCCCGATCGACACTCCCCGATCGACACTCCCCGATCGACACTCCCCGATCGAAACTCGCCAATCGATCGACACTCCCCGATCGACACTTCCCGATCGACACTCCCCGATCGACACTCCCCGATCGACACTCCCCGATCGACAATCCCCGATCGACACTCCCCAATCGACACTCCCCGATCGACACTCCCCGATCGACACTCGCCGATCGACACTCTCCGATCGACACTCCCCGATCGACACTCCCCGATCGACACTCCCCGATCGACACTCCCCGATCGACACTCCCCGATCGACACTCCCCGATCGACACTCCCCGATCGACACTCCCCGATCGACACTCCCCGATCGACACTCCCCGATCGACACTCCCCGATCGACACTTCCCGATCGACACTCCCCGATCGACACTCCCCGATCGACACTCCCCGATCGACACTCTCCGATCGATACTCCCCGATTGAACAACATTCCCCGATCGATCGACATTCTCCCATCGATCGACACTCCACGATCGACTTTCCCCGATCAACACTCCCCTAGCGATCGCCACTCACCGATCGCCACTCCCCGATCGATCGACACTCCCCGATCGACACTCTCCGATCGACACTCCCGATCGACACTCCCCGATCGACACTCCCGATCGACACTCCCCAATCGATTGACACTCCCCGATCAACACTCCCCGATCGACACTCCCCGATCGACACTCCCCGATCAATCAACATTCCCCAATCAACACTCCCTGATCGACAATCCCCGATCAATCAACACTCCCCGATCGACACTCTCCGATCGACACTCCCGATCGACACTCCCCGATCGACACTCCCGATCGACACTCCCCAATCGATTGACACTCCCCGATCAACACTCCCCGATCGACACTCCCCGATCGACACTCCCCGATCAATCAACATTCCCCAATCAACACTCCCTGATCGACAATCCCCGATCAATCAACACTCCCCGATCGACACTCTCCGATCGACACTCCCCGATCATTCGACTCTCCCCGATCGACTCTCTCCGATCGACACTCATCGATTGATCAGCATTCTCCGATCGACACTCCACGATTGACACTGCCCGATCAATCGACACTCCCCGATCGACACTCACCAATCGATCGACACTCCCCGATCGACAATCCCCGATCGACACTCTACGATCGACACTCCCCGATCGACACTCCCCGATCGACACTCCCCGATCGACAATCCCCGATCAACACTCCCCGATCGACAATCCCCGATCGACACTTCTCGATCGACACTCCCCGATCGACACTCCCCGATCGACAATCCCCGATCGACACTCCTCGATCGACACTCCCGATCGATCGACACTCCCCGATCGACACTTCCCGATCGACACTCCCTGATCGACACTTCCCGATCGACACTCCCCGATCGACACTTCCCGATCGACACTCCCTGATCGACACTCCCTGATCGACACTCCCCGATCGACACTCCCCGATCGACACTCTCCGATCGACACTCCCCGATCGACACTCTCAGATCGACACTCCCCGATTGAACAACATTCCCCTATCGATCGACATTCTCCCATCGATCGCCACTCACCGATCGCCACTCCCCGATCATCACTCCCTGATCGATCGCCACTCCCCAATCGCAACTCCCCGATCGATCGACACTCCCCGATCGACACTTCCCGATCGACACTCCCTGATCGATCGACAATCTCCGATCGACACTCCCCGATCAACACTCCCCGATCGACAATCCCCAATCGACACTCCCCGATCGACACTCCCCGATCGACAATCCCCGTTCGACACTCCCCGATCGACACTTCCCGATCGATCGCCATTCCCCGATCGACAATCCCCGATCGACACTCCCCGATCGACAATCCCCGATCGACACTCCCCGATCGACACTCCCCGATCGACACTCCCCGATCGACACTCCCCAATCAACACTCCCCGATCGACACTCCCCGATTGATCGCCATTCCCCGATCGACACTCTCCGATCGACACTCCCCGATCGACACTCCCCGATCGACACTCCCCGATCGACTCTCCCCGATCGACACTCCCCGATCGACATTCCGCGACCGATCGACAATCCCCGATCGACACTCCCCGATCGATCGCCATTCCCCGATCGACACTCCCCGATCGACACTCCCCGATCGACATTCCGCGACCGATCGACACTCCCCGATCGACACTCCCCGATCGACACTCCCCGATAGACACTCCCGGATTGAACGACACTCCCCGATAGATTGGGATTCTCCCATCGATCGACACTCCACGATCGACTTTCCCCGATCAACACTCCCCATGCGATTGCCACTCCCCGATCATCACTCCCCGATCGATCGCCACTCCCCGATCATCACTCCCCGATCGATTGACACTCCCCGATCGACAATCCCCGATCAACACTCCCCGATCGACACTCCCCGATCGACACTCCCCGATCGACACTCCCCGATAGATCGACACTCCCCGATAGATCGACACTCTCTGATCGACACTCCCGGATTGAACGACACTCCCCGATAGATTGGGATTCTCCCATCGATCGACACTCCACGATCGACTTTCCCCGATCAACACTCCCCAAGCGATTGCCACTCCCCGATCATCACTCCCCGATCGATCGCCACTCCACGATCATCACTCCCCGATCGATTGACACTCCCCGATCGACACTCCCGATCGACACTCCCCGATCGATTGACACTCCCCGATCAACACTCCCCGATCGACACTCCCCGATCGACACTCCCCGATCAATCAACATTCCCCAATCAACACTCCCTGATCGACAATCCCCGATCAATCAACACTCCCCGATCGACACTCCCCGATCGACACTCTGCGATCGACACTCCCCGATCATTCGACACTCCCCGATCATTCGACTTTCCCCGATCGACTCTCCCCAATCGACACTCATCGATTGATCAGCATTCTCCGATCGACACTCCACGATTGACACTGCCCGATCAATCGACACTCCCCGATCGACACTCGCCAATCGATCAACACTCCCCGATCAACAATCCCCGATCGACACTCCCCGATCGACAATCCCCGATCGACACTCCCCGATCGACAATCCCCGATCGACACTCCCCGATCGACAATCCCCGATCGACACTCCCCGATCGACACTCCCCGATCGACACTCCCCGATCGACACGCCCCGATCGACACTCCCCGATCGACACTCCCCGATCGACACTCCCCGATCGACACTCTCCGATCGACACTCCCCGATCGACACTCCCCGATCGACACTCCCCGATCGACACTCCCCGATCGACACTCCCCGATCGACACTCCCCGATCGACACTCCCCGATCGACACTCCCCGATCGACAATCCCCGATCGACACTCCCCGATCGACAATCCCCGATCGACACTTCTCGATCGACACTCCCCGATCGACACTCCCCGATCGACACTCCCCGATCGACACTCCCCGATCGACAATCCCCGATCGACACTCCCCGATCGACAATCCCCGATCGACACTCCCCGATTGACACTCCCCGATCGACACTCCCCGATCGACACTCCCCGATCGACACTCCCCGATCGACAATCCCCGATCGACACTCCCCAATCGACACTCCCCGATCAACACTCCCCGATCGACACTCTCCGATCGACACTCCCCGATCGACACTCCCCGATCGACACTCCCCGATCGACACTCGCCGATTGACACTCCCCGATCGACACTCTCCGATCGACACTCCCCGATCGACACTCCCCGATCGACACTTCCCGATCGACACTCCCCGATCGACACTCCCCGATCGACACTCTCCGATCGATACTCCCCGATTGAACAACATTCCCCGATCGATCGACATTCTCCCATCGATCGACACTCCCCGATCGACACTCGCCGATCGACTTTCCCCGATCAACACTCCCCTAGCGATCGCCACTCACCGATCGCCACTCCCCGATCGATCGACACTCCCCGATCGACACTTCCCGATCGACACTCCCCGATCGACACTCCCCGATCGACAATCCCCGATCGACAATCCCCGATCGACACTCCCCGATCGACACTCCCCGATCGACACTCCCCGATCGACAATCCCCAATCGACACTCCCCGATCGACACTCCCCGATCGACAATCCCCGATCGACACTCCCCGATCGACACTCCCCGATCGACACTCCCCGATCGACACTCCCCGATCGACACTCGCCGATCGACACTCCCCGATCGACACTCCCCGATCGACACTCCCCGATCGATTGACACTCCCCGATCGACACTCCCCGATCGATCGACACTCCCTGATCGACCCTCCCCAATCGACATTCCCCGATCGACAATCCCTGATCGACACTCCCCAATCGACACTCTCCGATCGACACTCCCGGATTGAACGACACTCCCCGATCGATTGAGATTCTCCCATCGATCGACACTCCACGATCGACTTTCCCCGATCAACACTCCCCTAGCGATTGCCACTCCCCGATCATCACTCCCCGATTGATCGCCACTCCCCGATCATCACTCCGCGATCGATTGACACTCTCCGATCGACACTCCCGATCGACACTCCCCGATCGACACTCCCGATCGACACTCCCCAATCGATTGACACTCCCCGATCAACACTCCCCGATCGACACTCCCCGATCGACACTCCCCGATCAATCAACATTCCCCAATCAACACTCCCTGATCGACAATCCCCGATCAATCAACACTCCCCGATCGACACTCTCCGATCGACACTCCCCAATCATTCGACACTCCCCGATCATTCGACTCTCCCCGATCGACTCTCCCCGATCGACACTCATCGATTGATCAGCATTCTCCGATCGACACTCCACGATTGACACTGCCCGATCAATCGACACTCCCCGATCGACACTCACCAATCGATCGACACTCCCCGATCGACAATCCCCGATCGACACTCTACGATCGACACTCCCCGATCGACACTCCCCGATCGACACTCCCCGATCGACAATCCCCGATCGACACTCCCCGATCGACAATCCCCGATCGACACTTCTCGATCGACACTCCCCGATCGACACTCCCCGATCGACACTCCCCGATCGACAATCCCCGATCGACACTCCTCGATCGACACTCCTCGATCGACACTCCCGATCGATCGACACTCTCCGATCGACACTTCCCGATCGACACTCCCTGATCGACACTCCCCGATTGACAGTCTCAGATCGACACTCCCCGATTGAACAACATTCCCCTATCGATCGACATTCTCCCATCGATCGCCACTCACCGATCGCCACTCCCCGATCATCACTCCCTGATCGATCGCCACTCCCCAATCGCAACTCCCCGATCGATCGACACTCCCCGATCGACACTTCCCGATCGACACTCCCTGATCGATCGACAATCTCCGATCAACACTCCCCGATCGACACTCCCCGATCGACAATCCCCGTTCGACACTCCCCGATCGACACTTCCCGATCGATCGCCATTCCCCGATCGACAATCCCCGATCGACACTCCCCGATCGACAATCCCCGATCAACACTCTCCGATCGACACTCCCCGATCGACATTCCCCGATCGACATTCCCCGATCGATCGCCATTCCCCGATCGACACTCCCCGATCGATCAACACTCCCCGATCGACACTCCCCGATTGATCGCCATTCCCCGATCGACACTCCCCGATCGACACTCCCCGATCGACACTCCCCGATCGACACTCCCCGATCGACACTCCCCGATCGACACTACCCGATCGACACTCCCCGATCGACACTCCCCGATCGACACTCCCCGATCGACACTCCCCAATCAACACTCCCCGATCGACACTCCCCGATTGATCGCCATTCCCCGATCGACACTCTCCGATCGACACTCCCCGATCGACACTCCCCGATCGACACTCCCCGATCGACTCTCCCCGATCGACACTCCCTGATCGACATTCCGCGACCGATCGACAATCCCCGATCGACACTCCCCGATCGATCGCCATTCCCCGATCGACACTCCCCGATCGACACTCCCCGATCGACATTCCGCGACCGATCGACACTCCCCGATCGACACTCCCCGATCGACACTCCCCGATAGACACTCCCGGATTGAACGACACTCCCCGATAGATTGGGATTCTCCCATCGATCGACACTCCACGATCGACTTTCCCCGATCAACACTCCCCAAGCGATTGCCACTCCCCGATCATCACTCCCCGATCGATCGCCACTCCCCGATCATCACTCCCCGATCGATTGACACTCCCCGATCGACAATCCCCGATCAACACTCCCCGATCGACACTCCCCGATCGACACTCCCCGATCGACACTCCCCGATAGATCGACACTCCCCGATAGATCGACACTCTCCGATCGACACTCCCGGATTGAACGACACTCCCCGATAGATTGGGATTCTCCCATCGATCGACACTCCACGATCGACTTTCCCCGATCAACACTCCCCAAGCGATTGCCACTCCCCGATCATCACTCCCCGATCGATCGCCACTCCACGATCATCACTCCCCGATCGATTGACACTCCCCGATCGACACTCCCGATCGACACTCCCCGATCGATTGACACTCCCCGATCAACACTCCCCGATCGACACCCCCCGATCGACACTCCCCGATCAATCAACATTCCCCAATCAACAATCCCCGATCAATCAACACTCCCCGATCGACACTCCCCGATCGACACTCTGCGATCGACACTCGATCATTCGACACTCCCCGATCATTCGACTTTCCCCGATCGACTCTCCCCGATCGACACTCATCGATTGATCAGCATTCTCCGATCGACACTCCACGATTGACACTGCCCGATCAATCGACACTCCCCGATCGACACTCGCCAATCGATCAACACTCCCCGATCAACAATCCCCGATCGACACTCCCCGATCGACAATCCCCGATCGACACTCCCCGATCGACAATCCCCGATCGACACTCTACGATCGACACTCCCCGATCGACACGCCCCGATCGACACTCCCCGATCGACACTCCCCGATCGACACTCCCCGATCGACACTCTCCGATCGACACTCCCCGATCGACACTCCCCGATCGACACTCCCCGATCGACACTCCCCGATCGACACTCCCCGATCGACACTCCCCGATCGACACTCCCCGATCGACTCTCCCCGATCGACACTCCCCGATCGACATTCCGCGACCGATCGACAATCCCCGATCGACACTCCCCGATCGATCGCCATTCCCCGATCGACACTCCCCGATCGACACTCCCCGATCGACACTCCCCGATAGACACTCCCGGATTGAACGACACTCCCCGATAGATTGGGATTCTCCCATCGATCGACACTCCACGATCGACTTTCCCCGATCAACACTCCCCAAGCGATTGCCACTCCCCGATCATCACTCCCCGATCGATCGCCACTCCCCGATCATCACTCCCCGATCGATTGACACTCCCCGATCGACAATCCCCGATCAACACTCCCCGATCGACACTCCCCGATCGACACTCCCCGATCGACACTCCCCGATAGATCGACACTCCCCGATAGATCGACACTCTCCGATCGACACTCCCGGATTGAACGACACTCCCCGATAGATTGGGATTCTCCCATCGATCGACACTCCACGATCGACTTTCCCCGATCAACACTCCCCAAGCGATTGCCACTCCCCGATCATCACTCCCCGATCGATCGCCACTCCACGATCATCACTCCCCGATCGATTGACACTCCCCGATCGACACTCCCGATCGACACTCCCCGATCGATTGACACTCCCCGATCAACACTCCCCGATCGACACTCCCCGATCGACACTCCCCGATCAATCAACATTCCCCAATCAACACTCCCTGATCGACAATCCCCGATCAATCAACACTCCCCGATCGACACTCCCCGATCGACACTCTGCGATCGACACTCCCCGATCATTCGACACTCCCCGATCATTCGACTTTCCCCGATCGACTCTCCCCGATCGACACTCATCGATTGATCAGCATTCTCCGATCGACACTCCACGATTGACACTGCCCGATCAATCGACACTCCCCGATCGACACTCGCCAATCGATCAACACTCCCCGATCAACAATCCCCGATCGACACTCCCCGATCGACAATCCCCGATCGACACTCCCCGATCGACACTCCCCGATCGACAATCCCCGATCGACACTCTACGATCGACACTCCCCGATCGACACGCCCCGATCGACACTCCCCGATCGACACTCCCCGATCGACACTCCCCGATCGACACTCTCCGATCAACACTCCCCGATCGACACTCCCCGATCGACACTCCCCGATCGACACTCCCCGATCGACACTCCCCGATCGACACTCCCCGATCGACACTCCCCGATCGACACTCCCCGATCGACAATCCCCGATCGACACTCCCCGATCGACACTCCCCGATCGACAATCCCCGATCGACACTCCCCGATCGACAATCCCCGATCGACACTTCTCGATCGACACTCCCCGATCGACACTCCCCGATCGACACTCCCCGATCGACACTCCCCGATCGACAATCCCCGATCGACACTCCCCGATCGACACTCCCCGATCGACACTCCCTGATCGACACTCTCCGATCGACACTCCCCGATCGACACTCCCCGATCGACCCTCCCCGATCGACCCTCCCCGATCGACACTCCCCGATCGACACTCCCCGATCGATCGACACTCCCTGATCGACACTCCCCGATCGACACTCCCCGATCGATCGACATTCCCCAATCAACACTCCCTGATCGACAATCCCCGATCGATCGAAACTCCCCGATCGACACTCTCCGATCGACAGTCTCCGATCGACACTCCCCGATCGACACTCTCCGATCGACACTCTCCGATCGACACTCCCCGATCGACACTCCCCGATCGATCGACACTCCCCGATCGACAATCCCCGATCAATCAACACTCCGCGATCGATGCTCTCCGATCGATATTTCCTGATCGACACTCCCCGATTGACACTCCCCGATTGACACTCCCCGATCATTCGTCACTCCCAGATCGATCGGCAATCCCCGATCGACTCTCCCCGATCGACGCTCCATGATCGACACTCTCCAATCGACACTCCCCGATTGACACTCCCAAATCAACACTCCCCATGCGACATTCCCCGATCGACACTCCCCGATCGACACTCCTCAATCGACACTCTCCGATTGACACTCCCCGATCGACACTCCCCGATTGACACTCCCCGATCGACACTCCCCGATCGACACTCCCCGATCGACACTCCCCGATCGACACTCCCCGATCAACACTTCCCGATCGACACTCCCCGATCGACACTCCCCGATCGACACTCCCCGATCAACACTTCCCGATCGACACTCCCCGATCGACACTACCCGATCGACACTCCCCGATTGACACTCCCCGATCGAGCAACACTTCCCGATTGACACTACCCGATCGACACTCTCTGATCGACACTCCCTGATCGACAATCCCCGATCAATCGACACTCCGTGATCGATGCTCTCCGATCGATACTTACTGATTGACACTCCCCGATCGAACGGCAATCCCCGATCGTCATTCATCGATTGATCGACATTCTCCGATCGACACTCCACGATTGACACAGCCTGATCAATCGACACTCCCCGATCGACACTCGCCAATCGATCGACACTCCCTGATCGACACTCCCTGATCGACACTCCCCGATCGACACTCCCTGATCGACACTCCCTGATCGACACTCCCCGATCGACACTCCCCAATCGACACTTCCCGACCAATCGACACTCCCCGATCGACACTCCCGGATTGAACGACACTCCCCGATCGATCGACATTCTCCCATCGATCGACACTCCCCGATCGACACTCTCCGATCGACACTCCCGGATTGAACGACACTCCCCGATCGATCGACATTCTCCCATCGATCGACACTCCCCGATCGACTTTCCCCGATCAACACTCCCCTAGCGATCGCCACTCCCCGATCATCACTCCCCGATTGATTGACACTCCCCGATCGCCACTTCCCGATCATTCGAAACTCCCCGATCGACACTCCTGATCAAAACTCCCCGATCGATTGACACTCCCCGATCGACACTCTCCGATCGACACTCCCCGATCGACACTCCCCGATCGACACTCCCCGATCGACACTTCCCGACCAATCGACACTCCCCGATCGACACTCCCCATGCGACACTCCCCGATCGATCGACACTTCTCGATCAACACTCCCCGATCGACAATCCCCGATCGACACTCCCCGATCGACACTCACCGATTGACACTCCCCGATCGATCGACACTCCCCGATCGACACTCCCCGATCGACACTTCCCGACCAATCGACACTCCCCGATCGACACTCGCTGATCGATCGACACTCCCCAATCGACACTCCCCGATCGACACTCCCCGATCGACCCTCCCCGATCGACACTCCCCGATCGACACTCCCCGATTGACAATCCCCGATCGACACTCCCCGATCGACACTTCCCGACCAATCGACACTTCCCGATCGACACTCCCTGATCGACACTCCCCGATCGACACTTCCCGACCAATCGACACTTCCCAATCGACACTCCCCGATCGACACTCCCCGATCGACACTCCCCGATCGACACTCCCCGATCGACCCTCCCCGATCGACACTCCCCGATCGACACTCCCCGATTGACAATCCCCGATCGACACTCCCCGATCGACACTTCCCGACCAATCGACACTTCCCGATCGACACTCCCTGATCGACACTCCCCGATCGATCGACACTCCCCGATCGACACTACCCGATCGACAATCCCCGATCGACACTCCCCGATCGACACTCCCCGATCGACACTCCCCGATCGACACTTCCCGACCAATCGACACTCCCCGATCAACACTCCCCATGCGACACTCCACGATCGCCACTCTCCGATCGACACTCCCCGATTGACACTCCCAAATCAACACTCCCCATGCGACACTCCCCGATCGACACTCCCCGATCGACACTCCCCGATCGACACTCCCCGATCGACACTCACCGATTGATCGACATTCTCCGGTCGACACTCCCCGATCGACAATCCCCGATCGACACTCCTCGATCGACACTCCCCGATCGACACTTCCCGATCGACACTCACCGATTGATCGACATTCTCCGGTCGACACTCCCCGATCGACAATCCCCGATCGACACTCCCCGATCGACAATCCCCGATCGACACTCCTCGATCGACAATCTCCGATCGACACTTCCCGATCGACACTCCCTGATCGATCGACAATCTCCGATCGACACTCCCCGAACGACACTCCCTGATTGATCGACATTCCCCGATCGCCACTCCCCGATCGACACTCCCCGATCGACATTCCCCGATCGATTGACACTCCCCGATCGACACTCCCCGATCGACACTCCCCGATCGACACTCCCCAATCGACACTCCACGATCGACACTCTCCGATCGACACTCCTGGATTGAACGACACTCCCCGATCGACACTTCCCGACCAATCGACACTCCCCGATCGACACTCCCCGATCGACACTCTCCGATCGACACTCCCAGATTGAACGACACTCCCCGATCGATCGACATTCTCCCATCGATCGACACTCCTCGATCGACTTTCCCCGATCAACACTCCCCTAGCGATCGCCACTCCCCGATCATCACTCCCCGATCGATCACCACTCCCCAATCAATCGACACTCCCCGATCGACACTTCCCGATCATGCGACACTCTCCGATCGACACTCTCCGATCGACATTCCCCGATCGACAGTCCCCGATCGACACTTCCTGACAAATCGACACTCCTCGATCAACACTTCCTGACCAAATGACACTCCCCGATCGACACTCGCCGATTGATCGACCCTCCCCGATCGACAGTCTCCGATCGACACTCCCCGATTGAACAATATTCCCCTATCGATCGACACTCCCCGATTGACAATCCCCGATCGACACTCCCCGATTGACAATCCCCGATCGACAATCCCCGATCGACATTCCCCGATCGATCGCCACTCCCCAATCGCAATTCCCCGATCGATCGACACTCCCCGATCGACACTTCCCGATCGACACTCCCTGATCGATCGACAATCTCCGATCGACACTCCCCGAACGACACTCCCTGATTGATCGACATTCCCCGATTGACACTCCCCGATCGACACTCCCCGATCGACACTCCCCGATCGACATTCCCCGATCGATCGACACTCCCCGATCGACACTCCCCGATCGACACTCCCCGATCGATCGACATTCCCCAATCAACACTCCCTGATCGACAATCCCCGATCGATCGAAACTCCCCGATCGACACTCCCCGATCGACAATCCCCGATCAATCGACACTCCGCGATCGATGCTCTCCGATCGATATTTCCTGATCGACACTCCCCGATTGACACTCCCCGATTGACACTCCCCGATCATTCGTCACTCCCCGATCGATCGGCAATCCCCGATCGACTCTCCCCGATCGACTCTCCCCGATCGACACTCCCCGATCGACGCTCCACGATCGACACTCCCCAATCGACACTCCCCGATTGACACTCCCAAATCAACACTCCCCATGCGACACTCCCCGATCGACACTCCCCGATCGACACTACCAGATCGAGCAACACTTCCCGATCGACACTCCCCGATCGACACTCCCCGATCGACACTCCCTGATCGACATTCGCCGATCGATCGAAACTCCCCGATCGACACTCTCTGATCGATCGAGACTTCCCGATCGACACTCTCTGATCGACACTCACCGATCGATCGAAACTCCCCGATCGACACTCTCCGATCGATCGAGACTTCCCGATCGACACTCCCCGATCGACACTCCCCGATCGACACTCCCCGATCGACACTCCCCATGCGACACTCCCCGATCGACACTCCCCGATCGACACTCCCCATGCGACAATCCACGATCGACACTCCCCGATCGACACTCCCCATGCGACACTCCACGATCGACACTCCCCATGCGACACTCCACGATCGACATTGCCCGATCGACACTCCCCGATCGACACTCCCTGATCGACACTCGCCGATCGATCGAAACTCCCCGATCGACACTCTCCGATCGATCGAGACTTCCCGATCGACACTCCCCGATCGACACTCCCCGATCGACACTCCCCGATCGACATTCCCCATGCGACACTCCCCGATCGACACTCCCCGATCGACACTCCCCATGCGACACTCCACGATCGACACTCCCCGATCGACACTCCCCATGCGACACTCCCCGATCGACACTCCCCGATCGACACTCCCCATGCGACACTCCACGATCGACACTCTCCGATCGACACTGCCCGATTGACACTCCCAAATCAACACTCCCCATGCGACACTCCCCAATCGACATTGCCCGATCGACACTACCCGATCGAGCAACACTTCCCGATCGACACTCCCCGATCGACACTTCCCGACCAATCGACACTCTCCGATCGACACTCCCCGATCGACAATCCCCGATCAATCGACACTCCCTGATCGACAATCCCCGATCAATCGACACTCCGCGATCGATGCTCTCCGATCGATACTTACTGATCGACACTTCCCGATTGACACTCCCCGATTGACACTCCCCGATCATTCGTCAGTCCCCGATCGATCGGCAATCCCCGATCGACATTCATCGATTGATCGACATTCTCCGATCGACACTCCCCGATCGACACTCGCCAATCGATCGACACTCCCTGATCGACACTCCTCGATCGACACTCCCCAATCGATACTCTCCGATCGACACTCCCGGATTGAACGACACTCCCCGATCGACACTTCCCGACCAATCGACACTCCCTGATCGACACTCCCCGATCGACACTCCCCGATCAACACTCCCCGATCGACACTCTCCCATCAATCGACACTCCCCGATCGACTTTCCCCGATCAACACTCCCCTAGCGATCGTCACTCCCCGATCAATCGACACTCCCCGATCGACACTTCCCGATCGACACTTCCCGATCATTCGACACTCCCCGATCGACACTCCCGATCGACACTCTCCGATCGACACTCTCCGATCGACACTCTCCGATCGACACTCTCCGATCGACACTCTCCGATCGACACTCCCCGATCAATCGACACTCCCCGATCGACACTTCCCGATCGACACTTCCCGATCATTCGACACTCCCCGATCGACACTCCCCGATCGACACTCTCCGATCGACACACTCCGATTGACACTCTCCGATCGACACTCCCCGATCAATCGACACTCCCTGATCGACACTTCCCGATCGACACTTCCCGATCATTCGACACTCTCCGATCGACACTCCCCGATCAATCGACACTCCCCGATCGACACTTCCCGATCGACACTCCCCGATCGACAATCCCCGATCGACACTTCTCGATCGACACTCTCCGATCGACACTCCCCGATCGACACTCTCCGATCGACACTCTCCGATCGACACTCCCCGATCGACACTCCGCGATCGACACTCCCCGATCGACAATCCCCGATCGACACTCCCCGATCGACACTCCCCGATCGACACTCCCCGATCGACACTCCCCGATCGACAATCCCCGATCGACACTCCCCGATCGACACTCCCCGATCGACAATCCCCGATCGACACTCCCCGATCGACACTCCCCGAACGACACTCCCCGATCGACACTCCCCGATCGACAATCCCCGATCGACACTCCCCGATCGACTTTCCCCGATCAACACCACCCTAGCGATCGCCACTCCCCGATCATCACTCCCCGATTGATCGCCACTCCCCGATCAATCGACACTCCCCGATCGACAGTCCCCGATCGACACTTCCTGACCAATCGACACTCCCCGATCGACACTCCCCGATCGACACTCCACGATCGACACTCCCCGATCGACACTCCCCGATCGACACTCTCCGATCGACACTCCCCGATCGACACTCCCCGATCGACACTCCCCGATCGACACTCTCCGATCGACACTCCTCGATTGACACTCCCAAATCAACACTCCCCATGCGACACTCCCCGATCGACACTCCCCGATCGAGACTACCCGATCGAGCAACACTTCCCGATCGACACTCCCCGATCGACACTCCCCGATCGACACTCCCCGATCGATCGAGACTTCCCGATCGACACTCTCTGATCGACACTCCCCGATCGATCGAAACTCCCCGATTGACACTCCCTGATCGACACTCCCTATGCGACACTCCCCGATCGACACTCTCCAATCGATCGAGACTTCCCGATCGACACTCTCTGATCGACACTCCCCGATCGATCGAAACTCCCCGATTGACACTCCCCGATCGACACTCCCTATGCGACACTCCACGATCGACACTCACCGATCGACACTCCCCAATCGACACTCTCCGATCGACACTCCCCGATCGACACTACCCGATCGACACTCTCCGATCGACACTCCCCGATCGACACTCTCCAATCGACACTCCCCGATCGACACTCTCCAATCGACACTCCCCGATCGACACTCTCCAATCGACACTCCCCGATCGACACTCTCCAATCGACACTCTCCGATCGACACTCCCCGGTCGACACTCCCCGATCGACACTCCCCGATCGACACTCTCCAATCGACACTCCCCGATCGACACTCCCCGATCGACACTCCCCGATCGACACTCCCCGATCGACACTCCCCGATCGACACTCCCCGATCGACACTCCCCGATCGACACTCCCCGATCGACACTCCCCGATCGATCGACATTCCCCAATCAACACTCCCTGATCGACAATCCCCGATTGATCGAAACTCCCCGATTGACACTCTCCGATCGACACACTCCGATCGACACTCCCCGATCGACACTCCCCGATCGATCGACACTCCCAGATCGACAATCCCCGATCAATCGACACTCCGCGATCGATGCTGTCCGATTGACACTCTCTGATTGACACTCCCCGATCATTCGTCACTCCCCGATCGATCGGCAATCCCCGATCAACACTCCCCGATCGACACTCCCCGATTGACACTCCCCGATTGACACTCCCCGATTGACACTCCCCGATTGACACTCCCCGATCATTCGTCACTCCCCGATCATTCTTCACTCCCTGATCGATCGGCAATCCCCGATCGACTCTCCCCGATCGATACTCTCCGATCGACGCTCCACGATCGACACTCTCCGATCGACACTGCCCGATTGACACTCCCAAATCAACACTCCCCAATCGACACTACCCGATCGAGCAACACTTCCCGGTCGACACTCCCCGATCGACACTCCCCGATCGACACTCTCCGATCGATCGTGACTTCCCGATCGACACTCTCTGATCGACACTCACCGATCGATCGAAACTCCCCGATTGACACTCCCCGATCGACACTCCCCATGCGACACTCCACGATCGAAACTCCCCGATTGACACTCCCCGATCGACACTCCCCATGCGACACTCCACGATCGACACTCTCCGATCGACACTCCCCGATCGACACTCCCCATGCGACACTCCACGATCGACACTCCCCGATCGACACTCCCCGATCGACACTCCCCGATCGGCAATCCCCGATCGACATTCATCGATTGATCGACATTCTCCGATCAACACTCCACGATTGACACTGCCCGATCAATCGACACTCCCTGATCGACACTCCCCAATCGACACTACCCGATCGAGCAACACTTCCCGGTCGACACTCCCCGATCGACACTCCCCGATCAATCGAAACTCCCCGATTGACACTCCCCGATCGACACTCCCCGATCGACACTCCCCATGCGACACTCCACGATCGATACTCTCCGATCGACACTCCCCGATTGACACTCCCAAATCAACACTCCCCATGCGACACTCCCCGATCGACACTCTCCGATCGACACTCATCGATCGACACTCTCCGATCGACACTCCCCGATTGACACTCCCAAATCAACACTCCCCATGCGACACTCCCCGATCGACACTCCCCGATCGACACTACCCGATCGAGCAACACTTCTCGATCGACACTTCCCGACCAATCGACACTCTCCGATCGACACTCCCCGATAAATCGACACTCCCCGATCGACAATCCCCGATAAATCGACACTCCCCGATCGACAATCCCCGATCAATCGACACTCCGCGATCGATGCTGTCCGATTGACACTCTCTGATCGACACTCCCCGATCATTCGTCACTCCCCGATCGATCGGCAATCCCCGATCAACACTCCCCGATCGACACTCCCCGATTGACACTCCCCGATTGACACTCCCCGATTGACACTCTCCGATTGACACTCCCCGATCATTCGTCACTCCCCGATCGATCGGCAATCCCCGATCAACACTCCCCGATCGACACTCCCCGATTGACACTCCCCGATCGACACTCCCCGATTGACACTCCCCGATCGACACTCCCCGATTGACACTCCCCGATTGACACTCCCCGATCATTCGTCACTCCCTGATCGATCGGCAATCCCCGATCGACTCTCCCCGATCGACACTCTCCGATCGACGCTCCACGATCGACACTCTCCGATCGACACTGCCCGATTGACACTCCCAAATCAACACTCCCCAATCGACACTACCCGATCGAGCAACACTTCCCGGTCGACACTCCCCAATCGACACTCCCCGATCGACACTCCCCGATCGACACTTCCCGATCGATCGCCATTCCCCGATCGACAATCCCCGATCGACACTTCCCGATCGCCACTCCCTGATCGATCGACACTCCCCGATCGAGACTCCCCGATCGACATTCCCCGATCGATCGACACTCCCTGATCGACACTCCCCGATTGATCGCCATTCCCCGATCGACACTCCCCGATCGACACTCCCCGATCGATCGACACTCCCTGATCGACACTCCCCGATTGATCGCCATTCCCCGATCGACACTCCCCGATCGACACTCCCCGATCGACACTCCCCGATCGACATTCCGCGACCGATCGACAATCCCCGATCGACACTCCCCGATCGACACTCCCCGATCGACACTCGCCGATCGATCGCCATTCCCCGATCGACACTCCCCGATCGACACTCCCCGATCGATCGACACTCCCCGATCGACACTCCCTGATCGACCCTCCCCAATCGACATTCCCCGATCGACACTCCCTGATCGACACTCCCCAATCGACACTCTCCGATCGACACTCCCGGATTGAACGACACTCCCCGATCGATTGAGATTCTCCCATCGATCGACACTCCACGATCGACTTTCCCCGATCAACACTCCCCTAGCGATTGCCACTCCCCGATCATCACTCCCCGATTGATCGCCACTCCCCGATCATCACTCCGCAATCGATTGACACTCCCCGATCGACACTCCCGATCGACACTCCCCGATCGATTGACACTCCCCGATCAACACTCCCCGATCGACACTCCCCGATCGACACTCCCCGATCAATCAACATTCCACAATCAACACTCCCTGATCGACAATCCCCGATCAATCAACACTCCCCGATCGACACTCTCCGATCGACACTCCCCGATCATTGGACACTACCCGATCATTCGACTCTCCCCGATCGACTCTCCCCGATCGACACTCATCGATTGATCAGCATTCTCCGATCGACACTCCACGATTGACACTGCCCGATCAATCGACACTCCCCGATCGACATTCGCCAATCGATCGACAATCCCCGATCGACACTCCCCGATCGACACTCGCCAATCGATCGACACTCCCTGATCGACAATCCCCGATCGACACTCCCCGATCGACAATCCCCGATCGACACTCTACGATCGACACTCCCCGATCGACACTCCCCGATCGACACTCCCCGATCGACAATCCCCGATCGACACTCCCCGATCGACACTCCCCGATCGACAATCCCCGATCGACACTCCCCGATCGACACTCCCCGATCGACAATCCCCGATCGACACTCCCCGATCGACACTCACCGATTGATCGACATTCTCCGAATGACACTCCCCGATCGATCGACACTCCCCGATCGACAATCCCCGATCGACACTCCCCGATCGACAATCCCCGATCGACACTCCCCGATCGACACTCCCCGATCGACACTCCCCGATCGACAATCCCCGATCGACACTCCCCGATCGATCGACACCTGCTGATCGACACTCCCCGATCGACACTCCCCGATCGACAATCCCCGATCGACACTCCCCGATCGATCGACACTCCCTGATCG
Organism: Pristiophorus japonicus; assembly: GCF_044704955.1. Taxonomy (NCBI): domain Eukaryota; kingdom Metazoa; phylum Chordata; class Chondrichthyes; family Pristiophoridae; genus Pristiophorus; species Pristiophorus japonicus. The sequence continues at coordinate 10,578,428 of NC_091979.1, forward strand.
ACACTCCCCGATTGACAGTCTCCGATCGACACTCCCCGATCGACACTCTCCGATCGACACTCCCCGATCGACACTCCCCGATCGATCGACACTCCCTGATCGACACTCCCCGATTGACAGTCTCTGATCGACACTCCCCGATTGAACAACATTGACCTATCGATCGACATTCTCCCATCGATCGACACTCCACGATCGACTTCCCCGATCAACGCTCCCCTAGCGATCGCCACTCACCGATCGCCACTCCCCGATCGTCACTCCCCGATCGATCGACACTCCCCAATCGCAACTCCCCGATCGATCGACACTCCCCGATCGACACTTCCCGATCGACACTCCCTGATCGATCGCCACTCCCCAATCGCAACTCCCCGATCGATCGACACTCCCCGATCGACACTTCCCGATCGACACTCCCTGATTGATCGACACTTCCCGATCAACACTCCCCGATCGACAATCCCCAATCGACACTCCCCGATCGACACTCCCCGATCGACAATCCCCAATCGACACTCCCCGATCGACACTCCCCGATCGACACTTCCCGATCGATCGCCATTCCCCGATCGACAATCCCCGATCGACAATCCCCGATCAACACTCCCCGATCGACACTCCCCGATCGACACTCCCCGATCGACACTCCCCGATCGACACTCCCCGATCAATGAACATTCCCCAATCAACACTCCCTGATCGACAATCCCCGATCAATCAACACTCCCCGATCGACACTCTCCGATCGACACACCCCGATCATTCGACACTACCCGATCATTCGACTCTCCCCGATCGACTCTCCCCGATCGACACTCATCGATTGATCAGCATTCTCCGATCGACACTCCACGATTGACACTGCCCGATCAATCGACACTCCCCGATCGACACTCGCCAATCGATCGACACTCCCCGATCGACACTCCCCGATCGACAATCCCCGATCGACACTTCTCGATCGACACTCCCCGATCGACACTCCCCGATCGACACTCCCCGATCGACAATCCCCGATCGACAATCCCCGATCGACACTCCCCGATCGACACTCACCGATTGATCGACATTCTCCGAATGACACTCCCCGATCGATCGACACTCCCCGATCGACACTCCCCGATCGACAATCCCCGATCGACACTCCCCGATCGACAATCCCCGATCGACACTCCACGATCGACACTCCCCGATCGACACTCTCCGATCGACACTCCCCGATCGACACTCCCCGATCGACACTCTCCGATCGACACTCCCCGATCGACACTCCCTGAACGACACTCTCCGATCGACACTCCCCGATCGACAATCCCCGATCGACACTCCCCGATCGACACTCCCCAATCGACACTCTCCGATCGACACTCCCCGATCGATCGACACTCCCCGATCGACACTCCCCGATCGACACTCCCCGATCGACAATCCACGATCGACACTCCCCGATCGACACTCCCCGATCGACAATCCCCGATCGACACTCCCCGATCGACACTCTCCGATCGACACTCCCCGATCGATCGACACTCCCCGATCGACACTCCCCGATCGACACTCCCCGATCGACAATCCACGATCGACACTCCCCGATCGACACTCCCCGATCGACACTCCCCGATCGACACTTCTCGATCGACACTCCCCGATCGACACTCCCCGATCGACAATCCCCGATCGACACTCCCCGATCGACACTTCTCGATCGACACTCCCCGATCGACACTTCTCGATCGACACTCCCCGATCGACACTTCTCGATCGACACTCCCCGATCGACACTTCTCGATCGACACTCCCCGATCGACACTCCCCGATCGACACTCCCCGATTGACACTCCCCGATCGACACTCCCCGATCGACATTCCGCGATCGACAATCCCCGATCGACACTCCCCGATCGATCGACACTCCCTGATCGACACTCCCCGATCGACACTCCCCGATCGACACTCCCCGATCGACACTCCCCGATCGACAATCCCCGATCGACACTCCCCGATCGACAATCCCCGATCGACAATCCCCGATCGACAATCCCCGATCGACATTCTCCGATCGACACTCACCGATCGACACTCCCCGATCGACACTCCCCGATCGACACTCCCTGATCGACACTTCCCGATCGACACTCCCCGATCGATCGACACTCCCCGATCGATCGCCACTCCACAATCGCAACTCCCCGATCGATCGACACTCCCCAATCGACACTTCCCGATCAACATTTCCCGATCGACACTCCCCCATCGACACTCCCCGATCGACACTCCCCGATCGACACTCCCCGATCGACACTCTCCGATCGACACTCCCCGATCGACACTCTCCAATCGACACTCCCCGATCGACACTCTCCAATTGACACTCCCCGATCGACACTCCCCGATTGACACTCCCCGATCGACACTCCCCGATCGACACTCTCCAATCGACACTCCCCGATCGACACTCCCCGATCGACACTCCCCGATCGACACTCCCCGATCGACACTCCCCGATCGACAATCCCCGATCGACACTCCCCGATCGACACTCCCCGATCGACACTCCCCGATCGATCGACATTCCCCAATCAACACTCCCTGATCGACAATCCCCGATTGATCGAAACTCCCCGATCGACACTCTCCGATCGACACTCTCCGATCGACACTCCCCGATCGACACTCCCCGATTGATCGACACTCCCAGATCGACAATCCCCGATCAATCGACACTCCGCGATCGATGCTGTCCGATTGACACTCTCTGATCGACACTCCCCGATCATTCGTCACTCCCCGATCGATCGGCAATCCCCGATCAACACTCCCCGATTGACACTCCCCGATCGACACTCCCCGATTGACACTCCCCGATTGACACTCCCCGATCATTCGTCACTCCCTGATCGATCGGCAATCCCCGATCAACTCTCCCCGATCGACACTCTCTGATCGACGCTCCACGATCGACACTCTCCGATCGACACTGCCCGATTGACACTCCCAAATCAACACTCCCCAATCGACACTACCCGATCGAGCAACACTTCCCGGTCGACACTCCCCGATCGACACTCCCCGATCGACACTCTCCGATCGGTCGTGACTTCCCGATCGACACTCTCTGATCGACACTCCCCGATCGATCGAAACTCCCCGATTGACACTCCCCGATCGACACTCCCCATGCGACACTCCACGATCGACACTCTCCGATCGACACTCCCCGATCGACACTCCCCATGCGACACTCCCCGATCGACACTCCCCGATCGACACTCGCCGATTGATCGACCGTCCCCGATCGACACTTCTCGACCGACACTCCCCGATCGACAGTCTCAGATCGACACTCCCCGATTGAACAACATTCCCCTATCGATCGACATTCTCCCATCGATCGACACTCCATGATCGACTTTCCCCGATCAACACTCCCCTAGCGATCGCCACTCACCGATCATCACTCCCCGATCGATCGTCACTCACCGATCGCCACTCCCCGATCATCACTCCCTGATCGATCGCCACTCCCCAATCGCAACTCCCCGATCGATCGACACTCCCCGATCGACACTTCCCGATTGCCACTCCCTGATCGATCGACACTTCCCGATCAACACTCCCCGATCGACAATCCCCGATCGACAATCCCCGATCAACACTCGCTGATCGATCGACACTCCCCGATCGAGACTCCCCGATCGACATTCCCCGATCGATCGACACTCCCTGATCGACACTCCCCGATTGATCGCCATTCCCCGATCGGCACTCCCCGATCGACACTCCCCGATCGATCGACACTCCCTGATCGACACTCCCTGATTGATCGCCATTCCCCGATCGACACTCCCCGATCGACACTCCCCGATCGACACTCGCCGATCGATCGCCATTCCCCGATCGACACTCCCCGATCGACACTCCCCGATCGATCGACACTCCCCGATCGACACTCCCTGATCGACCCTCCCCAATCGACATTCCCCGATCGACACTCCCTGATCGACACTCCCCAATCGACACTCTCCGATCGACACTCCCGGATTGAACGACACTCCCCGATCGATTGAGATTCTCCCATCGATCGACACTCCACGATCGACTTTCCCCGATCAACACTCCCCTAGCGATTGCCACTCCCCGATCATCACTCCCCGATTGATCGCCACTCCCCGATCATCACTCCGCGATCGATTGACACTCCCCGATCGACACTCCCGATCGACACTCCCCGATCGATTGACACTCCCCGATCAACACTCCCCGATCGACACTCCCCGATCGACACTCCCCGATCAATCAACATTCCCCAATCAACACTCCCTGATCGACAATCCCCGATCAATCAACACTCCCCGATCGACACTCTCCGATCGACACTCCCCGATCATTGGACACTACCCGATCATTCGACTCTCCCCGATCGACTCTCCCCGATCGACACTCATCGATTGATCAGCATTCTCCGATCGACACTCCACGATTGACACTGCCCGATCAATCGACACTCCCCGATCGACATTCGCCAATCGATCGACACTCCCTGATCGACAATCCCCGATCGACACTCTACGATCGACACTCCCCGATCGACACTCCCCAAACGACACTCGCCAATCGATCGACACTCCCCGATCGACAATCCCCGATCGACACTCTACGATCGACACTCCCCGATCGACACTCCCCGATCGACACTCCCCGATCGACAATCCCCGATCGACAATCCCCGATCGACACTTCTCGATCGACAATCCCCGATCGACACTCCCCGATCGACACTCCCCGATCGACAATCCCCGATCGACACTCCCCGATCGACACTCCCCGATCGACAATCCCCGATCGACACTCCCCGATCGACACTCACCGATTGATCGACATTCTCCGAATGACACTCCCCGATCGATCGACACTCCCCGATCGACAATCCTGATCGACACTCCCCGATCGACAATCCCCGATCGACACTCCCCGATCGACACTCCCCGATCGACACTCTCCGATCGACACTCCCCGATCAACAATCCCCGATCGACACTCCCCGATCGACACTCTCCGATCGACACTCCCCGATCGACAATCCCCGATCGACACTCTCCGATCGACACTCCCCGATCGACAATCCCTGATCGACAATCCCCGATCGACACTCCCCGATCGACAATCCACGATCGACACTCCCCGATCGACACTCCCCGATCGATCGACACCTGCTGATCGACACTCCCCGATCGACAATCCCCGATCGACACTCCCCGATCGACACTCCCCGATCGACACTACCCGATCGACAATCCCCGATCGACACTCCACGATCGATCGACACTCCCTGATCGACACTCCCCGATGGACAGTCTCCGATCGACACTCTCTGATCGACAATCCCCGATCGACACTCTCCGATCGACACTCCCCGATCGACACTCCCCGATCGACACTCCCCGATCGACAATCCCCGATCGACACTCTCCGATCGACACTCCCCGATCGACAATCCCCGATCGACACTCCCCGATCGATCGACACTCCCTGATCGACACTCCCCGATTGACAGTCTCTGATCGACACTCCCCGATTGAACAACATTGACCTATCGATCGACATTCTCCCATCGATCGACACTCCACGATCGACTTCCCCGATCAACACTCCCCTAGCGATCGCCACTCACCGATCGCCACTCCCCGATCGTCACTCCCCGATCGATCGACACTCCCCAATCGCAACTCCCCGATCGATCGACACTCCCCGATCGACACTTCCCAATCGCAACTCCCCGATCGATCGACACTCCCTGATCGATCGACACTTCCCGATCAACACTCCCCGATCGACAATCCCCAATCGACACTCCCCGATCGACACTCCCCGATCGACAATCCCCAATCGACACTCCCCGATCGACACTCCCCGATCGACAATCCCCGTTCGACACTCCCCGATCGACACTTCCCGATCGATCGCCATTCCCCGATCGACAATCCCCGATCGACACTCCCCGATCGACAATCCCCGATCGACACTCCCCGATCGACACTCCCCGATCGACACTCCCCGATCGACACTCCCCGATCAATGAACATTCCCCAATCAACACTCCCTGATCGACAATCCCCGATCAATCAACACTCCCCGATCGACACTCTCCGATCGACACACCCCGATCATTCGACACTACCCGATCATTCGACTCTCCCCGATCGACTCTCCCCGATCGACACTCATCGATTGATCAGCATTCTCCGATCGACACTCCACGATTGACACTGCCCGATCAATCGACACTCCCCGATCGACACTCGCCAATCGATCGACACTCCCCGATCGACACTCCCCGATCGACAATCCCCGATCGACACTTCTCGATCGACACTCCCCGATCGACACTCCCCGATCGACACTCCCCGATCGACAATCCCCGATCGACACTCCCGGATCGACACTCCCCGATCGACAATCCCCGATCGACACTCCCGGATCGACACTCCCCGATCGACACTCCCCGATCGACACTCACCGATTGATCGACATTCTCCGAATGACACTCCCCGATCGATCGACACTCCCCGATCGACACTCCCCGATCGACAATCCCCGATCGACACTCCCCGATCGACAATCCCCGATCGACACTCCCCGATCGACACTCTCCGATCGACACTCCCCGATCGACAATCCCCGATCGACACTCCCCGATCGACACTCCCCAATCGACACTCTCCGATCGACACTCCCCGATCGACACTCTCCGATCGACACTCCCCGATCGATCGACACTCCCCGATCGACACTCCCCGATCGACAATCCCCGATCGACACTCCCCGATCGACACTCCCCGATCGACACTCCCCGATCGACACTCCCCGATCGACACTTCTCGATCGACACTCCCCGATCGACACTCCCCGATCGACAATCCCCGATCGACACTCCCCGATCGACACTCCCCGATCGACACTCCCCGATCGACACTTCTCGATCGACACTCCCCAATCGACACTTCTCGATCGACACTCCCCGATCGACACTTCTCGATCGACACTCCCCGATCGACACTCCCCGATCGACACTCCCCGATCGACACTCCCCGATCGACAATCCCCGATCGACACTCCCCGATCGACACTCCCCGATCGACACTCCCCGATCGACAATCCCCGATCGACACTTCTCGATCGACACTCCCCGATCGACACTTCTCGATCGACACTCCCCGATCGACAATCCCCGATCGACACTCCCCGATCGACACTCCCCGATCGACACTCCCCGATCGACACTCCCCGATCGACACTCCCCGATGGACACTCCCCGATCGACACTCCCCGATCGACACTCCCCGATCGACACTCCCCGATCGACACTCCCCGATCGACACTCCCCGATCGACACTCCCCGATCGACACTCCCCGATCGACACTCCCCGATCGACACTCTCCGATCGACACTCTCCGATCGACACTCCCCGATCGACATTCCCCGATCGAAACTCGCCAATCGATCGACACTCCCCGATCGACACTCCCCGATCGACACTTCCCGATCGACACTCCCCGATCGACACTCCCCGATCGACACTCCCCGATCGACACTCCCCAATCGACACTCCCCGATCGACACTCCCCGATCAACACTCGCCGATTGATCGACACTCCCCGATCGACACTCCCCGATCAACACTCGCCGATTGATCGACACTCCCCGATCGACACTCCCCGATCGACACTCCCCGATCGACACTCCCCGATCGACACTCCCCGATCGACACTCCCCGATCGACACTCCCCGATTGACACTTCCCAATTGACACTCCCCGATCGACACTCACCGATCGACACTCTCCGATCGACACTCCCCGATCGATCGAGACTCCCCATGCGACACTCCACGATCGACCCTCTCCGATCGACACTCCTCAATCGACACTCCCCGATTGATCGAAACTCCCCGATTGACACTCACCGATCGACACTCCCCGATCGACAATCCCCGATCGACACTCCCCGATCGACACTCACCGATCGACACTCCCCGATCGACACTCCCCGATCGACACTTCCCGATCGACACTCCCCGATCGACACTCCCCGATCGACACTCTCCGATCGATACTCCCCGATTGAACAACATTCCCCGATCGATCGACATTCTCCCATCGATCGACACTCCACGATCGACTTTCCCCGATCAACACTCCCCTAGCGATCGCCACTCCCCGATCATCACTCCCCGATCGATCGACACTCCCCGATCGACACTTCCCGATCGACACTCCCTGATCGATCGACACTTCCCGATCAACACTCCCCGATCGACAATCCCCAATCGACACTCCCCGATCGACACTCCCCGATCGACAATCCCCGATCGACACTCCCTGATCGATCGACACTTCCCGATCGATCGACACTCCCCGATCGACACTTCCCGATCGACACTCCCTGATCGATCGACACTTCCCGATCAACACTCCCCGATCGACAATCCCCAATCGACAATCCCCGATCGACACTCCCCGATCGACAATCCCCGATCAACACTCGCTGATCGATCGACACTCCCCGATCGAGACTCCCCGATCGACATTCCCCGATCGATCGACAATCCCCGATTGACACTCCCCGATTGATCGCCATTCCCCGATCGACACTCCCCGATCGACACTCCCCGATCGATCGACACTCCCCGATCGACAATCCCCAATCGACACTCCCCGATCGACAATCCCCGTTCGACACTCCCCGATCGACACTTCCCGATCGATCGCCAAACCCCGATCGACAAACCCCGATCGACAATCCCCGATCAACACTCGCTGATCGATCGACACTCCCCGATCGAGACTCCCCGATCGACATTCCCCGATCGATCGACACTCCCTGATCGACACTCCCCGATTGATCGCCAATCCCCGATCGACACTCCCCGATCGACACTCCCCGATCGATCGACACTCCCTGATCGACACTCCCCGATTGATCGCCATTCCCCGATCGACACTCCCCGATCGATCGACACTCCCTGATCGACACTCCCCGATTGATCGCCATTCCCCGATCGACACTCCCCGATCGACACTCCCCGATCGACATTCCGCGACCGATCGACAATCCCCGATCGACACTCCCCGATCGACACTCCCCGATCGACACTCGCCGATCGACACTCCCCGATCGACACTCCCCGATCGACACTCCCCGATCGATCGACACTCCCCGATCGACACTCCCCGATCGATCGACACTCCCTGATCGACCCTCCCCAATCGACATTCCCCGATCGACAATCCCTGATCGACACTCCCCAATCGACACTCTCCGATCGACACTCCCGGATTGAACGACACTCCCCGATCGATTGAGATTCTCCCATCGATCGACACTCCACGATCGACTTTCCCCGATCAACACTCCCCTAGCGATTGCCACTCCCCGATCATCACTCCCCGATTGATCGCCACTCCCCGATCATCACTCCGCGATCGATTGACACTCTCCGATCGACACTCCCGATCGACACTCCCCGATCGACACTCCCGATCGACACTCCCCAATCGATTGACACTCCCCGATCAACACTCCCCGATCGACACTCCCCGATCGACACTCCCCGATCAATCAACATTCCCCAATCAACACTCCCTGATCGACAATCCCCGATCAATCAACACTCCCCGATCGACACTCTCCGATCGACACTCCCCAATCATTCGACACTCCCCGATCATTCGACTCTCCCCGATCGACTCTCCCCGATCGACACTCATCGATTGATCAGCATTCTCCGATCGACACTCCACGATTGACACTGCCCGATCAATCGACACTCCCCGATCGACACTCACCAATCGATCGACACTCCCCGATCGACAATCCCCGATCGACACTCTACGATCGACACTCCCCGATCGACACTCCCCGATCGACACTCCCCGATCGACAATCCCCGATCGACACTCCCCGATCGACAATCCCCGATCGACACTTCTCGATCGACACTCCCCGATCGACACTCCCCGATCGACACTCCCCGATCGACAATCCCCGATCGACACTCCTCGATCGACACTCCCCGATCGATCGACACTCCCCGATCGACACTTCCCGATCGACACTCCCTGATCGACACTCCCCGATTGACAGTCTCAGATCGACACTCCCCGATTGAACAACATTCCCCTATCGATCGACATTCTCCCATCGATCGCCACTCACCGATCGCCACTCCCCGATCATCACTCCCTGATCGATCGCCACTCCCCAATCGCAAATCCCCGATCGATCGACACTCCCCGATCGACACTTCCCGATCAACACTCCCCGATCGACAATCCCCAATCGACACTCCCCGATCGACACTCCCCGATCGACAATCCCCGTTCGACACTCCCCGATCGACACTCCCCGATCGACAATCCCCAATCGACACTCCCCGATCGACAATCCCCGTTTGACACTCCCCGATCGACACTTCCCGATCGATCGCCATTCCCCGATCGACAATCCCCGATCGACACTCCCCGATCGACAATCCCCGATCAACACTCCCCGATCGACACTCCCCGATCGACATTCCCCAATCAACACTCCCCGATCGACATTCCCCGATCGATCGCCATTCCCCGATCGACACTCCCCGATCGATCAACACTCCCCGATCGACACTCCCCGATTGATCGCCATTCCCCGATCGACACTCCCCGATCGACACTCCCCGATCAACACTCCCCGATCGACACTCCCCGATCGACACTCCCCAATCAACACTCCCCGATCGACACTCCCCGATTGATCGCCATTCCCCGATCGACACTCTCCGATCGACACTCCCCGATCGACACTCCCCGATCGACAATCCCCGATCGACACTCCCGGATCGACACTCCCCGATCGACACTCCCCGATCGACACTCACCGATTGATCGACATTCTCCGAATGACACTCCCCGATCGATCGACACTCCCCGATCGACACTCCCCGATCGACAATCCCCGATCGACACTCCCCGATCGACAATCCCCGATCGACACTCCCCGATCGACACTCTCCGATCGACACTCCCCGATCGACAATCCCCGATCGACACTCCCCGATCGACACTCCCCAATCGACACTCTCCGATCGACACTCCCCGATCGACACTCTCCGATCGACACTCCCCGATCGATCGACACTCCCCGATTGACACTCCCCGATCGACAATCCCCGATCGACACTCCCCGATCGACACTCCCCGATCGACACTCCCCGATCGACACTCCCCGATCGACACTTCTCGATCGACACTCCCCGATCGACACTCCCCGATCGACAATCCCCGATCGACACTCCCCGATCGACACTCCCCGATCGACACTCCCCGATCGACACTTCTCGATCGACACTCCCCAATCGACACTTCTCGATCGACACTCCCCGATCGACACTTCTCGATCGACACTCCCCGATCGACACTTCTCGATCGACACTCCCCGATCGACACTCCCCGATCGACACTGCCCGATCGACACTCCCCGATCGACAATCCCCGATCGACACTCCCCGATCGACACTCCCCGATCGACAATCCCCGATCGACACTCCCCGATCGACACTCCCCGATCGACACTCCCCGATCGACACTCCCCGATCGACACTCCCCGATGGACACTCCCCGATCGACACTCCCCGATCGACACTCCCCGATCGACACTCCCCGATCGACACTCCCCGATCGACACTCCCCGATCGACACTCCCCGATCGACACTCCCCGATCGACACTCCCCGATCGACACTCCCCGATCGACACTCCCCGATCGACACTCTCCGATCGACACTCTCCGATCGACACTCCCCGATCGACACTCACCGATCGACACTCCCCGATCGACACTCCCCGATCGACACTCCCCGATCGACACTCCCCGATCGACACTCCCCGATCGACACTCCCCGATCGAAACTCGCCAATCGATCGACACTCCCCGATCGACACTTCCCGATCGACACTCCCCGATCGACACTCCCCGATCGACACTCCCCGATCGACAATCCCCGATCGACACTCCCCAATCGACACTCCCCGATCGACACTCCCCGATCAACACTCGCCGATTGATCGACACTCCCCGATCGACACTCCCCGATCAACACTCGCCGATTGATCGACACTCTCCGATCGACACTCCCCGATCGACACTCGCCGATTGACACTTCCCGATCGACACTCCCCGATCGACACTCCCCGATCGACACTCCCCGATCGACACTCCCCGATCGACACTCTCCGATCGATACTCCCCGATTGAACAACATTCCCCGATCGATCGACATTCTCCCATCGATCGACACTCCACGATCGACTTTCCCCGATCAACACTCCCCTAGCGATCGCCACTCCCTGATCATCACTCCCCGATCGATCGCCACTCCCCGATCGATCGACACTCCCCGATCGACACTTCCCGATCGACACTCCCTGATCGATCGACACTTCCCGATCAACACTCCCCGATCGACAATCCCCAATCGACACTCCCCGATCGACACTCCCCGATCGACAATCCCCGATCGACACTCCCTGATCGATCGACACTTCCCGATCAACACTCCCCGATCGACAATCCCCAATCGACAATCCCCGATCGACACTCCCCGATCGACAATCCCCGATCAACACTCGCTGATCGATCGACACTCCCCGATCGAGACTCCCCGATCAACACTCCCCAAGCGATTGCCACTCCCCGATCATCACTCCCCGATCGATCGCCACTCCCCGATCATCACTCCCCGATCGATTGACACTCCCCGATCGACAATCCCCGATCAACACTCCCCGATCGACACTCCCCGATCGACACTCCCCGATCGACACTCCCCGATAGATCGACACTCCCCGATAGATCGACACTCTCCGATCGACACTCCCGGATTGAACGACACTCCCCGATAGATTGGGATTCTCCCATCGATCGACACTCCACGATCGACTTTCCCCGATCAACACTCCCCAAGCGATTGCCACTCCCCGATCATCACTCCCCGATCGATCGCCACTCCACGATCATCACTCCCCGATCGATTGACACTCCCCGATCGACACTCCCGATCGACACTCCCCGATCGATTGACACTCCCCGATCAACACTCCCCGATCGACACTCCCCGATCGACACTCCCCGATCAATCAACATTCCCCAATCAACACTCCCTGATCGACAATCCCCGATCAATCAACACTCCCCGATCGACACTCCCCGATCGACACTCTGCGATCGACACTCCCCGATCATTCGACACTCCCCGATCATTCGACTTTCCCCGATCGACTCTCCCCGATCGACACTCATCGATTGATCAGCATTCTCCGATCGACACTCCACGATTGACACTGCCCGATCAATCGACACTCCCCGATCGACACTCGCCAATCGATCAACACTCCCCGATCAACAATCCCCGATCGACACTCCCCGATCGACAATCCCCGATCGACACTCCCCGATCGACAATCCCCGATCGACACTCTACGATCGACACTCCCCGATCGACACGCCCCGATCGACACTCCCCGATCGACACTCCCCGATCGACACTCCCCGATCGACACTCTCCGATCGACACTCCCCGATCGACACTCCCCGATCGACACTCCCCGATCGACACTCCCCGATCGACACTCCCCGATCGACACTCCCCGATCGACAATCCCCGATCGACACTCCCCGATCGACACTCCCCGATCGACAATCCCCGATCGACACTTCTCGATCGACACTCCCCGATCGACACTCCCCGATCGACACTCCCCGATCGACACTCCCCGATCGACAATCCCCGATCGACACTCCCCGATCGACAATCCCCGATCGACACTCCCCGATCGACACTCCCCGATCGACACTCCCCGATCGACAATCCCCGATCAACACTCCCCGATCGACACTCCCCGATCGACATTCCCCAATCAACACTCCCCGATCGACATTCCCCGATCGATCGCCATTCCCCGATCGACACTCCCCGATCGATCAACACTCCCCGATCGACACTCCCCGATTGATCGCCATTCCCCGATCGACACTCCCCGATCGACACTCCCCGATCGACACTCCCCGATCGACACTCCCCGATCGACTCTCCCCGATCGACACTCCCCGATCGACATTCCGCGACCGATCGACAATCCCCGATCGACACTCCCCGATCGATCGCCATTCCCCGATCGACACTCCCCGATCGACACTCCCCGATCGACATTCCGCGACCGATCGACACTCCCCGATCGACACTCCCCGATCGACAATCCCCAATCGACACTCCCCGATCGACACTCCCCGATCGACAATCCCCGATCGACACTCCCTGATCGATCGACACTTCCCGATCAACACTCCCCGATCGACAATCCCCAATCGACAATCCCCGATCGACACTCCCCGATCGACAATCCCCGATCAACACTCGCTGATCGATCGACACTCCCCGATCGAGACTCCCCGATCGACATTCCCCAATCGATCGACAATCCCCGATTGACACTCCCCGATTGATCGCCATTCCCCGATCGACACTCCCCGATCGACACTCCCCGATCGATCGACACTCCCCGATCGACAATCCCCAATCGACACTCCCCGATCGACAATCCCCGTTCGACACTCCCCGATCGACACTTCCCAATCGATCGCCAAACCCCGATCGACAAACCCCGATCGACAATCCCCGATCAACACTCGCTGATCGATCGACACTCCCCGATCGAGACTCCCCGATCGACATTCCCCGATCGATCGACACTCCCTGATCGACACTCCCCGATTGATCGCCAATCCCCGATCGACACTCCCCGATCGACACTCCCCGATCGATCGACACTCCCTGATCGACACTCCCCGATTGATCGCCATTCCCCGATCGACACTCCCCGATCGATCGACACTCCCTGATCGACACTCCCCGATTGATCGCCATTCCCCGATCGACACTCCCCGATCGACACTCCCCGATCGACATTCCGCGACCGATCGACAATCCCCGATCGACACTCCCCGATCGACACTCCCCGATCGACACTCGCCGATCGACACTCCCCGATCGACACTCCCCGATCGATCGACACTCCCTGATCGACCCTCCCCAATCGACATTCCCCGATCGACAATCCCTGATCGACACTCCCCAATCGACACTCTCCGATCGACACTCCCGGATTGAACGACACTCCCCGATCGATTGAGATTCTCCCATCGATCGACACTCCACGATCGACTTTCCCCGATCAACACTCCCCTAGCGATTGCCACTCCCCGATCATCACTCCCCGATTGATCGCCACTCCCCGATCATCACTCCGCGATCGATTGACACTCTCCGATCGACACTCCCGATCGACACTCCCCGATCGACACTCCCGATCGACACTCCCCAATCGATTGACACTCCCCGATCAACACTCCCCGATCGACACTCCCCGATCGACACTCCCCGATCAATCAACATTCCCCAATCAACACTCCCTGATCGACAATCCCCGATCAATCAACACTCCCCGATCGACACTCTCCGATCGACACTCCCCAATCATTCGACACTCCCCGATCATTCGACTCTCCCCGATCGACTCTCCCCAATCGACACTCATCGATTGATCAGCATTCTCCGATCGACACTCCACGATTGACACTGCCCGATCAATCGACACTCCCCGATCGACAATCACCAATCGATCGACACTCCCCGATCGACAATCCCCGATCGACACTCTACGATCGACACTCCCCGATCGACACTCCCCGATCGACACTCCCCGATCGACAATCCCCGATCGACACTCCCCGATCGACAATCCCCGATCGACACTTCTCGATCGACACTCCCCGATCGACACTCCCCGATCGACACTCCCCGATCGACAATCCCCGATCGACACTCCTCGATCGACACTCCCCGATCGACAATCCCCGATCGACACTCCCCGATCGACACTCCACGATCGACTTTCCCCGATCAACACTCCCCAAGCGATTGCCACTCCCCGATCATCACTCCCCGATCGATCGCCACTCCCCGATCATCACTCCCCGATCGATTGACACTCCCCGATCGACAATCCCCGATCAACACTCCCCGATCGACACTCCCCGATCGACACTCCCCGATCGACACTCCCCGATAGATCGACACTCCCCGATAGATCGACACTCTCCGATCGACACTCCCGGATTGAACGACACTCCCCGATAGATTGGGATTCTCCCATCGATCGACACTCCACGATCGACTTTCCCCGATCAACACTCCCCAAGCGATTGCCACTCCCCGATCATCACTCCCCGATCGATCGCCACTCCACGATCATCACTCCCCGATCGATTGACACTCCCCGATCGACACTCCCGATCGACACTCCCCGATCGATTGACACTCCCCGATCAACACTCCCCGATCGACACTCCCCGATCGACACTCCCCGATCAATCAACATTCCCCAATCAACACTCCCTGATCGACAATCCCCGATCAATCAACACTCCCCGATCGACACTCCCCGATCGACACTCTGCGATCGACACTCCCCGATCATTCGACACTCCCCGATCATTCGACTTTCCCCGATCGACTCTCCCCGATCGACACTCATCGATTGATCAGCATTCTCCGATCGACACTCCACGATTGACACTGCCCGATCAATCGACACTCCCCGATCGACACTCGCCAATCGATCAACACTCCCCGATCAACAATCCCCGATCGACACTCCCCGATCGACAATCCCCGATCGACACTCCCCGATCGACACTCCCCGATCGACAATCCCCGATCGACACTCTACGATCGACACTCCCCGATCGACACGCCCCGATCGACACTCCCCGATCGACACTCCCCGATCGACACTCCCCGATCGACACTCTCCGATCGACACTCCCCGATCGACAATCCCCGATCGACACTCCCCGATCGACAATCCCCGATCGACACTCTACGATCGACACTCCCCGATCGACACGCCCCGATCGACACTCCCCGATCGACACTCCCCGATCGACACTCCCCGATCGACACTCTCCGATCGACACTCCCCGATCGACACTCCCCGATCGACACTCCCCGATCGACACTCCCCGATCGACACTCCCCGATCGACACTCCCCGATCGACAATCCCCGATCGACACTTCTCGTTCGACACTCCCCGATCGACACTCCCCGATCGACACTCCCCGATCGACACTCCCCGATCGACAATCCCCGATCGACACTCCCCGATCGACAATCCCCGATCGACACTCCCCGATCGACACTCCCCGATCGACACTCCCCGATCGACACTCCCCGATCGACAATCCCCGATCGACACTCCCCAATCGACACTCCCCGATCAACACTCGCCGATTGATCGACACTCTCCGATCGACACTCCCCGATCGACACTCCCCGATCGACACTCCCCGATCAACACTCGCCGATTGATCGACACTCTCCGATCGACACTCCCCGATCGACACTCTCCGATCGACACTCTCCGATCGACACTCCCCGATCGACACTCGCCGATTGACACTTCCCGATCGACACTCCCCGATCGACACTCCCCGATCGACACTCTCCAATCGATACTCCCCGATTGAACAACATTCCCCGATCGATCGACATTCTCCCATCGATCGCCATTCCCCGATCGACACTCCCCGATCGACACTCCCCGATCGACATTCCGCGACCGATCGACACTCCCCGATCGACACTCCCCGATCGACACTCCCCGATAGACACTCCCGGATTGAACGACACTCCCCGATAGATTGGGATTCTCCCATCGATCGACACTCCACGATCGACTTTCCCCGATCAACACTCCCCAAGCGATTGCCACTCCCCGATCATCACTCCCCGATCGATCGCCACTCCCCGATCATCACTCCCCGATCGATTGACACTCCCCGATCGACAATCCCCGATCAACACTCCCCGATCGACACTCCCCGATCGACACTCCCCGATCGACACTCCCCGATAGATCGACACTCCCCGATAGATCGACACTCTCCGATCGACACTCCCGGATTGAACGACACTCCCCGATAGATTGGGATTCTCCCATCGATCGACACTCCACGATCGACTTTCCCCGATCAACACTCCCCAAGCGATTGCCACTCCCCGATCATCACTCCCCGATCGATCGCCACTCCACGATCATCACTCCCCGATCGATTGACACTCCCCGATCGACACTCCCGATCGACACTCCCCGATCGATTGACACTCCCCGATCAACACTCCCCGATCGACACTCCCCGATCGACACTCCCCGATCAATCAACATTCCCCAATCAACACTCCCTGATCGACAATCCCCGATCAATCAACACTCCCCGATCGACACTCCCCGATCGACACTCTGCGATCGACACTCCCCGATCATTCGACACTCCCCGATCATTCGACTTTCCCCGATCGACTCTCCCCGATCGACACTCATCGATTGATCAGCATTCTCCGATCGACACTCCACGATTGACACTGCCCGATCAATCGACACTCCCCGATCGACACTCGCCAATCGATCAACACTCCCCGATCAACAATCCCCGATCGACACTCCCCGATCGACAATCCCCGATCGACACTCCCCGATCGACAATCCCCGATCGACACTCTACGATCGACACTCCCCGATCGACACGCCCCGATCGACACTCCCCGATCGACACTCCCCGATCGACACTCCCCGATCGACACTCTCCGATCGACACTCCCCGATCGACACTCCCCGATCGACACTCCCCGATCGACACTCCCCGATCGACACTCCCCGATCGACACTTCTCGATCGACACTCCCCGATCGACACTCCCCGATCGACACTCCCCGATCGACAATCCCCGATCGACACTCCTCGATCGACACTCCCGATCGATCGACACTCCCCGATCGACACTCCCCGATCGACACTCCCCGATCGACAATCCCCGATCGACACTCCCCGATCGACACTCCCCGATCGACACTCCCTGATCGACACTCTCCGATCGACACTCCCCGATCGACACTCCCCGATCGACCCTCCCCGAACGACCCTCCCCGATCGACACTCCCCGATCGACACTCCCTGATCGACACTCCCCGATCGACACTCCCCGATCGACACTCCCCGATCGACAATCCACGATCGACACTCCCCGATCGACACTCCCCGATCGACAGTCTCCGATCGACACTCCCCGATTGAGCAACATTCCCCTATCGATCGACAGTCTCCCATCGATCGACACTCCACGATCGACTTTCCCCGATCAACACTCCCCTAGCGATCGCCACTCCCCGATCGTCACTCCCCGATCGATCGCCACTCCCCAATCGCAACACCCCGATCGATCGACACTCCCCGATCGACACTCCCTGATCGACCCTCCCCGATCGACACTCCCTGTTCAACACTCCCCGATCGACACTCCCCGATCGACACTCCCCAATCGACACTCCCCGATCGACACTCCCCGATCGACACTTCCCGATCGACACTCCCCGATCGACACTCCCCGATCGACAGTCCCCGATCGACACTTCCCGACCAATCGACACTCCCCGATCGACACTCCCTGATCGACACTTCCTGACCAATCGACACTCCCCGATCGACATTCTCCCATCGATCGACACTCCACGATCGACTTTCCCCGATCAACACTCCCCTAGCGATCGCCACTCACCGATCGCCACTCCCCGATCATCACTCTCCGATCGATCGCCACTCCCCAATCGCAACACCCCGATCGATCGACACTCCCCGATCGACACTCTCCGATCGACACTCCCCGATCATTCGACACTCCCCGATCATTCGACTCTCCCCGATCGACACTCCCTGATCGACCCTCCCCGATCGACACTCCCCGATCGACACTCCCCGATTAACAGTCTCCAATCGACACTCCCCGATTGATCGACACTCCCCGATCGACACTCCCCGATTGACAGTCTCCGATCGACACTCCCCGATTGATCGCCACTCACTGATCGCCACTCCCCGATCGTCACTCCCCGATCGATCGCCACTCCCCAATTCCAACTCCCCGATCGATCGACACTCCCCGATCGACACTCTCCGATCGACAGTCCCCGATCATTCGACACTCCCCGATCATTCGACTCTCCCCGATCGACTCTCCCCGATCGATACTCATCGATTGATCAGCATTCTCCGATCGACACTCCACGATTGACACTGCCCGATCAATCGACACTCCCCGATCGACACTCGCCAATCGATCGACACTCCCCGATCGACACTCCCCGATCGACACTCCCCGATCGACACTCCCCGATCGACAATCCCCGATCGACACTCCCCGATCGACACTCCCCGATCGACACTCCCCGATCGACACTCCCCGATCGACACTCTCAGATCGACAATCCCCGATCGACACTCCCCGATCGACACTCCTCGATCGACACTCCCCGATCGACACTCCCCGATCGACACTCTCCGATCGACACTCCCCGATCGACAATCCCCGATCGACACTCCCCGATCGACACTCCCCGATCGACACTCCCTGATCGACACTCTCCGATCGACACTCCCCGATCGACACTCCCCGATCGACCCTCCCCGATCGACACTCCCCGATCGACACTCCCCGATCGACACTCCCCGATCGACAGTCTCCGATCGACACTCCCCGATCGACCCTCCCCGATCGACCCTCCCCGATCGACACTCCCCGATCGACACTCCCTGATCGACACTCCCCGATCGACACTCCCCGATTGAACGACACTCCCCTATCGATCGACAGTCTCCCATCGATCGACACTCCACGATCGACTTTCCCCGATCAACACTCCCCTAGCGATCGCCACTCACCGATCGCCACTCCCCGATCGTCACTCCCCGATCGATCGCCACTCCCCAATCGCAACACCCCGATCGATCGACACTCCCCGATCGACACTCTCCGATCGACACTCCCCGATCATTCGACACTCCCCGATCATTCGACTCTCCCCGATCGACACTCCCTGATCGACCCTCCCCGATCGACACTCCCTGTTCAACACTCCCCGATCGACACTCCCCCCGATCGACAGTCCCCGATCGACACTTCCCGACCAATCGACACTCCCCGATCGACACTCCCTGATCGACACTTCCTGACCAATCGACACTCCCCGATCGACACTTCCTGACCAATCGACACTCCCCGATCGACACTCGCCGATTGATCGACCCTCCCCGATCGACACTCTCCGATCGACACTCCCCGATTGAACAACATTCCCCGATCGATCGACATTCTCCCATCGATCGACACTCCACGATCGACTTTCCCCGATCAACACTCCCCTAGCGATCGCCACTCACCGATCGCCACTCCCCGATCATCCCTCCCCGATCGATCGCCACTCCCCAATCGCAACACCCCGATCGATCGACACTCCCCGATCGACACTCCCCGATCATTCGACACTCCCCGATCATTCGACTCTCCCCGATCGACACTCCCTGATCGACACTCTCCGATCGACACTCCCCGATCATTCGACAGTCCCCGATTGATCGACACTCCCCGATCGACACTCCCCGATTGACAGTCTCCGATCGACACTCCCCGATTGATCGCCACTCACCGATCGCCACTCCCCAATCGCAACTCCCCGATCGATCGACACTCCCCGATCGACACTCTCCGATCGACACTCCCCGATCATTCGACACTCCCCGATCATTCGACTCTCCCCGATCGACTCTCCCCGATCAATACTCATCGATTGATCAGCATTCTCCGATCGACACTCCACGATTGACACTGCCCGATCAATCGACACTCCTCGATCGACACTCCCTGATCGACAATCCCCGATCGACAATCCCCGATCGACACTCTCCGATCGACACTCCCCGATCAAGCGACACTCCCCGATCGACACTCCCTGATCGACAATCCCCGATCGACAATCCCCGATCGACACTCTCCGATCGACACTCCCCGATCGACACTCCCCGATCAATACTCATCGATTGATCAGCATTCTCCGATCGACACTCCACGATTGACACTGCCCGATCAATCGACACTCCCCGATCGACACTCCCTGATCGACAATCCCCGATCGACAATCCCCGATCGACACTCTCCGATCGACACTCCCCGATCAAGCGACACTCCCCGATCGACACTCCCTGATCGACAATCCCCGATCGACAATCCCCGATCGACACTCTCCGATCGACACTCCCCGATCGACACTCCCCGATCGACACTCCCCGATCGACACTCCCCGATCGACACTCTCCAATCGACACTCCCCGATCGACAATCCCCGATCGATCGCCATTCCCCGATCGACACTCCCCGATCGACACTCGCCGATCGATCGCCATTCCCCGATCGACACTCCCCGATCGACACTCCCCGATCGATACTCCCCGATCGACACTCCCCGATCGACACTCGCCGATCGATCGACACTCCCCGATCGACACTCCCCAATCGACACTCTCCGATCGACACTCTCCGATCGACACTCTCCGATCGACACTCCCCGATCGACACTCCCCGATCGACACTCTCCGATCGACAGTCCCCGATCATTCGACACTCCCCGATCATTCGACTCTCCCCGATCGACTCTCCCCGATCGATACTCATCGATTGATCAGCATTCTCCGATCGACACTCCACAATTGACACTGCCCGATCAATCGACACTCCCCGATCGACACTCGCCAATCGATCGACACTCCCCGATCGACACTCCCCGATCGACACTCCCCGATCGACACTCCCCGATCGACAATCCCCGATCGACACTCCCCGATCGACACTCCCCGATCGACACTCCCCGATCGACACTCCCCGATCGACACTCCCCGATCGACACTCTCAGATCGACAATCCCCGATCGACACTCCCCAATCGACACTCCTCGATCGACACTCCCCGATCGACACTCCCCGATCGACACTCTCCGATCGACACTCCCCGATCGACAATCCCCGATCGACACTCCACGATCGACACTCCCCGATCGACACTCCCTGATCGACAAACTCCGATCGACACTCCCCGATCGACACTCCCCGATCGACCCTCCCCGATCGACCCTCCCCGATCGACACTCCCCGATCGACACTCCATGATCGACACTCCCCGATCGACACTCCCCGATCGACACTCCCCGATCGACACTCCCCGATCGACACTCCCCGATCGACACTCCCCGATCGACAGTCTCCGATCGACACTCCCCGATCGACCCTCCCCGATCGACCCTCCCCGATCGACACTCCCCGATCGACACTCCCTGATCGACACTCCCCGATCGACACTCCCCGATTGAACGACACTCCCCTATCGATCGACAGTCTCCCATCGATCGACACTCCACGATCGACTTTCCCCGATCAACACTCCCCTAGCGATCGCCACTCACCGATCGCCACTCCCCGATCGTCACTCCCCGATCGATCGCCACTCCCCAATCGCAACACCCCGATCGATCGACACTCCCCGATCGACACTCTCCGATCGACACTCCCCGATCATTCGACACTCCCCGATCATTCGACTCTCCCCGATCGACACTCCCTGATCGACCCTCCCCGATCGACACTCCCTGTTCAACACTCCCCGATCGACACTCCCCGATCGACAGTCCCCGATCGACACTTCCCGACCAATCGACACTCCCCGATCGACAGTCCCCGATCGACACTTCCCGACCAATCGACACTCCCTGATCGACACTTCCTGACCAATCGACACTCCCCGATCGACACTTCCTGACCAATCGACACTCCCCGATCGACACTCGCCGATTGATCGACCCTCCCCGATCGACACTCTCCGATCGACACTCCCCGATTGAACAACATTCCCCGATCGATCGACATTCTCCCATCGATCGACACTCCACGATCGACTTTCCCCGATCAACACTCCCCTAGCGATCGCCACTCACCGATCGCCACTCCCCGATCATCCCTCCCCGATCGATCGCCACTCCCCAATCGCAACACCCCGATCGATCGACACTCCCCGATCGACACTCCCCGATCATTCGACACTCCCCGATCATTCGACTCTCCCCGATCGACACTCCCTGATCGACACTCTCCGATCGACACTCCCCGATCATTCGACAGTCCCCGATTGATCGACACTCCCCGATCGACACTCCCCGATTGACAGTCTCCGATCGACACTCCCCGATTGATCGCCACTCACCGATCGCCACTCCCCAATCGCAACTCCCCGATCGATCGACACTCCCCGATCGACACTCTCCGATCGACACTCCCCGATCATTCGACACTCCCCGATCATTCGACTCTCCCCGATCGACTCTCCCCGATCAATACTCATCGATTGATCAGCATTCTCCGATCGACACTCCACGATTGACACTGCCCGATCAATCGACACTCCCCGATCGACACTCGCTGATCGACAATCCCCGATCGACAATCCCCGATCGACACTCTCCGATCGACACTCCCCGATCAAGCGACACTCCCCGATCGACACTCCCTGATCGACAATCCCCGATCGACAATCCCCGATCGACACTCTCCGATCGACACTCCCCGATCGACACTCTCCGATCGACACTCCCCGATCGACACTCCCCGATCGACACTCTCCGATCGACACTCCCCGATCGACAATCCCCGATCGATCGCCATTCCCCGATCGACACTCCCCGAACGACACTCGCCGATCGATCGCCATTCCCCGATCGACACTCCCCGATCGATACTCCCCGATCGACACTCCCCGATCGACACTCGCCGATCGATCGACACTCCCTGATCGACACTCCCCAATCGACACTCTCCGATCGACACTCCCCGATCGACACTCCCCGATCGACACTCCCTGATCGACACTCTCCGATCGACACTCCCCGATCGACACTCCACGATCGACTTTCCCCGATCAACACTCCCCTAGCGATTGCCACTCCCCGATCATCACTCCCCGATTGATCGCCACTCCCCGATCATCACTCCCCGATCGATTGACACTCCCCGATCGACACTCCCGATCGACACTCCCCAATCGATTGACACTCCCCGATCGACACTCCCCGATCGACACTCCCCGATCGACACTCCCCGATCAATCAACATTCCCCAATCAACACTCCCTGATCGACAATTCCCGATCAATCAACACTCCCCGATCGACACTCTCCGATCGACACTCCCCGATCATTCGACACTCCCCGATCATTCGACTCTCCCCGATCGACTCTCCCCGATCGACACTCATCGATTGATCAGCATTCTCCGATCGACACTCCACGATTGACACTGCCCGATCAATCGACACTCCCCGATCGACACTCGCCAATCGATCGACACTCCCCGATCGACAATCCCCGATCGACACTCCCCGATCGACACTCGCCGATCGACACTCGCCGATCGATCGCCATTCCCCGATCGACACTCCCCGATCGATCGCCATTCCCCGATCGACACTCCCCGATCGACACTCCCCGATCATTACTCCCTGATCAACCCTCCCCAATCGACACTCTCCGATCGACACTCCCGGATTGAACGACACTCCCCGATCGATTGAGATTCTCCCATCGATCGACACTCCACGATCGACTTTCCCCGATCAACACTCCCCGAGCGATTGCCACTCCCCGATCATCACTCCCCGATTGATCGCCACTCCCCGATCATCACTCCCCGATCGATTGACACTCCCCGATCGACACTCCCGATCGACACTCCCCAATCGATTGACACTCCCCAATCAACACTCCCCGATCGATACTCCCCGATCGACACTCCCCGATCAATCAACATTCCCCAATCAACACTCCCTGATCGACAATCGCCGATCAATCAACACTCCCCGATCGACACTCCCCGATCGACACTCCCCGATCATTCGACACTCCCCGATCATTCGACTCTCCCCGATTGACAATCCCCGATCAATCAACACTCCCCGATCGACACTCCCCGATCGACACTCTGCGATCGACACTCCCCGATCATTCGACACTCCCCGATCATTCGACTCTCCCCGATCGACTCTCCCCGATCGACACTCATCGATTAATCAGCATTCTCCGATCGACAGTCCACGATTGACACTGCCCGATCAATCGACACTCCCCGATCGACAATCCCCGATCGACACTCCCCGATCGACAATCCCCGATCGACACTTCTCGATCGACACTCCCCGATCGACACTCCCCGATCGACACTCTCCGATCGACTCTCCCCGATCGACCCTCATCGATTGATCAGCATTCTCCGATCGACACTCCACAATTGACACTGCCCGATCAATCGACACTCCCCGATCGACACTCGCCAATCGATCGACACTCCCCGATCGACAATCCCCGATCGACAATCCCCGATCGACACTCTCCGATCGACACTCTCCGATCGACACTCCCCGATCGACACTCTCCGATCGACACTCTCCGATCGACACTCTCCGATCGACACTCTCCGATCGACACTCCCCGATCGACACTCTCCGATCGACACTCCCCGATCGACACTCCCCGATCGACACTCCCCGATCGACAATCCCCGATCGACACTCCCCGATCGACACTCCCCGATCGACACTACCCGATCGACAATCTCCGATCGACAATCCCCGATCGACAATCCCCGATCGACACTCTCCGATCGACACTCTCCGATCGACACTCCCCGATCGACAATCCCCGATCGACAATCCCCGATCGACAATCCCCGATCGACACTCTCCGATCGACACTCTCCGATCGACACTCCCCGATCGACAATCCCCGATCGACACTCCCCGATCGACACTCCCCGATCGACAATCCCCGATCGACACTTCCCAACCAATCGACACTCTCCGATCGACACTCCCCAATCGACACTCCCCGATCAACACTCGCTGATTGATCGACACTCCCCGATCGACAATCCCCGATCGACACTCCCCGATCGACAATCCCCGATCGACACTCCCTGATCGACCCTCCCCGATCGACACTCCCTGATCGACACTCCCCGATTGAACAACATTCCCCTATCGATCGACATGCTCCCATCGATCGACACCCCCCGATCGACACTCCCCGATCGACCCTCCCCGATCGCCACTCCCCGATCGTCACTCCCCGATCGATCGCCACTCCCCAATCGCAACACCCCGATCATTCGACACTCCCCGATCATTCGACTCTCCCCGATCGACACTCCCCGATCGACACTCCCCGATCGACACTCCCCGATCGACACTCCCCGATCGACACTCCCCGATCGACACTCCCCGATCGACACTCCCCGATCGACAGTCCCCGATCGACACTTCCCGACCAATCGACACTCCCCGATCGACACTCCCTGATCGACACTTCCTGACCAATCGACACTCCCCGATCGACACTCCCCGATCGACACTCCCCGATCGACACTCCCCGATCGACAATCCCCGATCGACAATCCCCGATTGACACTCCCCGATCGAGCAACACTTCCCGATCGACACTCCCCGATCGACACTCCCCGATCGACACTCCCCGATCGACACTCCCCGATTGATCGGCAATCCCCGATCGACACTCATCGATTGATCGGCATTCTTCGATCGACACTCCACGATTGACACTGCCCGATCAATCGACACTCCCCGTTCGACACTCGCCAATCGATCGACAATCCCCGATCGACACTCCCCGATCGACACTCCCCGATCGACACTCCCCGATCGACACTCCCCGATCGACACTCCCCGATCGACAATCCCCGATCGACACTCCCCGATCGACACTCCCCGATCGACAATCCCCGATCGACACTCCCCGATCGACACTCCCCGATCGACACTCCCCGATCGACAATCCCCGATCGACACTCCCCGATCGACACTCCCCGATCGACAATCCCCGATCGACACTCCCCGATCGACACTCCCCGATCGACAATCCCCGATCGACAATCCCCGATCGACACTCCCCGATCGACACTCCCCGATCGACACTCCCCGATCGACACTCCCCGATCGACAATCCCCGATCGACACTCCCCGATTGACACTCCCCGATCGACACTCTCCGATCGACACTCCCCGATCGACACTCCCCGATCGACACTCCCCGATCGACAATCCCCGATCGACACTCCCCGATCGACACTCCCCGATCGACACTCCCCGATCGACACTCCCCGATCGACAATCCCCGATCGACACTCCCCGATCGACACTCCCCGATCGACACTCCCCGATCGACACTCTCCGATCGACACTCCCCGATCGACAATCCCCGATCGACACTTCCCGATCGACACTCCCCGATCGACACTCCCCGATCGACAATCCCCGATCGACACTCCCCGATCGACAATCTCCGATCGACACTCCCCGATCGACACTCCCCGATCGACACTCCCCGATCGACAATCCCCGATCGACACTCCCCAATCGATCGACACTCCCCGATCGACAATCCCCGATCGACACTCCCCGATCGACACTCCCCGATCGACACTCCCCGATCGACACTCCCTGATCGACACTCCCCGATCGACACTCCCAGATCGACACTCCCCGATCGACACTCCCCGATCGACACTCCCCGATCGACACTCCCCGATCGACACTCCCCGATCGACACTCCCCGATCGACACTCCCCGATCGACACTCTCCGATCGACACTCCCCGATCGACACTCCCCGATCGACACTCCCCGATCGACACTCTCCGATCGACAATCCCCGATCGACACTCTCCGATCGACACTCCCCGATCGACACTCCCCGATCGACACTCCCCGATCGACACTCCCCGATCGACACTCCCCGATCGACACTCTCCGATCGACACTCCCCGATCGACACTCCCCGATCGACACTCCCCGATCGACACTCCCCGATTGACATTCCCCGATCGACACACCCCGATCGACACTCCCCGATCGACACTCCCCGATTGACACTCCCAGATCAACACTCCCCGATCGACACTCTCCGATCGACACTCCCCGATCGACACTCCCCGATTGACATTCCCCGATCGACACTCCCAGATCGACACTCCCCGATCGACACTTCCCGATCGACACTCCCAGATCGACACTTCCGACCAATCGACACTCCCCGATCGACACTTCCGACCAATCGACACTCCCCGATTGACACTCTCCGATCGACACTCCCCGATTGACATTCCCCGATCGACACTCCCCGATTGACACTCTCCGATCTACACTCCCCGATTGACACTCTCCGATCGACACTCCCCGATCGACACTCCCCGATTGACACTCCCAGATCGACACTCCCCGATCGACACTCCCCGATTGACATTCCCCGATTGACACTTCCGACCAATCGACACTCCCCGATCGACACTTCCGACCAATCGACACTCCCAGATCGACACTCTCCGATCGACAATCCCCGATCGACACTCCCCGATCGACACTCTCCGATCGGCACTCCCCGATCGACACTCTCCGATCGACACTCCCCGATCGACAATCCCCGATCGACACTCCCCGATCGACACTCCCCGATCGACAATCCCCGATCGACACTCCCCGATCGACACTCCCCGATCGACACTCCCCGATCGACACTCTCCGATCGACACTCTCCAATCGACACTCCCCGATCGACACTCTCCGATCGACACTCCCCGATCGACACTCCCCGATCGACACTCCCCGATCGACATTCCGCGACCGATCGACACTCCCCGATCGACACTCCCCAATCGATCGCCATTCCCCGATCGACACTCCCCGATCGATACTCCCCGATCGATCGCCATTCCCCGATCGACACTCCCCGATCGACACTCCCCGATCGATCGACACTCCCCGATCGGCACTCCCCGATCGATCGCCATTCCCCGATCGACACTCCCCAATCGACACTCCCCAATTGATCGACACTCCCCGATCGGCACTCCCCGATCGATCGCCATTCCCCGATCGACACTCCCCAATCGACACTCCCCAATCGATCGACACTCCCCGATCGACACTCCCCGATCGACACTCCCCAATCGATCGACACTCCCCGATCGACACTCCCCGATCGGCACTCCCCGATCGATCGACACTCACCGATCAACACTCCCCGATCGATCGACACTCTCC
The DNA here is from genome assembly GCF_044704955.1 of Pristiophorus japonicus. Classification (NCBI taxonomy): domain Eukaryota; kingdom Metazoa; phylum Chordata; class Chondrichthyes; family Pristiophoridae; genus Pristiophorus; species Pristiophorus japonicus. The sequence continues at coordinate 10,608,557 of NC_091979.1, forward strand.
GATCGACACTCCACAATCGACACAGACACAGACACATACACTGACGCAGACATAGACACAGGGCCAGACACAGACACAGACACAGATGCAGACACAGACACAGACACAGACACAGACACAGACACAGACACAGACACAGACACAGATATAGACACTGACACAGACACTGACACAGATGCAGACACAGGCCAGACACAGACGCAGACGGTGGCACAGACGCAGATACTGACACAGACGCAGACGCAGACACAGACAAAGACACTGACACTGACACAGACATAGACACAGACGCAAACGCAGACACAGACACATACACAGGGCCGGACACAGACACAGACACAGACACTGATGCAGACACAGACACAGGGCCTGACATAGACAAGACACAGACGCAGACACAGACACATACACAGGGCCGGACACAGACACAGACACAGACACTGACGCAGACATAGACACAGGGCCAGACACAGACACAGACACAGGGGCAGACACAGACACAGACACAGATGCAGCCACAGACACAGACATAGGTGCAGGCACAGACAGAGACACAGACACAGAGCCAGACACAGACACAGACACTGATGCAGATGCAGACACTGACACTGACACTGACACTGACACTGACACTGACACTGACACTGACACTGACGCAGATGCAGACACAGACACAGGGCCAGACGCAGATGCAGACACAGACACAGGGCCAGACACAGACACAGACACAGACACAGATACAGATACAGATACAGACACAGACGCAGACACAGTCGCATACGCAGACACAGACACAGACGCAGACACAGACACAGACACAGATGCAGACACAGACACAGACACAGACACAGACACAGAGACAGACACAGAGACAGACACAGACACAGATGCAGACACAGACACAGATATAGACACTGACATAGACACAGACACTGACACAGATGCAGACACAGGCCAGACACAGACGCAGACGGAGGCACAGACGCAGATACTGACACAGATGCAGACGCAGACGCAGACACAGACAAAGACACAGACACAGACGCAGGCACAGACACAGACACTGACACTGACACAGACATAGACACAGACGCAGACGCAGACACAGACACATACACAGGGCCGGACACAGACACAGACACAGACACTGACGCAGACATAGACACAGGGCCAGACATAGACAAGACGCAGACGCAGACACAGACACATACACAGGGCCGGACACAGACACAGACACAGGCGCAGACACAGACACAGACACAGACACAGATGCAGCCACAGACACAGACGCAGGCACAGACACAGACACAAACACAGGGCCAGACACAGACACAGACACAGACACTGATGCAGATGCAGACACTGACACTGACACTGACACTGACGCAGATGCAGACACAGACACAGGGCCAGGCACAGACACAGACACAGACACAGATACAGATACAGACACAGACACAGACACAGTCGCATACGCAGACACAGACACAGACGCAGACGCAGACACAGACACAGACGTAGACGCAGATGCAGTCGCAGACACAGACACAGACACAGAGACAGACACAGACACTGACACAGACACAGATGCAGACACAGACACAGACACAGACGTAGACGCAGATGCAGTCGCAGATACTGACACAGACACAGACACTGACACAGACACAGACACAGACACAGACACAGACACTGATGCAGACACGGACACAGACACAGAACAGACACAAACACTGATGCAGACACTGACGCAGACGCAGACGCTGACACAGGCGCAAATGCAGACGCAGACGCAGACGCAGACGCAGACGCTGACACTGACGCAGACACAGACGCAGATGCAGACACTGACACAAACACAGACACTGACGCAGACACAGACACAGACGCAGACGCAGATGCAGACGCTGACACAGACGCAGACGCAGATGCAGACGCAGACACAGACACTGACAGACACAGACACAATCACTGACACAGACACTGACACAGACACTGACACAGACACTGTCACTGACACAGACACAGACACTGACACAGACACTGTCACTGACACAGACACAGACACAGACACTGACGCAGACGCAGACGCAGATGCAGACGCAGACGCTGACACAGACGCAGATGCAGACACTGACACAGACACTGACAGACACAGACACAGTCACTGACACAGACACTGACACTGACACAGACACTGACACAGACACTGTCACTGACACAGACACAGACACAGACACTGACACAGACACTGTCACTGACACAGACACAGACACTGACACAGACACAGACACAGTCACTGACACTGACACAGACACAGACACAGACACAGACACTGACACAGACACAGACACTGTCACTGACACAGACACAGACACTGACACTGACACAGACACAGACACAGTCACTGACACTGACACAGACACTGACACAGACAGTGTCACTGACACAGACACAGACACAGACACTGACAATGACATCAGTGCCGTACAGACACAGACACCAAAGGGTGGCCGGCTGATAATTCTGTGAGGGAGCTGGTGTTTAGTGGAATTACTGGAGGTTGTTGCTGGACATTGCTGAGCCCGTTGCTTAAACGCTTTCAAATGCACAATTTTTCTAAGATTCCCCAGTTTTTACTCTGTTTAATCATCAAAGAGGGTGAAGACATGTCACAGGATCTATATTCTAGTGCAGCAGAATTGGGTTGGTGTTAATAGCGATGAACTGACGTACCCCCGAATTCTGGAATCCTGACAATTCGCAAACCACTATTTAACCTCGGTGTTAATAATCGGGCTCAATATTATTACTCTGCGTCCATTTTCTCGCCCTGCCTGTATAATAGAGCACTGCCTCCCTGTGAACATAGAGCCTGTGTGTGTAACCATTGACCCAGTGTTACTGCTTGTCAAAGCTGGTGAGCGAGAGGACCGACAGGTTAATCTCCGCCCTTCCCCAACAGGCTGCCACACCTTCCTGATCATCATCATCATAGGCAGCCCCTCGCAATCGAGGAAGACTCGCTTCCACTCTTAAAATTCCTTAGGTTACTGAACAGTCCAATTCGAGAGCCACAGTCCCTGTCACAGGTGGGACAGACAATGGTTGAGGGAAGGGGTGGGTGGGACTGGTTTGCCGCACGCTCCTTCCGCTGCCTGCGCTTGATTTCTGCACGCTCTCGGCGACGAGACTCGAGGCGCTCAGCGCCCTCCCGGATGCACTTCCTCCACTTAGGGCGGACTGGTCTTTGGCCAGGGACTCCCAGGTGTCGGTGGGGATGTTGCACTTTATCAGGGAGGCTTTGAGGGTGTCCCTGTAACGTTTCCTCTGCCCACCTGGGGCTCGCTTGCCATGAAGGAGTTCCGAGTAGAGCGCTTGCTTTGGGGAGTCTCGTGTCTGGCATGCGGACAGTGTGGCCCTGCCCAGCGGAGCTGGTCGAGTGTGGTCAGTGCCTGGCCGAGGACGCTGATGTCGGTTTCCTGAATGCCTTCTGGAACCTCAGCCTTGGCTACACTTTCACTCTATAAATGCCTAATCGACTTTGGCTGACCCACAGAAGCAAAGAGTGTCTGTGAAAACAAGATAGCGCCTAATCCCGGTTCAAGCAGGGGCCTTTGAATCCCGTGTTGAGCTCAGGGCAGGCAGCAGGGCTTACGAGAGAGCGATGGGCTGATAAGAGGCGGCATTAGTATGTGTTCTGTGTGCGGATAGTAAAACGCCAGGCTCCTCTTAAACATGTTAGTGGCAAATTAAGGTGACACATCTACAAGGTCAGGGAGTGGAAAAGATGCTGAAGTGATTCAACATCACAGGCCCTGCTTATTAATAAATAATATGCTATTGCTATTTAAGCTAGCTTAATTGGGCCCTAAGTAAATGGAAATGGCATAAATAGTCTATTATGCATCATAAAACTGACAGCAGAGTCACTGTGTGTCTGGTTTCTAGTCCGAGCCCGCTGTGATACTGTTTCCAGTCTGAAGGCAAAGCACTGCTAATAATAGGTGTGAGAGAACAGCGACTAGACCCAGTGACACCCTCACAGACTCATTACAAGCAACGAGGAGTAACTGTTCCTTTATAATCTCAGGTGCAGGCAGCCATTAACGGCAGAGAATGAGTTTGCATGATCACCATCACAGGCAGTCCCTCGGAATCGAGGAAGACTTGCTTCCACTCTAAAAATGAGTCCTTAGGTGGCTGAACAGTCCGATACGGGAACGACAGTCCCTGTCACAGGTGGGACAGATAGTGGTTGAGGGAAGGGGTGGGTGGGACTGGTTTGCCGCACACTACTTCCGCTGCCTGCGCTTGATTTCTGCATGCTCTCGGCGACGAGACTCGAGGTGCTCAGCGTCCTCCCGGATACTGGTGAGACCACACCCGGAATACTGCGTGCAATTTTGGTTTCCATATTTACGAAAGGATATACTTGCTTTGGAGGCAGTTCAGAGAAGGTTCACTCGGTTGATTCCGGAGATGAGGGAGTTGGCTTATGAGGAAAGGTTTAGTAGGTTGGGCCTCTACTCATTGGAATTCAGAAGGGTGAGAGATGATCTTATCGAAACGTATAAGATTATGAGGGGGCTCGACAAGGTGGATGCAGAGAGGATGTTTCCACTGATGGGGGAGACAAGAACTAGAGGGCATGGTCTTAGAATAAGGGGCCACCTATTTAAAACTGAGCTGAGGAGAAATTTCTTCTCTCAGAGGTTTATAAATCTGTGGAATTCACTGCCTCAGAGAGCTTTGGAAGCTGGGGCATTGAATAAATTAAAGACAGAAATAGACAATTTCTTAAACGAAAAGGGAATAAGGGGTTATGGGGAGCGGGCAGGGAAGTGGAGCTGAGTCCCATGATCAGATCTGCCATGATCGTATTAAATGGCGGAGCAGGCTCGAGGGGCCGAATGGCCTACTCCTGCTCCTATTTCTTATGTCCTTATGCACTTCCTCCACTTAGGGTGGTCTTTGGCCAGGGACTCCCAGGTGTCAGGGAGACTTTGTGAGTGTCCTTGTAACGCTTCCTCTGTCCACCTTTGGCTGGTTTGCCGTGAGGAGATGAGAGGCTCCCTCATCCCGCAGCGAGCTCCTCATCAGCACAGTCTGCTGCCTCTACTTGCATTGCAGCGAGGGTTTATTGCCCATGGAGGGGAGGGAGGGCTGTGACCACAGACCTCGGTCTTGAGCTCGCGGTGCGGGGGCATTGCCATGGTGACAGCGCAGATCCGGAGGTTGTAGGGGGAGGCCAGTCTTGCCTTTCTGTCCCCTCGTTCAATGGGAATGTAAGAGTCAACCCTACGGCCCCTCACTCCTGCTCCGCCATTTAATGAGATCTCGGCTGATCTTCGACCTCAACTCCACTTTCCCGCCCGATCTCCATATCCCTCGACTCCCGTCGAGTGAAAAATCTATCGATCTCTGTCCTGAATATAGTCACAGACTGACCCTCCACTGCCCTCTGGGGCAGAGAATTCCACAGATTCACCACCCTCTGAGTGAAGAAATTTCTCCTCATCTCAGTCCTAAATGGCCGACCCCTTATCCTGAGACTGTGTGGCCCCTGGTTCTAGACTCCCCAGCCCAGGGGGAAACATCCTCCCTGCATCTACCCTGTCAAGCCCTGTAAGAATGTTGTATGTTTCACTGAGATCACCTCTCATTCTTCTAAACTCTAGAGAATATAGGCCCAGCCTGCTCAATTTCTCAGCATAAGACAACTCCCATCCCAGGAATCAGTCTGGTGAACCTTGGTTGCACTCCCTCTATGGCAAGTGTATCCTTCCTTAGATATGGAGACCCAAACTGTGCACAATACTCCAGGTGTGGTCTCACCAGGGCCCTGTGTAATTGTAGCAAGACTTCCTTACTCTTGAACTCCAACCCCCTTGCAACAAAGGACAACATACCATTTGCCTTCCCAATGGCTTGCTGTACCTGCAGGCTAACTCGCTGTGGGTGAAATTGTCTCGATGGGGGGTGCCAGCTGGGGGCGGGACTTCCTGTGCCCGATGGGGAGGGGGAGTGGTACCCAGCTGGGGGGCGGGACTTCCTGTGCCCGATGGGGAGGGGGAGTGGTACCCAGCTGGGGGGCGGGACTTCCTGTGCCCGATGGGGCAGAGGAGTGGTACCCAGCTGGGGGCGGGACTTCCTGTTCCCGATGGGGAGGGGGATTGGTACCCAGCTGGGGGCGGGACTTCCTGTGCCCGATGGGGCAGAGGAGTGGTACCCAGCTGGGGGTGGGACTTCCTGTGCCCGATGGGGCAGAGGAGTGGTACCCAGCTGGGGGCGGGAGTTCCTGTGCACGATGGGGAGGGGGATTGGTACCCAGCTGGAGGCGGGACTTCCTGTGCCCGATGGGGCAGAGGAGTGGTACCCAGCTGGGGGCGGGACTTCCTGTGCCCGATGGGGAGGGGGATTGGTACCCAGCTGGGGGTGGGACTTCCTAAGCCCGATGGGGAGGGGGAGTGGTACCCAGCTGGGGGGCGAGACTTCCTGTGCCCGATGGGGCAGAGGAGTGGTACCCAGGTGGGGGGCGAGACTTCCTGTGCCCGATGGGGCAGAGGAGTGGTACCCAGGTGGAGGCGGTACTTCCTCTGCCCAATGGGGGGTACAACCCAGCTCGGGGCGGGACTTCCTCTACCCAATGGGGGGTGGTACCCAGTTGAGGGCGGGACTTTCTGTGCCCGGCGCTGAAGTCCCGCCCCCGCCACTGAATTGGGCTTCCCAATTGGGGCGCCCAAAAGGCAGCCCAATCCCGCGCTCCACTTCCTTTAGGGGCGATTCCCGTGGCAATGCTGGAGCGGGGAGTGGGGTGCTACGCGGAGGCTCCGTGTGGGGCTGACCCCGCCCCTTTGCTTAACGGGGAGGGCGCTGTGCGCTCTGCTCGGCCTCTGATGGTCGCCACTGGGCTTCCGGGGCATCGTGGGACCGGGACCTGCCGCCCCGCACCCAGGATAGAGTGCCCTGGCCACGCTAGAGCCGCCGTTCTGCCGCGGGCACCCTCCCCACTCAGTACCCCCCGCCCCCCCCCCCCCCCCCCCCCCCCACAGCGGATCTCAGCGACCCACAAAGCTGGTGTTGACATCCGCTCGCGTCTCGCGGCTGGCGGGGAAATTATCCCTGTGTGGAGGTCGGGGGTCGGGGCAGTCAGGGGTCAGCGTGGAATGGTCAGGGGTCAGCGTGGGGAGTTTGGGGTCAGCGTGGGGAGGTCAGGGGTCAGCGTGGGGAGTTTGGGGTCAGCGTGGGGAGGTCAGGGGTCAGTGTGGGGAGGTCAGGGGTCAGCATGGGGCGGTCAGGGATCGGGACGGACAGGGGTCAGCATGGGGAGGTCAGGGGTCGGGGTCGGGGCAGTCAGCGGTCAGCGTGGGGAGGTCAGGGGTCGGCGCAACCCCACCCCCAGCGAAAACTCACTTCCACCCCGTTAGCGCCCCCGGAGGTGCCAACCCGCCACTAAAAGGGGTGCAATTCCGCCCCCTCTGTGTTTCCTGCACAAGGACACCTCAATCTCACTGAGCACCAACATGTCATAGATTCTCACCATTTAAAATATATTCAGTTTTTCTATACTTCCTACCAAAGTGAATAACCTCACTTTCCCACATTATACTCCATCTGCCACCTCACTGCCCACTCACTCAGTCTATCTATATCCCTTTGCAGATTCTTTGTGTTCTCCTCACAGCTTACTGTCCCACCCAGCTTTGTATCATCAGCAAACTTGGCGACATTACACTCGGCCCCTTCATCCAGGTCATTAATATAGATTGTAAATAGCTGGGGTCCCAGCACCGATCCCTGCGGCACCCCATTAGATACAGACGGCCGACCTGAAAATGACCTGTTTAACGCTACTCTCTGTTTTCTGACCGTTAACCAATCCTCTATCTATACTAATATATTACCCCCAACCCCGTGACCGTTATTTTGCACAAAAACCATTTTGATGAAGCAACTTATCAAATGCCTTTTGTAAATCCAAATATACTCCATCCACTGGTTCCCCTTTATCTACCCTGCTACTGACATACTTAAATAACTCGCATAAATTTGTCAAACATGATTTCCCTTTCATAAAACCACGCTAACTCTGCCCAGTCATAACCAGGTTCACTGGGACGAGAGCAGAATAGTGGGAGGATGCAGAATCAGAAATTGGAACAGGAAATACTGGAAATACTCAGCGGGTCGGGCAGTGTCTGTGGAGGGAGAAACAGAGTTAACTTTTCAGGTCGATGACCCTTCGTCAGAACAGGAAAAAGTTGGAGACGCGAGAGATTTTGAGCAAGTGCATGGGCCGGGGGAGGGGGAGGGGAAGAAAGAGCACAAGGGGAGGTCTGTGATAAGGCGGGAGGGAGGAGAGATTCAGGACAGGAAATTGCCCCTCGCCCCGACTGGGGGCGGTAACCTTGCAGGGCGGGTCTTCCTGCGCCCGACCCCAGTGCAGAATCGGGCCGTGCTCCCCGATTCGAAGCAAAGCGGTGAGGGGTTAGGACGGGGTGAGGGGTCGGGACGGGGTGAGGGGTCAGGGCGGTGATGGGTCGGGAAGGTGACGGGTGGGGGCAGGGTGAGGGGTCGGGACGGTGACGGGTTGGGGCGGGGCAGGGTGGGGGCGGGTTGGTGGTGGGGGGGGGGGCGGCAGTGAGGGGTTGGAGCAGAGTGAGGGGGCGGGGCGGAGTGAGGGGTCGAAGCAGGGTGAGGGGTCGGGTCGGTGAGGGGTCGGCGCGGGGTCGGCGCAGGGTGAGGGGTCGGCGCGGGGTGAGGGGTCGGCGCGAAGCAGTGAGGGTTCGGGGTGGTTTGAGGTCGGGGAGATTTTGGGGTCAGGGTGGTGAGGGGTCGGGGAGGTTTAGGGGTCAGGGCAGTGAGGGGTCGGGGAGATTTTGGGGTCAGGGCAGTGAGGGGTCGGGGCGCATGGTAATGACATCATCGCTGATTGCACGCCGCCCGGAGGCACTAATGTGGCAATAAACAGGAGCAATTTCAGCCCCTATAAGAGAGACGGGGCAATGGGGCAGAGACACAGGGCGATGGGGCAGAGACACAGGGCGATGGGGCAGAGAGACGGGGCAATGGGGCAGAGACACAGGGCGATGGGGCAGAGACACAGGGCGATGGGGCAGAGAGACGGGACAATGGGGCAGAGACACAGGGCGATGGGGCAGAGAGACGGGGCGATGGGGCAGAGACACAGGGCGATGGGGCAGAGACACAGGGCAGAGAGACAGGGTGATGGGACAGAGAGATGGGGCAATGGGGCTGAGATGGGGCGATGGGGCAGAGAGATGGGGCGATGTGGGAGAGCGACGGGGCGATGGGACCAGAGAGATGGGGCGATGGGACAGAGAGACGGGGCAATGGAACAGAGAGATGGGGTGATGGGGCAGAGACACAGGGCGATGGGGCAGAGACACAGGGCAATGGGGCAGAGAGACGGGGCAATGGGGCAGAGAGACAGGGTGATGGGGCAGAGACACAGGGCGATGGGGCAGAGACACAGGGCGATGGGGCAGAGAGATGGGGCGATGGGGCAGAGACGAGGCGATGGGACAGAGAGATGGGGCGATGGGACAGAGAGACGGGGCAATGGGACAGAGAGATGGGGTGATGGGGCAGAGAGACGGGGCAATGGGACAGAGACACAGGGCGATGGGGCAGAGAGACAGGGCGATGGGACAGAGAGATGGGGCGATGGGACAGAGAGACTGGGCAATGGGACAGAGACACAGGGCGATGGGGCAGAGACACAGGGCGATGAGACAGAGAGACGGGGTGATGGGACAGAGAGATGGGGCAATGGGGCTGAGATGGGGCGATGGGGCAGAGAGATGGGGCGATGTGGGAGAGCGACGGGGCGATGGGACCAGAGAGATGGGGCGATGGGACAGAGAGACGGGGCAATGGAACAGAGAGATGGGGTGATGGTGCAGAGAGATGGGGCGCTGGGACAGAGAGACTGGCCGATGGGACAGAGAGATGGGGCGATAGGACAGAGATAGGGTGATGGGGCAGAGAGACAGGGCGATGGGACAGAGAAATGGGGCGATGGGGCAGAGAGATGGGGCGATGGGGCAGAGAGACGGGGCAATGGGGCAGAGTGACGGGGCGATGGGACAGAGAGACGGGGCAATGGGACAGAGAGATGGGGCGATGGGACAGAGAGATGGGGGCGATGGTACAGAGAGACGGGGTAATGGGACAGAGAGATGGGGCGATGGGGCAGGGAGACGGGGCAATGGGGCAACAAGACGGGGCGATGGGGCAGAGAGACGGGGCGATGGGGCAGAGAGACGGGGCGATGGGACAGAGAGATGGGGCGATGGGACAGAGAGATGGGGTGATGGGACAGAGAACCGGGGCGATGGGGCAGAGAGACGGGGCGATGGGGCAGAGAGACGGGGCGATGGGGCAGAGAGACGGGGCGATGGGGCAGAGAGACGGGGCGATGGGGCAGAGAGACGGGGCGAGGGGGCAGAGTGGGAGGAGATGCAGTGGGACAAGTGAAGGTCTGAGGGAGATGTAACAGAAAAGTTCAGCAAGAGCTGCCATCCATCAATGTGAAATTGTTGAACTCGATGTTGAGTCCAGAAGGCTGTAAAGTGCCTAAACCAAAAATGAGGTGCTGTTCCTCGAGCTTGCGTTGAGCTTTGTTGGAACAGTGCAGGAGGCCGAGGACGGAGAGGTCAGAGTGGGAGTGGAGCGGGGAACAATAATGAAAGGCGACCGGAAGCTCAGGGTCAAGCTTGTGGCCTTAACGGAGGTGTTTCGCAAAGCGGCCACCCAGTCTGTGTTTTCGCAAATACTTTGTTGACTGCATCGCTGCCGTTTCCTGCTCTCACCCCGAACTGAAACATTTCATCAACTTTGCTTTCAATTTGCCCCCTTCCCTCGTCCACATGCTCCAACAGAGAACAGGCGTCCGAGAGTGAGCGAGAGGCTGCGTGTGGGCGAGGGAGGGTCCTGTCTCTGTATGTGTGGGTGAGGGAGGGTCCTGTCACTGTGTGTGGGTGAGGGAGGGTCCTGTCTGTGTGTGTGTGTGGGTGAGGGAGGGTCCTGTCTCTCTGTGTGTGTGGGTGAGGGAGGGTCCTGTCACTGTGTGTGTGGGTGAGGGAGGGTCCTGTCTGTGTGTGTGTGTGGGTGAGGGAGGGTCCTGTCACTGTGTGTGTGGGTGAGGGAGGGTCCTGTCTCTGTGTATGTGTGGGTGAGGGAGGGTCCTGTCACTGTGTGTGTGGGTGAGGGAGGGTCCTGTCTCTGTCGGTGTGGGCGAGGGAGGGTCCTGTCTCTGTGTGTGTGGGTGAGGGAGGGTCCTGTCACTGTGTGTGTGGGTGAGGGAGGGTCCTGTCTCTGTGTGTGGGTGAGGGAGAGTCCTGTCACTGTGTGTGTGGGTGAGGGAGGGTCCTGTCACTGTGTGTGGGTGAGGGAGGGTCCTGTCACTGTGTGTGTGGGTGAGGGAGGGTCCTGTCACTGTGTGTGTGGGTGAGGGAGGGTCCTGTCACTGTTTGTGTGGGTGAGGGAGGGTCCTGTCTCTGTGTGTGTGGGTGAGGGAGGGTCCTGTCTCTGTGTGTGTGGGTGAGGGAGGGTCCTGTCACTGTGTGTGTGTGTGAGGGAGGGTCCTGTCTCTGTGTGTGTGGGTGAGGGAGAGTCCTGTCTCTGTGTGTGTGTGTGAGGGAGGGTCCTGTCTCTGTGTGTGTGGGTGAGGGAGGGTCCTGTCTCTGTGTGTGTGTGGGTGAGGGAGGGTCTTGTCTCTGTGTGTGTGTGTGTGAGGGAGGGTCCTGTCTCTGTGTGTGTGTGGGTGAGGGAGGGTCCTGTCTGTGTGTGTGTGGGTGAGGGAGGGTCCTGTCACTGTGTGTGTGTGTGAGGGAGGGTCATGTCACTGTGTGTGTGGGTGAGGGAGGGTCCTGTCTCTGTGTGTGTGTGGGTGAGGGAGGGTCCTGTCTCAGTGTGTGTGGGTGAGGGAGGGTCCTGTCACTGTGTGTGTGTGGGTGAGGGAGGGTCCTGTCACTGTGTGTGTGTGTGAGGGAGGGTCCTGTCTCTGTGTGTGTAGGTGAGGGAGGGTCCTGTCTCTGTGTGTGTGTCGGTGAGGGAGGGTCCTGTCACTGTGTGTGGGTGAGGGAGGGTCCTGTCTCTGTGTGTGTGGGTGAGGGAGGGTCCTGTCACTGCGTGTGTGTGGGTGAGGGAGGGTCCTGTCACTGTGTGTGTGTGTGAGGGAGGGTCCTGTCTCTGTGTGTGTAGGTGAGGGAGGGTCCTGTCTCTGTGTGTGTGTCGGTGAGGGAGGGTCCTGTCACTGTGTGTGGGTGAGGGAGGGTCCTGTCTCTGTGTGTGTGGGTGAGGGAGGGTCCTGTCACTGTGCGTGTGTGAGGGAGGGTCCTGTCACTGTGTGTGTGTGAGGGAGGGTCCTGTCACTGTGTGTGGGTGAGGGAGGGTCCTGTCTGTGTGTGTGTGTGGGTGAGGGAGGGTCCTGTCACTGTGTGTGGGTGAGGGAGGGTCCTGTCACTGTGTGTGTGGGTGAGGGAGGGTCCTGTCACTGTGTGTGGGTGAGGGAGGGTCCTGTCTGTGTGTGTGTGTGTGTGAGGGGGGGTCCTGTCTCTGTGTGTGTGTGGGTGAGGGAGGGTCCTGTCTGTGTGTGTGTGTGGGTGAGGGAGGGTCCTGTCTCTGTGTGCGTGGGTGAGGGAGGGTCCTGTCACTGTGTGTGTGTGTGAGGGAGGGTCCTGTCTCTGTGTGTGTGGGTGAGGGAGGGTCCTGTCACTGTGTGTGTGGGTGAGGGAGGGTCCTGTCTCTGTATGTGTGTGGGTGAGGGAGGGTCCTGTCTCTGTGTGTGTGTGTGAGGGAGGGTCCGTCTCTGTGTGTGTGTGGGTGAGGGAGGGTCCTGTCTGTGTGTGTGTGTGGGTGAGGGAGGGTCCTGTCTCTGTGTGTATGTGTGAGGGAGGGTCCTGTCACTGTGTGTGTGTGTGAGGGAGGGTCCTGTCACTGTGTGTGTGGGTGAGGGAGGGTCCAGTCTCTGTGTGTGTGTGGGTGAGGGAGGGTCCTGTCTCTGTGTGTGTGGGTGAGGGAGGGTCCTGTCACTGTGTGTGTGTGGGTGAGGGAGGGTCCTGTCACTGTGTGTGTGTGTGAGGGAGGGTCCTGTCTCTGTGTGTGTGGGTGAGGGAGGGTCCTGTCTCTGTGTGTGTGTCGGTGAGGGAGGGTCCTGTCACTGTGTGTGGGTGAGGGAGGGTCCTGTCTCTGTGTGTGTGGGTGAGGGAGGGTCCTGTCACTGTGTGTGTGTGAGGGAGGGTCCTGTCTCTGTGTGTGTGTGGGTGAGGGAGGGTCCTGTCTCTGTGTGTGTGTGGGTGAGGGAGGATCCTGTCTCTGTGTGTGTGTGGATGAGGGAGGGTTCTGTCTGTGTGTGTGTGTGTGAGGGAGGGTCCTGTCTGTGTGTGTGTGGGTGAGGGAGGGTCCTATCTCTGTGTGTGTGGGTGAGGGAGGGTCCTGTCTCTGTGTGTGTGTGGGTGAGGGAGGGTCCTGTCTCTGTGTGTGTGTGGGTGAGGGAGGGTCCTGTCTCTGTGTGTGTGGGTGAGGGAGGGTCCTGTCACTGTGTGTGTGTGGGTGAGGGAGGGTCCTGTCTCTGTGTGTGTGGGTGAGGGAGGGTCCTGTCTCTGTGTGTGTGTCGGTGAGGGCGGGTTCTGTCACTGTGTGTGGGTGAGGGAGGGTCCTGTCTCTGTGTGTGTGGGTGAGGGAGGGTCCTGTCACTGTGTGTGTGTGAGGGAGGGTCCTGTCACTGTGTGTAGGTGAGGGAGGGTCCTGTCTCTGTTTGTGTGTGTGAGGGAGGGTCCTGTCTCTGTGTGTGTGGGTGAGGGAGGGTCCTGTCTGTGTGTGTGTGTGGTTGAGGGAGGGTCCTGTCACTGTGTGTGGGTGAGGGAGGGTCCTGTCACTGTGTGGGTGAGGGAGGGTCCTGTCACTGTGTGTGGGTGAGGGAGGGTCCTGTCACTGTGTGTGTGGGTGAGGGAGGGTTCTGTCTCTGTGTGTGTGGGTGAGGGAGGGTCCTGTCTCTGTGTGTGTGGGTGAGGGAGGGTCCTGTCTCTTTGTGTGTGTGGGTGAGGGAGGGTCCTGTCTGTGTGTGTGTGTGTGTGAGGGAGGGTCCTGTCTCTGTGTGTGTGTGGGTTCGGGAGGGTTCTGTCTCTGTGTGTGTGGGTGAGGGAGGGTCCTGTCTCTGTGTGTGGGTGTGAGGGAGGGTCCTGTCTCTGTGTGTGTGTGGGTGTGGGAGGGTCCTGTCTCTGTGTGTGTGTGGGTGAGGGAGGGTCCTGTCACTGTGTGTGTGTGGGTGAGGGAGGGTCCTGTCTCTGTGTGTGGGTGAGGGAGGGTCCTGTCTCTGTGTGTGTGGGTGAGGGAGGGTCCTGTCACTGTGTGTGTGTGGGTGAGGGAGGGTCCTGTCTCTGTGTGTGTGTGGGTGAGGGAGGGTCCTGTCACTGTGTGTGTGGGTGAGGGAGGGTCCTGTCTGTGTGTGTGTGTGGGTGAGGGAGAGTCCTGTCACTGTGTGTGGATGAGGGAGGGTTCTGTCTCTGTGTGAGGGTGAGGGAGGGTCATGTCTCTGTGTGTGTGTGGGTGAGGCAGGGTCCTGTCACTGTGTGTGTGTGTGAGGGAGGGTCCTGTCTCTGTGTGTGGATGAGGGAGGGTTCTGTCTCTGTGTGTGGGTGAGGGAGGGTCCTGTCTCTGTGTGTGTGTGTGAGGGAGGGTCCTGTCTCTGTGTGTGGATGAGGGAGGGTTCTGTCTCTGTGTGTGGGTGAGGGAGGGTCCTGTCTCTGTGTGTGTGTGGGTGAGGGAGGTTCCTGTCACTGTGTGTGGGTGAGGGAGGGTCCTGTCTCTGTGTGTGTGTGGGTGAGGGAGGGTCCTGTCACTGTGTGTGTGTGTGAGGGAGGGTCCTGTCTCTGTGTGTGTGTGGGTGAGGGAGGGTCCTGTCTCTGTGTGTGTGGGTGAGGGAGGGTCCTGTCACTGTGTGTGGGTGAGCGAGGGTCCTGTCTGAGTGTGTGTGTGTGGGTGAGGGAGGGTCCTGTCTGTGTGTGGGTTGGTGAGGGAGGGTCCTGTCTGTGTGTGGGTGGGTGAGGGAGGGTCCTGTCTGTATGTGGGTGGGTGAGGGAGGGTCCTGTCCCTGTGTGTGTGGGTGAGGGAGGGTCCTGTCTCTCTGTGTGTAGGTGAGGGAGGGTCCTGTCTGTGTGTGTGTGTGGGTGAGGGAGAGTCCTGTCACTGTGTGTGTGTGTGAGGGAGGGTTCTGTCTGTGTGTGTGTGGGTGAGGGAGGGTCCTGTCACTGTGTGTGTGGGCGAGGGAGGGTCCTGTCTCTGTGTGTGTGGGTGAGGGAGAGTCCTGTCTGTGTGTGTGTGTGGGTGAGGGAGGGTCCTGTCTGTGTGTGTGTGTGGGTGAGGGAGAGTCCTGTCACTGTGTGTGTGGGTGAGGGAGGGTCCTGTCTGTGTGTGTGTGTGGGTGAGGGAGGGTCCTGTCTGTGTGTGTGTGTGGGTGAGGGAGAGTCCTGTCACTGTGTGTGTGGGTGAGGGAGGGTCCTGTCTCTGTGTGTGTGGGTGAGGGAGGGTCCTGTCTGTGTGTGTGTGTGGGTGAGGGAGGGTCCTGTCTGTGTGTGTGTGTGTGGGTGAGGGAGAGTCCTGTCACTGTGTGTGTGGGTGAGGGAGGGTCCTGTCTCTGTGTGTGTGGGTGAGGGAGGGTCCTGTCTGTGTGTGTGTGTGGGTGAGGGAGAGTCCTGTCACTGTGTGTGTGGTTGAGGGAGGGTCCTGTCTGTGTGTGTGTGTGGGTGAGGGAGGGTCCTGTCTCTGTGTGGGTGGGTGAGGGAGGGTCCTGTCTGTGTGTGTGTGTGTGGGTGATGGGGAGTCCTGTCTCTGTGTGTGTGGGTGAGGGAGGGTCCTGTCTGTGTGTGTGTGTGGGTGAGGGAGGGTCCTGTCTGTGTGTGTGTGTGGGTGAGGGAGGGTCCTGTCTGTGTGTGTGTGTGTGTGAGGGAGGGTGCTGTCTCTGTGTGTGTGTGTGTGAGGGTGGGTCCTGTCACTGTGTGTGGGTGGGTGAGGGAGGGTCCTGTCTGTGTGTGTGTGTGGTGAGGGAGGCTCCTGTCTCTGTGTGTGTGTGGGTGAGGGAGGGTCCTGTCTCTGTGTGTGTGGGTGAGGGAGGGTCCTGTCTCTGTGTGTGTGGGTGAGGGAGGGTCCTGTCTCTGTGTGTGTGTGGGTGAGGGAGGGTCCTGTATCTGTGTGTGTGGGTGAGGGAGGGTCCTGTCTCTGTGTGTGTGTGGGTGAGGGAGGGTCCTGTCTCTGTGTGTGTGTGGGTGAGGGAGGGTCCTGTATCTGTGTGTGTGGGTGAGGGAGGGTCCTGTCACTGTGTGTGTGGGTGAGGGAGGGTCCTGTCTCTGTGTGTGGGTGAGGGAGGGTCCTGTCTCTGTGTGTGGGTGATGGAGGCTATGAGCCTGTCACCAGGTTGGAGGTGTCTCCCTCCAGCACCCCTCCCACTGGCTCACCTTCGCTGCCAAAGAGATGAGAAACGGAATGAGGGACAGATGAAGCAGAATCAGCCATTGGCGTTAAGGGAACAAGGGTCAGACACGCTGAAAGTCAGGCAGGAAGAGTGTCCTTCTCCAGATTCTTTTTGCATTTTGAGTTGATTGAGCGAGTACTTACTGTGTGGGGAATGATTTCGGTGGGCACGTGTCGTGGGGCGGACGGGCACTGCAAGATAGATGAGGAGCATTATTTGAAGCGACAGAGTGCTGATGCACCTCGACTATTGACACCATCGCAATTGGTGCTAATCCAGATTCTTCACACTTTTACACTCAGTAACTTCTCCAATTCTCATCTTCCAGTGATGGCAGTACCAATTGCCAGCCACATTAACAGACAGACACACAGACACACAGAGAGATACAGAGAGACACACAGAGACACACACAGAGAGACACAGAGACACACACAGATACAGAGAGACACACAGACAGAGAGACACACAGAGACATGGAGAGACACACACACACACACACACAGAGACACAGAGACACACACAGATACAGAGAGACACAGAGAGATGCACACAGAGACACACACAGACACAGAGACACACACAGACACAGAGAGACACACAGAGACATGGAGAGACACACACACACAGACACAGAGACACACACACAGACACACAGAGACACACACAGAGACACACGGAGAGACACAGAGACACACACAGAGACACAGAGACACACACAGACACACACAGACACAGAGACACACGCAGAGAGACACAGAGACACACACACACAGACACAGAGACACAGAGACACACACACAGACACACAGACACACAGAGACACACGGAGAGACACAGAGACACACACAGAGAGACACAGAGACACACACAGACACAGAGAGACACACACAGACACACAGACACACACAGAGACATGGAGAGACACAGACACAGAGAGATAAACACAGACACACACAGACACACAGAGACACACACACACAGACACAGAGACACACACACAGAGACACAGAGACACAGAGACACACACAGAGACACACAGAGCGACACAGAGACACACACAGACACAGAGACACAGAGACACACACACACAGACACAGAGACACACACACAGACACACAGAGACACACACAGAGACACACGGAGAGACACAGAGACACACACAGAGACACAGAGACACACACAGACACAGAGAGATACACACAGACACACACAGACACAGAGACACACGCAGAGAGACACAGAGACACACACACACAGACACAGAGACACAGAGACACACACACAGACACACAGACACACAGAGACACACGGAGAGACACAGAGACACACACAGAGAGACACAGAGACACACACAGACACAGAGAGACACACACAGACACACAGACACACACAGAGACATGGAGAGACACAGACACAGAGAGATAAACACAGACACACACAGACACACAGAGACACACACACACAGACACAGAGACACACACACAGAGACACAGAGACACACACAGAGACACACAGAGAGACACAGAGACACACACAGACACAGAGACACAGAGACACACACAGAGAGACACAGAGACACGCACACAGAGACACAGAGACACACACAGAGAGACACAGAGAGACACATGCACAGACACACACCCAGAGACACAGAGACTCACAGAGAGACACACAAAGACACACACAGACACAGAGAGACACAGAGAGACACACACAGACACAGAGAGACACACAGAGAGACATACAGAAACACACAGAGACACACAGAGAGACACACACAGAGACATGGAGAGACACACACACAGATACAGAGAGATACACACAGACACAGAGAGACACAGAGGCAGAAATCTCTCAGTGTCTGGGCTGATCGGTAGATGAGGGGATTTCATACATTCCTGCAGCTGTTTTTTTATACATTACCTAACATCACATAAAATAAGATCAGAATTAGGAGCAGGAGTCGGCCATTCAGCCCCTCGAGCCTCTCCGCCATTCATTAAGATCATGGCTGATCATTCACTTATTGTTCACATATCCCTCGATTCCCTGAATACCCAAAAATCTATCGCTCTCAGCCTTGAATATACTCAACGACTGAGCCTCCACTGCCCTCTGGGACAGAGAATTCCAAAGATTCACCACCCTCTGTGTGAAGAAATTTCTCCTCATCTCAGTTCTAAATGGCCGACCCCTTATCCTGAGACTGTGTGACCCCTTGTTCTAGACTCCCCAGCCCGGGGGAAACATCCTCCCTGCATCTACCCTGTCAAGCCCTGTAAGAATGTTGTATGTTTCAATGAGATCACCTCTCATTCTTCTAAACTCTCGAGAATATCGGCCTAGTCTGCTCAATCTCTCCTCATAGGACAATCCCCCCATCCCAGGAATCAGTCTGGTGAACCTTCGTTGCACTCCCTCTATGGCAAGTATATCCTTCCCTAGGTAAGGAGACCAAAACTGTACACAATATTCCAGGTGTGGTCTCACCAGGGCCCTGTACAATTGTAGCAAGATTTCCTTGCTCTTATACTCCAACCCCCTTGCAATAAAGGCCAACATGCCATTTGTCTTCCTGATTTGTGTCATCCTCACAGCTTACTTTCCCACCTAGCTTTGTATCATCAGCAAACTTGGCTACATTACACTCGGTCCCCTCATCTAAGTCATTGATATAGATTCTAAATAGCTGAGGCCCCAGCACTGATCCCTGTAGCACCCCACTAGTTACTCTTTGCCAACCGGGAAATGACCCACTTATCCCGACTCTCTGCTTTCTGTTAGTTAGCCAATCCTCTATCAATGCTAATATATTGCCCCCAACCCCATGAAATTTTATCTTGTGCAGTAACCTTATCGAATGCCTTCTGGAAATCCAAATACACCACATCCACTGGTTCCCCCTTATCCACCCTGCTCATTACATCCTCAAAAAACTCTATAGCAAATTTGTTAAACATGATTTCCATGATTTCATAAAACCATGCCGACTCTGCCTAATCATGTTCTGATTATCGAAGTGCCCTGATACCACTTCCTTAACAATGGATTCCAGCATTTACCCTACGACTGATGTCAGGCTAACTGGTCTGTAGTTCCCCTTTTTCTCTCTGCCTCCTTTCTTGAATAGCGGGGTTACATTTGCTACCTTCCAATCCGCGGGAACCGTTCCAGAATCCAGGGAATTCTGGAAGATTACAACCAATGTATCCACTATCTCTGCAGCCACCACTTTTAGAACCCGAGGATATAGGCCGTCATGTCCAGGGGGTTGGTTGGCTTCTAACCCCTGGATCCAGAGAGGATGTTTCCACTGGTGGGGGAGACTAGAACTAGCGGGCATAATCTTAGAATAAGGGGCCGCCATTTAAAAGTGAGATGAGGAGGAATTTCTCTCTCAGAGGGTTGTAAATCTGTGGAATTTGCTGCTCAGAGAGCTGTGGAAGCTGGGACATTGAATAAATTTAAGACAGAAATAGACAGTTTCTTAATTGATAAGGGAATAAGGGGGCGGGCAGGGAAGTGGAGCTGAGTCCTTGATCAGATCAGCCATGATCTTATTGAATGGCGGAGCAGGCTCGAGGGGCCGAATGGCCGACTCCTGCTCCTATTTCTTATGTTCTTATGTAAGTATTTTTTCACTGCTGATATTAATTACTTTCAGTTACTTGAATATTATGTTCAGTTTTGGTCTCCTAATCTGAGGAAGGACATTCTTGCTATTGAGGGAGTGCAGCGAAGGTTCACCAGACTGATTCCCAGGATGGCAGGACTGACATATGAGGAGAGACTGGATCAACTGGGCTTTTATACATTGGAGCTTAGAAGGATGAGTGGGGATCTCATAGAAATGTATAAAATTCTGACGGGATTGGGCAGGTTAGATGCGGGAAGAACGTTCCCGATGTTGGGGTCACTAAGGATAAGGGGTAGGCCATTTAGGACTGAGTTGAGGAGAAACTTCTTCACTCAGAGAATTGTTAACCTGTGGAATTCCCTGCCGCAGAGAGTTGTTGATGCCAGTTCATTGGATATATTCAAGAGGGAGTTAGATATGGCCCTTACTGCTAAAGGGATCAAGGGGTATGGAGAGAAAGCAGGAATGGCGGTGCAGGCTCGAGGGGCCGAATGGCCTACTCCTGCACCTATTTTCTATGTTTCTATGTAAGTTCCTCATTCTCATTGGTCCTTGGTTCCCCACAATTTCCCGTATTATTTTGTGATTTCTGTGATGAAGGATGATACAAAATGATTTGGTGAATATATAAAAACCAGCCCAAGTATTCCTCTTCCCTGGCTACGTGCCGCAACGAATTGACAGCATTGATTCTAATAACACATGATCGTGGTGAGACCACATAAGTATTAAAACACTGGAGGCTTTGAGTTCAAATCAACCATGATTACAACAAAGATATCCTTTAAATACACTTCTCATCGAGAGCGTTTGACAGGAGGTCTTCCCTCGACAGTCAGTGTTAATATTAAATAGCAGATATCTGCCGGCAATCTTAACACGCTGACATGTTTACACCAGTGGTTCCGTTGCTGCAATATGTAGGTTAGGATTTTATAAACCTGCCTCTGGGGAGAAAACAAACTCATTCTCCGACCCAGACTATCCCAAACTCCAGCCGCAGTCTAACTCCGATCCAACAATCCCAATCTCCAGTGCGGGAATGTGTGTGTGAGTGTGTGAGTGTGAGTGAGTGAGTGTGTGTGAGTGAGTGTGTGAGTGTGAGTGTGTGTGAGTGAGTGTGTGAGTGTGAGTGAGTGTGTGAGTGAGTGTGTGTGTGAGTGAGTGTGTGAGTGTGAGTGAGTGTGTGAGTGTGCGTGTGTGTGTGAGTGAGTGTGTGAGTGTGTGTGTGTGTGAGTGAGTGTGTGAGTGTGAGTGAGTGTGTGAGTGTGCGTGTGTGTGTGTGTGCGTGAGTGTGTGAGTGAGTGAGTGTGTGTGCGTGCGTGAATGTGAGTGTGTGAGTGTGTGTGTATGTGAAGTTGTGTGAGTGTGTGTGAGTGTTGTGTGAGTGTGTGAATGTGAATGTGTGAGTGTGTGCGAGTGTGTGTGTGAGTGTGTGTGTGTGAGAGTGTGTATGTGTGAGTGTGTGAGAGTGTGTGTGAGTGTGTGTATGTGGCTGTGTGTGTGTGTGATTGTGAGTGTGTGTGTGAGTGTGTGTGAGTGAGTGTGTGTGTGTGTGAGTGTGAGTGTGTGTGTGAGTGTGTGAGTGTGTGTGTGAATGTGTGTGTGAGTGTGTGTGTGTGTGTGAGTGTGTAAGTGTGTGTGAGTGTGTGAGTGTGTGTGAGTGTGTGAGTGTGTGAGTGTGCGTGTGTGTGAGTGTGTGTGTGTGTGAGTGTGTGAGTGTGTGTGAGTGTGTGTGTGAGTGTGTAGTGTGAGTGTGTGTGTGAGTATGTGTGTGAGCGTGTGAGTGTGTGTGTGAGTATGTGTGTGAGTGTGTGTGTGTGAGTATGTGAATCTGTGTGAGTGTGTGTGAGTGTGTGTGTGTGTGTGTGTGAGTGTACGTGAGAGAGCGTGTGAGTGTGAGTGTGTGAGTGTATGTGTGTGTGTGTGTGTGTGAGTGTGTGTGTGTGAGTGTGTGTGTGAGTATGTGTGCGAGTATGTGTGTGAGTGTGTGAGTGTGTGTGAGTATGTGTGTGAGTGTGTGTGTGAGTATGTGAATTTGTGTGAGTGTGTGAGAGTGTGTGAGTGTGTGTGTGTGAGTGTATGGTGAGAGAGCGTGTGTGTGTGTGTGTGTGAGAGTGTGTGTGTGTGTGTGTGGGAGAAAGAGAGTGTGTGTGCCTGTGTGTGTGCGTGTGTGTGTGAGTGGGTGTGAGTGCGTGTGTATGAGTGAATGTGTGTGTCTGTGTGTGCGTATGTGTGTGAGTGTTTGATTATGTGTGTGTGTGTGTGAGTGTGTGTGTGGCTGTGTGCGTGTGAGTGTGTGTGTGAGTGTGTGAATTTGTGTGTGTGTGTGTGAGTGTGTGTGTGTGAGTGAGTGTGTGTGTCTGTGTGTGCTTATGTGTATGAGTGTTTGATTGTGTGTGTGAGTGTGTGTGTGGCTGTGTGCGTGTGAGTGTGTGTGTGAGTGTGTGAATGTGTGTGTGTGTGTGTGTGTGAGTGCCTGTGTGTGTGTGTAAGTGTGCGTGTGGGTGTGTGTGTGTGAGTGTGTGTGTGTGAGTGTGAGTGTGCATGTGCGTGTTTGTGTTTGTGTGAATGTGTGTGTGTGGGTGAGTGTGTGTGTGTGAGTGCGCGTGTGTCTGTGTATGTGTGCGTGTGTGTGAGTGTGTGTGTGTGTGTGTGTGTGAGTGTGAGTGTGTGTGTGAGTGTCTATGTGTTTGTATGTGTGTGTGTGTGCAAGTGTGTGTGTGAGTGTGTGTGTGTGAGTGTGTGCGTGAGTGTGTAAGTGTGTGAGTGTGTGTGTGTGAGTGTGTGTGTGTGTGTGAGTGTCTGTGTGCGCGTGTGTGCATGAGTATGTGAGTGTGTGAGTGTGCTTGTGTGTGAGTGTGTGAGTGTATGTGTGTGTGTGAGAGTGTGTGAGTGTGCATGTGTGTGTGAGTGTGTGTGTGAGTGCGTG